>NC_056750.1:674947100-675247100 GCF_019279795.1 Protopterus annectens | reverse complement strand
AGACCATCGGACAACATCCCATGCAAGACATTAATTCCTCCCCACTCTTTTCACCTGAAGACCAGGAGAGAGACGTGTGAGCCAAGGACTGTAGCAGTCATCCAGTCAATTGCTAGGAGATTTTGCATTGCTCTAGGTGCAATGGTTGTTAAGCTGAACTGCTGCAAGCGTGTGCTTCTGTAAGTGTAGGATACTCTGCTGCAGCACGTGCATTCTTTGGATGGGATCACATCTACACCACCCTCCATAGTCCCTTCTCTTTCCCAGGGATCAAGCCAAATCTGTCCATTCACCCAGTCTATCTCCAGCTGTAGTTTGTGGGCTGCTACTCTACCCTGGTCAACTAGGACATGTAGCTGCTGCTTTAACCAGGTCAAATACGGTTCCATCCCTCTACTCCATGAACCGGCACACAGTTTAGCGGTATGACAAACAGCTCATCCCTATTCTCTCCAAAGTTCTACCTTTCATAAGGTTGTCATGCACCAAAAATGTGAAAAGCATTCTGATCACAAAATAATTAAGGATGCAAATGTATACAGAATGTAAGTTAGGATCATTTTTAAACCATCTAGCGGGTTGGTGGTCCAAAATACTTTGCTGCCAAGACAGAGATGATCTTCACTTGGTCAAACATGTCTGCTGGATTAATGGCTCTGAAATGATTTCAATCACCTCTGCAACTCCCAGTGGAAGATCTGCCAGGAACAACGGGATCTACAGCAGCAGTCATATCCAGTGGTGGTTTTAGCTGTCATTCCATTGTGAGAACAAACCATGAACTGTACAGACATAAGATCCTTTAGTGCCTACGGCACCACACCAGAATTAGTTTTGATCCTTCTGGTCTCACTTTGCTAGGGAGTATGGAATCAGAGGAAAATGTGGAAAGGTAATAGGAATCATTCTGTTCACAACAGGGAAAATACATATTGCTATCAACTCCACCCTTTCCTGCTGTGAGCAGAACTCGGAGAAGACCACAAATCAGAATCTGAGATGTCACATTCTACCCTTGTCCTCAGCTGAAACTGGAACTGAAGAAACAAACCAACATGCTCACTTCCTACGTAATGTAATATGCTACAAGACAGATGACATGTGTAGCAAGCAGCAGTCTGGAGTCCACTGCCAGACCAGCATCATATCTCTGAAATGAGGTGCAAGTGCATACTGCCCTATTTGTTCGTACAACACACCATGGCCTGGTTGATAGACGAGAACAGAAAACCTCTGGTCTCAGTTCTTTTTCCAAAGCCTGAATGGAAGAAGCACTGTCTATTCCTCAAGCAGGCTTAAATGAAGCCCTTTTTGACGGAAGTTACGTTTTCTCTGCATACAGGAAGTGGGTCCAGGATAGCTCATCAACCTACCAGAGATACAGCTGTCGTCACGAGCTGTGACTAGTTTAGCTGCAGAAAAAAGTGACTCTACAGTGAGAATGGTGGGGACAGTCCTCCTCTCTACAGCCATGTAACAAGGCAGCTACTGCAAGATGGCAATCCATGACAGCATATTAGGCCAACACAAGCTCTGTACCCAAAGGGTCTGTCCCATACCCTTCAGACGAGAATCAAGGTGATTGCTGAATGACTTCAAACATCTCATGCAGGTATGGACCCCATGGGCCCAAATGCTTAACCACAGAGCTTTTAATAGAGGACGTGGTGGTGGGGGGAATCTTCCCTTGCAACCTGGGCTGTCACAGTGGTTCTCCAGATACCAAAGTGGTAAAGGAGGTGTTGGCATGTTAGAAGTCAAATCCCAAGATGTCTTTTTGGGGTTCACATTTACCACTTCCATCATCATCAGCTAGTGACGAGCACAAGCTTCCTCCATCGAGTAAAAGGTGAGGAGCCAAAGACAGTCGCAGAAACACATTTTGAAAAATGACGTCTTGGCAAATTCCCTGGCCTCTGAATCTCATACCTTCCTCCATCTATCCAAGCCTAGCAGATGATCACAAGAGGGGACCCCTCCTGCTGGTCCTTACAATGACCCCTCTTCAAGCACATGATGCCTGAAGGATGACTCGTTAGTCTGTAAACTTGAGTAATTGTACTGTTGGTGTCGGTCCAAAATTCTATTAAATCACCTCTGTGTTCCAATGTTTTCATGTGCATTCCAAGGATGCCATTTTAAATGAGGTGAAGCAGGGCTCTTATGTACTGGTTACTGGCAGCAATCTGCAGAGCCGACATGCCACTTCCTGACATTGTACAACCTTCATGGGCAGTACAATTAGTGCTGCTATGCTTCCTGACCAGATGACAACAGAAACATTTTAGAGGTTTTACTGATTTAGACACTGACCATGGAAACCTCTTAAATATGTACAAGAAGCAAAAGGAAAAAAAATGAGATAATCACAGGGCTATGACATCACCCCTAGTGTTAAAGTGTGACACCATAACATTTAAGTGGAAGCTATAACTACAGTTGAAAAAACAGTAGTAAATGTTCCTGCTGAACTTTCAACAATGTCCTTTCCTGTTTGGTTCCTCTAAGATGCACATCTCAAAAATCTTACTCTTGGTACCAGTAAATTGGATAACGTTTTCTGCATGAACTCTGCAGCACCAATGAAGTAAATTAACCACTACATTAAACCTTCTAAGGAGTTCCAAATCTGACAACATGCAACAGAAGAAAAAGCAGCAACTGTGATGAGTCAGTGGTAGACTAGGCAAAGAACTCAGTGTTTAAGTACATACCCTAACTCCTCTCCAGACTGGATGTCTCGACTACTAAATAAAGCAATTCTTGGAAACCGAAGATCCTGGTGTGATGTGAAAACTCGCACAGGGATGACATTTGGCTCACACAAATGGTTTATAAAACGACTGATGTTACCATAGAAACGTGCATCGATGCAGTACACTTCTCCATCCTAGAAAATAAAGAATTTGTTTAGAAAGCTAAACATTTTACAACATGTGACTTGGGTAGTTATAACAACAAACATACCACGGGACAACTCAGTTTACTTTGCAAAAATTACAACATGCAACAAACCAGAGTATGAAACGTGTATGGCAAATTATGAACTGAAAAAACAAGAGTGACAAAACGCAGTCAGAACTAAAACAGATAAAAATGAAAGAATATATACCTGGACATCCTAACTTTGTAAGTGCAATGTAACGAAAAGTTACGAGGTATCCACTGTACCAGCAGAAGCATATTACTGGTCTCATCTCCAAGCATCTGGCATTAGACTGTCAGCAATCCTAATTAGTATAGCCCACTATATCATCTCAACACTTTCAGAAATGGCAGCATCTCCACTATTCACAGCTACTGGTGTTTGAGTAGAACTTACCACTGTTTTAACAATGTGATATAGATTTCATTGATTACCTGGATCTACCAAAGTGTTGATCCTCAAAAAGGCAGAACGGGGCAGGTTGTGTGGAAAAAGTTATGCTGCATCAAAACCCAAAAGCAGTAATCATCTTTGGTGGTTCTAAGACTGGATTCGTCCTTTCTTCTGTTCCACTTCAGCATTATTTTCTCAAAGGTATGCACACACTACTTTTGCACAGATCAATGAAAATTTGGCACCCCCTTTGATAACATGCCACATAGTATATACTTGCTTGACTTCAAAAATTCTACAGACAAAGGTGGGTAAAAGGACTGCAGACCTAAGTACGTATTACTGACCCATAAAGGACAGTCTGAATTGTATATCGAAGAACACCATAATAACATGTAATTATCAAGAAGCCTCTCTGATGGGGTGCTAAAAATTGGTTGAATCTCAAGCAATAAAACCTCAAGGGAGGGAAGGAGCTGATAAACACCCAGGACCAGCAAGAGGAATGAGTAGTGGGGATCACCTAACCAAAATGTATAGACTCTATAATCACAAGAACAGGAAATATGCCAGGGAGTGAAATGGGGCAAATCCAAAGGACCATGATGACCAAGCAAGAATGGAAGGCAGCCACTCCACAGCAGCAGGAAAAGTGCAGTTGTGTACACTTACCATAAATGTAGATGTTAGAGTGTATTCACTGTTGCAGTCATCACATTTGGGTTATTAGCCGACTTCATTACATCAGTTTTTCTTGCCCCAGATGTCAGGTGCCCCCCTAATGGGAAGCAATTAAATCCATAACTATACAACGACCCCCCCCATTAATATTCCAAAACGTGCACGCTGATTGGTCAGCGTGCATGTTGTAAATCAGACTTATACTAATGGAAAAAGGTCCAGTCGCCCAAACTTTTTCCATTAGTGAAAGTCTTTTTTTTTTTTTTTTTTTTATTACAGCAACCAAGAAAGCAAGATCTCCGTTGCTTTTTAGAAAGTGTCTCGCTATGTTAAAGGAGTTTAACTGAAAGGCAATATACCATTAAAAATCCCAAGTAAAATAAAAAGCATTTTTAAAAGGGCAACATTCTGTGTGGAAGGGCTCTCGACTGGTGATTTATCTGCCAGCACAGAAGCTAAACGCTGACTGCTGCTCCTGTGAAGCCTCTGAGAAGCTACTTCATGAAACACAAATAAAGTAATGAAGACTCGTCACTTGGACTGCTGGTTTCCCTCCACAGGGCTGCCCGATTAGTGGTCACAGTGACACTGTGGGAGGCAGCCAGAGCTTTTGGAAGCTGGCTGGTTAAATCATGGGCAACACACAACCTATACAGTCTAAATACTATTACTACTGCAGAGGAAATGATGAACATCAAGTTATTCTTTATTCCATCTTCCTAAACTCCTCCTCCCACTTTAGGTAAAGCCTAACTGATGGTATGCAGCCACGGTTTAAAGGGTCTTTTCTCCTCTGCTTACTACCCTGACAAAGAACACAGGTATATGGAGTGATTTATTGACCATGTTGACACCACCTTCAAAAGTAAATGGAAACTGGTCTAAAGGGATATTTGAACCTCGTGAAAAGAAGCAAGTCACTGTTCACATAAGGGTCTGCAGCTTCAAGCACATTAAACAAAAGTGGTGGCCAACTGAAAAAAATCCAAAAAATGAGCTTCAACATGAATGAACTAGCAAGTCTGAACATGAAAACTGTAAACTGTTTAAACATAAAGTTCATATACCACAGAGAGGAGTTCTTCAAAGGCAGGCAAGCATGCAGAATCACTACTGAGCTGTTTCACTACTTACTGATGGTGAGCCACAGTCCTCATCTCAACAATGTCATGACTGGACTACTAGAAATAGGTGACAAATACACAGAAGTAATGGAATAATTAGAAGCTCAGAACATTGAAGATGAGACAGGACACAGCCACTTGCAGACTGTGGCAATGCAGTATACCACTCTGCCCACACTAAGGACTTCTGCTAGATGGAAGGTTCCTAGCAGCATCACTCACTTCTACTACATAAAGGTTCCCTTTAGGAAGTTATTTAGAAGTCCTTAGAAGGCTGGCATATTAATACCCTTTGGAAAAAACAGAGTACCCGCAAACTACAACATAGGAGGTAATCCCCTGAAATCTGAAGGGGAAATAAGGGATCTAGGGACTCAAGTAGATAGTCAGATTTCCTTTGATAACCATGTTGCCAAAATACTTCTATGTGACCCATCTGATCACAAAAGGGTTCGCATCAAGATCTAAGGATGTAATGGTGCCCCTCTACTCTTCCCTCATCAGACCCACTATTGAGTACAATGCACCAATTGGAATGTACCTGGCTAGACATCTCCAGCAGCTGGAGAGACCACAAAGGTACCTAACCAAGAGAATTACTGGCCTCAAACAACTGCCCTATGCAGCACGATTGAAAAAGGTAAGACTGCGAGGCGATCTCTGTCTAACGTACAGAGCCATGTCCAACCCAGAATTGTTGAACATGCTCCATCTTAGCAGAACCAAATCTACTCGAGCTACATGCTCTAGAGATATAAACCTCAACAAAACAATGAATAGAACATGCTGGAGGGATAGATTCCCTTCGCAGAGACTTCCCTTACTATGGAACAGGGTCCCGCTCTACATAAGACAGAGCCGCTCACTATCACTCTTCAAGAGGAACCTTGATGAGTGGATGGGTAACAGAAAGTTCACACCGGGGATCACAGCAACAGCACTACTAGATGGGGGCCAAGGGTACCAGCTGCTAGTACAAGGGTCTAGGGAACTACTAAAGGGGCGGTGAATACCGCACAACATGGCTGGGCTAATATATGCCTTCGGGCAGATAGCACAGTACCAACCTATGAACCTACCTCCCTAGCCATAGCATCAGCACAGTCTAAACAACGATGGACCATATGGTAACCCAGCTGTGGAGGTCACAGAGTCCAGCACCTTTTCCTTGAAGAAAGAAAGCTCTTCCACCACCATATAATCCAGACAAAACTGGAATATGGGAAACATGAGACAAACAGCTACAAGATCCAAGTCCAACATGATACAGGACAGCATTTACTTGTCCACCTTTTTTATAGCTTTACATTCTGTCGGAAAACAAGGTGACAAAGTACTGTGACCTCTAGGTTACATACTGAACTGAAAATCACACAGAAGTCTATTCTATGATGTCTGGCAAGGATCTTTACTCAGCCAGGGTCTTATGAAGGATATCTACCTTCCTGTCAGCCAAAATTATGAACAAAGCTGCTTCTAGACTGTAAATATGGGATCCTTCATAAAAGGACCTATAGCGTCTGTGATATCAATAGGACTTGTCTGTGGGACAGATGTGTCCCAGAGACTCCCCCATCTGCGGAATAGACTCCCTCTCCACGTCAAGCAGAGTACCTCATTATCCCTTTTTAAGCACAACCTGGATAACTGGATGGGAAACAGAAAATACACCCCTGGGATTCCACCTCTCTCTGCTGGGCAGGAACTTTGGGTGCTGACCTGTCTAAACATGGGATAAACTCTTAGCTAGGCTTATAATGGCCTCAGGGCCAATAGCCTAGTAACCTCCTATGATCCTATGAGTATGACCTTGAAGCCAATCCATGGAGGACATTATAAACCTTGAGGAGTCTCCACATTAAGGTTTATAAGTGGGAAAACTTTGGAAAGAGGGGGACACATTATCCTTATCCACAAGTCTCACATTATGTTACTTTGCAACTACTATTGTAAATGTTAAATTCCTGTAGTGGAGCTTTTCTCCCCGAGGCTCAGCTGAAAATGGGCTTTTGGCCCAGTTGGACTTTCCCAGTAAACAAATGTAAAACAAAATAAATAAAAATAAGAGCCTCCGGGTTTCCCTAACAACTTGTAGCAAAGCTGAGAGAGAGCTGTGGCTAGCCCAACTTCGAGACGGCAGTGAACTCCGATCGTCTCTCCAACAAAATTAAGACAACACATTTGTGGAGAAAAGATTAAAGTTATAAATCCCTGTTGCCAGAAGGAATGCTGGAAATAGAGGGCACTTTAATTGCATGTTTTAAAGAGGCCGTAGCTGACAAGAAGCTGATCATATTTGAATAGCTACCCCTCATTCTACAACACGAGGCCTTTTACAACTCTGAAGAAAACCCATGATAAATTTGGCCTGGTGGATCAACAAATACATATAGTAGTCTAAATGTGGAGTTTCAAGGGCATACTATAGACATTATGGCCTTGCAACAACATACCACTGAAATTATGCCAACTATTCTAGGAAAAGGGCGCCGACCTTCAAAACAGGTTGAGAAGACAAAATAACTGCATAAGTGGAATCACTGAAAGCACTCCTAATGAAGAACTCAGACTGGAGAATCATTTTTAAATGTATGGTGCTTCCCAAATCTCTAAAGCTCATCATCGCATGTATTTGCAGGGCAGGCAGACGCACTACCAAGGCCTCACTTCCTAGAAAGGAGTTTACAGCCCTGGAATCATTTCAGCTAGTGAAAGGCTCATAAGCTATAGTGCAAGACAGAGGAGCACAGAAGAGGAATGGCCATATAAAATTATGCAAGATTTCTCACCTTTGCTATACAAAATTTGAAAAGAGATGGAGACAATAAAACGGCAGTCAGGGACTGACTGATACAGATAGTTTAACTGGAGTCAACTAGAAACTACCTTCTCTAGAAGAGAAAGACGACAAGATAGCAAATTAGACTATTTTTATACCATACCAAGAGGTGGCTAGGGTGGGAGAAGTTACTATTTTTTTTATCTAGAAACAATTTAAATCAGAGAAAGCAGGGCTGGTGCTACTTGATATACAGCTTTTGACACAGTCAGCTGGGTCTACTTGAAACACCACCCCACACAGGATTGGGAGAAAGATTAATTGGACAACTTAAGCTGCTATATGACAAGCCTACCCTTCGAGTTATACTTGATGGACATAGTTCATAAAGAGATGGTACAGAAAGGGACACCAGGTAAGGCTGTCCCCCCTTTCCCAAAGTCTGTTTTTATTAGTTATTAAAGAACTGGCCACAAAGGTGAAAACCCTACTAGGTTGTTTACTTACTGAAGGCTTCTAGCACAAAACACTGAAATTATTACCAATAGTACTTAATGTCTTTAATAAGCTCTGTAGTGTCTCTGGGGTATGTATTAGCCATAGAAACTTTAAACAGGTATGGGTGGGAAGAGGAAACGTAAGGCCGACTTTCCCAATTTACCTATGTTTATTTGTAGGAAATGCACTAGAAGAAACTATTAAACATTATTTCAACTACTATAAGAATCAAAGAATTGCTGAAGTGAGGGGACATAGGGTGAACATGCTAACAGGCCAGATTAATATGACTTCTAATAATGCCCTTTACTACACATCTTTTTAGACTTATTCCAATATCCCCAGCTCATAATGGACTTTGGTATTTGCAGAGAACCATAGAGTTACATCACTGAAAAACACATTCAGAATCCCTAAACAAAATATGCTTGCATGAAGAGGTTTAGGAAGTTAGGGACTTCCACATACACCCAGTTATGCACTTCATTTTAAGAGCACAACTATTCAGACTGTGTAATGCATCTTCAGGGAAATAGTCCTGTATACAAAAATATCTCGGATACATTTTTCCATAGTGTTTCAGGGGTATCTATTTGGAGAAGGGAGATGAAACCTCTACAGAACTTCAACTGGGGCAGAGGAATTAGTAATATTCGGGAAGAAGAGACATTATTACAGCTAATAGGATCCAGAAACAAGAACGTATAAATAGAAAAGGGAGTTGCATCATGGAACCAGCTTCTTCACACCTCACATCCCATCAAAAGAGAACGGATAAAATACAAGTCTTTTCCAGACTTGCAAGAATCTTTGATCAGTGTTGCTCTCAATGGTTTATACCCAAACAATTAATCCAATTAAACAAAAATATAACTGTAGGGAAGACTGGAACCACAAATAAAAATTTCTGGAAGAAATGGACAAATATGAGTAAAAACAGGGGATGTCACAAGTACAGACATTGTGAAAGAGAAATCAGTAAAAGCCATAGCCAAACTACAAGCCCTATAGGAAATGGAAGAGGTGATTCTACACCTGAACCTATGAGTTCGGGCGCAACCGTACCCTGATTAAAGATGACCATGTACGCGAGACCAGTACTATACATTTTTAGTACATTAATTACAGGAAGCTCCATAAAAGTAGTGACATTCTTACTGGAGATTGCGAGGTATGTGAAGACTATGATGTGGGGACCAGAGATCTCAGAAAAGAGGGACTCCGCTTACTAAAATACTTACGACTTTTAGATGCAAGGCAAATTGATCCAGGGAGTTGTTAGAGTGGGGAGTAACTATCCTATGTTTAGGATGGTCTGATGATGGTAAATGCACTTTATTTGTATTAACTTCAGTAATAAAAAATGCTTCTAGCAAGGGAATGCAAACCCCCAAGTAATGCTGCAACAACATCACTAGAAAATGTAATACATAGAATGTTAAGAACAACGTCACTTATTTTAAAGCTTGAAATACATACTACTAACTCCTGGAAAAAGCTGTTCTCACTATTTTTGATAAAATTATGTGATCTAATCTCTGCTCTTTGACATACGGTATACTGAAATATTGGATTAATTTATCTTACAGGAATGTTCTGCCTGTATAATATTAAGGTAAAGGACTGTTGTGATTTTTTTTTTGTCATACTGAAAAGTTTATTTGTGAAGTATCTTAATTAAAAATATATAAAATAATCTGAACGCTATAAAAATATGCTTGAGCCCAGACATCTAGGGGACAGGGTGCATGGTGTACACTGGCACAGAGACTTGAACCTGGCCCAGAACTCCCTTACGGCTATGTTCCATCAGCATGCATTCCTAGGTATGTGTTGACAGGTCCCAGCAGGTTTCACGTGTCTGAAACCTACAAGAACCAGAGGCCCTAGAAAGGGATGATACAAGTGTGCTGTCCTCATTCTGGGGCCAAGCTTTGCTAGGCACAGGAATGTCCTGGTGTGAAGCTCTTGATTCCAAGTGCAATGATGTAGTGAAAGCTAGTTAACATGCCAATTATAGCATGCCCTAGCTGATCGACCAGTGGATGGACAATGCTTATACCTCTGGATATATGAGACCAGACAGCAATTTCTACAACTGCCTTAGTTCCACAGAATGTATGACTGAAGCCTGACATCCATTTATTTAACCTTTTGATGGTGCTCCAACACAAGTTTGGGGTGTCTGTGAGACCACTGCAGTGATAATCTCCTGCCTGGTACTTTCAATTGCTTTTATCCAACAAGAAGATAGGCCATGAGATTCTTCTTCCTTCTCCATTCCATGTTTTATATCTCAAAACAGGTGGGCCATAGCACTGGTATTTAGCTAACGCTGCATGCTGTGTTCCTCTCTCAGAAAATATAAACAATGCATGTAGCAAATCTTAGCTCATTATTTCAAGGGCACACTAACATTCCAAAGGCTAGAAACTTGGTAGCTTTACAAATCAAACGAGGGAATTTCTCCAAGATGAACATTACAAACATGACCCTAAATGTGTGTGTGTCATAAAAGAATGGGGGTGGGGGTGTCAAGGGCGAGGCCTGCTCTCCCAGCATGGTGCATGACCATCCTAGTATATACCGGCATATAACATGCACATGCCACACTTTAGGCACTTCAGAAAACATAACAAACTAGAACAGAAGACAGGAACACCTCCATCAAATACCCACTACAGACAGTCTCTGATATCACACTATCAGAATCTGAAAAGGAGCTACAACTAACAGACAGTGTGGCTCAATATTTTCTCTCTATCCTTGTTCTCCACATTCAAGGTGTCCATGGGATGGTGATGGCATGTTGTTTTCAAGAGATTTTGTTTTCCTCTGATAATATTTGATTTTTACTTACTTATTTATTAACTAACTTACTTATCCTTTGTTGACTGGGTTAATCTCACTAGGCTAATTAAGTCTTTTCAATGGAGACCCGGGAAATTTGGCAAGGGCACTGGGGAACTTTCCCTACTCGTTGTTGCGAGCAGGACCTATTTTAAATGAGCACTTCTTTCCATTCCAGATGCAGAGGCAGATGGAGAGAGGAGGAGATAACAGAGTGGTGAGAAAAATGAAGGAGAAAGCCATTATTGAGACTGGATAATTTGGGCAGGATTCTATGATGTTTCAAAGAATTGCTTGATGGAAATGAGCTGGCAAGTGATGGATGTACAATTACAACCCTCCAGTTGTGAAGGTTACAGGATGATTTACTTAAAGAAATGGTGATGCAGAGTATGCCAGAAAATGAAGGAGACATTTTCCGGGGGGGCACTATGGAGAAAATACAAAAGGAGGATGCAGAGGCAATCTTAAAAACAGTGGTGAAATGCATATGGTGGGGGGGGGGGGCAGACATAAGCAGAGAAAGTAAAAGACGGAAGGGCAAAAGGGGAGAGTAGCAGAAAAGAAAAACACAGAAGAAAATGAAAAATTAAAGTTTGTGGTAAGGATTCAAAGTAAAGAAAGAAATAGGTACAAAGTGTGAGACAATTTAATAGCTCCTCTGTGTGTAAATCACATCAGGTAAGAGCACTTACTCTTATTAACGAAGACATTTTGTGACATTATACTTGAGACCGTTTTTTCAATGGAAAATTCTCTTGGAGAATATGAAAGAAAGACTGTAACCCATGTAATCTTCACGTGATTAAAGCATTTAACAGTGAAACAAAAAAAAAAAAAAAAATTCAACTACAATTTCAAACAGAGGTGAAAAGTGAGACTTTGAAAGGACATTTGAAAACTTTATGTAAAGTTGTACTGAACACTGCAAATTTCTATGATAAAAGGGGCTTACGGACTGGTGGATGGGATTGTAATATAGTGTTAAAAAATCTACGTCTAACAAGCATAATAAATGAGGAGAGGAATAGGGGGGTCATAAGATACTAGGGGAAACCCAAAACTTTTTTGTGGAAAAGGACATTTGACAAATAAGTGTGATAAAAGTAAATGCTACATTTATGGGAAAATGAGACATAATGAAAAAAAAAAGTGAACTGAAATGTTATAACTAAGAAAATTGGACATTTACGGATGGACTGTAAAAATGAAAACAGTAAGGAAAAAGAAAAAGTACAAAAAAGAAGAGACTTTAGAAATAGTATAAATAGAAGACATCACAGACGAGAAAAACAACAACAAATATGACATACACATGTACCATGTCTATTATAAGTCACCTTAACACTGCTGTTCACTTTCCTGTGAAAAAATGGCTTCCCTGGTGCATCACGCAGGCGGCCTTTGACCTGTAACATAATTCTACTTAGGTCATTTTGATTATATCCTGCTGTGTGATACAACAGGGAAGCCATTTTTTCACACGACAGCTCAAGATTCTGATACAAGGGTACCCCTGGGGGATCGAATAGAAATGTTTTAAGACTACCCCTTACCTATAGTAGTAACATCTATAAAGTATGTGATATTATAAATAAATATTGGCCTATTATGGCCTCTAATGATCAGATAAGAGCCATAGTAGGTGATAGACCCAGTTATACATTTAAAAACAACCTTTCTTTGAAAAGGCAGCTCTGCTATACCACTAACAGCAGTATGAGTGTGACATCTAATAGGCATGGTACATTCCCTTGCAGAAATTGCAAGGCCTGCTCATTTGTTTCAAGGAGAGATACCTTTCATGCATTCCTCTACTAATCATTTACTTGCAGCTTGTATACTTATTGTGCATTTAAGAATTTAGTTTATCTAGCCAGCTTTAGATCATGTGCCTCTTTCTATATTGGTAAGACAACTAGAATGCTTAAAGAACATATTATGCAACATTTGGGTGACATCAGGAAAATTAATCTTTTTAATGCTTTAGCTAAGCACATATCCAACAAAGAAGGTGACATGTTCGAATTCACAGTACTGCAATTGATATTAGATAATAAGGGGGGTGATAATAGAGTAACGCTAGCTGAAATGCAGTGGATAGCAAGAATGCAAGCAGACAAATTACCAGGAAACAATGTTACCATGCCTTTAAAACCTGTTCATAAGAAACGTAGATCACATCAGTGACTTAATTGTTTTATTGATTCTCTCTCATTGGTTGCTTCATTATTGTTAAGATATTTAAACTTGGGTGTAATGTTTGTCTGCTATATGGATCTGAAGTAGTACTTTGTGTGAAAGCGCTTATCCTGGTGTATTTTTAATAAACTACGTATGCTTTTAACTGTGGTAGTTGCTTGGAGTTTTTGGTTTCTAAAAACAGTTTTACATAGTTGATTAGGCTAAGAGGTGCACACGAAGAGTGGTGTAAGACAGGGATGTCCAATGAATTATATACTCTCTGCATTAGTTATGAATGTAATAGCATGTGAAATTTAAAAAGTACAGTTGTGTACACCTACCATAAATGTAGATGTTCGAGTGTCTTCACTGTTGCAGTCATAACTGTTGGGTGCTCCTGCCGGCAGGCAGCCCGAGGTCGGCCAGAATCCCAAAGTCTGGGTCCGGCGTCGGCTGTATAAGCTAGTATCCTGACGTCAGTACGCTTTGGTACATAGCCCCCAGCCGACGCCATCTTCTCCAGCCTTTCTTGCCCTAGATGTCAGAAGTCCCCAACAAATCAAAAATGAATCCAACAAGGAAACACAAATACACCACAAAAAAGGAAAAGATAGAAAAACAGAGGGGATAGGAGGGAGGGAAACCCCGACTGCAACAGTGAAGACACTCGAACATCTACATTTATGGTAGGTGTACACAACTGTACTATGTTCTTCGTGTTTCACTGTTGCAGTCATAACTGTAGGGTGGAATCCCAAAGCAGTGTAGAGGGGGAGGAGGCTTTAGATAGAAGAAGGGGAGGCAAGAATACCCTGCAAGACAGCAGAGGCAAAGCCTGCCCTAGACTTAGAAAACAAGGGGAGATTGTAGTGCTTGGAAAAGTATGCACAGAACTCCAAGTGGCAGCTTCCAAGATATCCTTGGTAGGGACTCCTCTGAGGAAAGCTGTAGAAGTGGCAGCTGCTCTAGTAGAATGACTTCTAATGGTCCCTGGAAACTGTTTCCCATGATGAGTGTAACAAAATCTGATTCCATAAGCAATCCATTTGGAAATAGTTTGTTTAGAAATAGGTTTTCCAAGAGAACTGGAGGCAAAGGAAACAAACAATTGGTTAGACTTTCTGAAATCTTTAGTCTTGTCCAGGTAAAATCGTAACTGTCTGTGCACATCCAATGAATGCAAAATCCTTTCCCTTTATTTTGAGGATTTGGAAAGAAAGTAGGAAGGTGAATTGTCTGATTTAAAGCCACTTTCAAATCACCTTAGGCATGAAAGTAGGATTGGTCCTCAAGGATACTCTGTCCTGATGGAAAATAAGGTATGGTTCCACAGCCATGAGAGCTTGCAACTCTGAGACCCTTCTGGCAGAGGTCAATGCTAACAAAGAACAGTCTTCCAGGATAGAAACTTAATATCTGAAGATGCAGCAGGCTCAAAAGGAGGCAAAGTAAGTTTTTCTAAAACATAATTAAGATCCCAGGCAGGGACAGGAGGGGTCCTTGGAGGCCGCAAATTTTTAGCCCCTCTCAAGAACTGCTTCACCAAAGGATGTGAAAAAACAGGAGGATCAGAACTGAAATGCGAGAGATAGCAGAAGCATGAATCTTAATGGAAGAAAAGGAAAGTCCTTTAGATAAAAGTTCCGAAAGGTAAAGCAAAATAGAAGAGAGATCAGGAACCTGAGGAACAGAGCCTCGGTCCTGCATCCAAACAGAAAACCTCTTCCATTTAGAGGCATAGGATTTCCTAGTGCTAGGCCGTCTAGCTTCCAAAAGAACATCCAAAACTTGTTTGGGAAGACTAGAGGAAATCAAATTCCTTTGAAGAGCCAAGCTGCCAGGCAAAGGGTCTTGAGATTGGAATGTAGTAACTGACCCTGATGCTGGGACAGAAGCGAAGGGTTCAGAGGGAGAATCCAAGGAGGCCCCGAGAACAGGAGCTTTAAGGTTGGATACCAAAACTGTCGAGGCCAATTTGGAGCAATCAAGATGAGGAACTTGGGTTTGTCCTGTTTTATCTTCAGTAATACCCGAGGCAGTAGAGGAAGAGGAGGGAAGGCATATGCTGAAAGGCTTCTCCAGCTGAAGGACAGGGCATCCACTCTCCAAGCTGTTTTGTGGAAGGACCTGGTGCAAAAGCGAGGCAGCTGATCATTGAGATGGGATGCAAACAGATCTATCTGGGGACATCCCCAAACTGCAGTAATCCTGTTGAACAAGTTGGTGTCTAGCATCCATTCGTGAGGATCTGAAATGTTTCTGCTCAGGCTGTCTGCTAAGAGATTCTGTTTCCCTGGAATGAATTGAGCCTGGAGATGCAGATTCCAATTTAGAGCTGTGTCCCCATAAACCCATAGCTAGTCTGCAAAGGGGGTATGAATGAGAACCCCCCTGCTTGTTGATGTACCACATGACCGTGGTGTTGTCTGTGCGAATTAGCAGAGGCCCTGGTTGTAAAAGGTTTTTGAAAGCTAGAAGGGCATTTTGAACTGCCAACATTTCCTTCAGATTGATGTGCCAGTGAAGATGGTCCTTTGTCCAGGTTCCCTGCTGGCAATTGTCTAGAAAGTGTGCTCCCCAAGCATAATCCGAGGCGTCCGTGGTTAGGATTTGAGTAGGTTGAGGGAGACAAAAAGGTTTTCCTTCGTTTAAAGTGCATGCCCTGGACCACCAGAGGAACTCCTTCTGGAGGCAGGGGATCAGAGGAATCAGAATATCCAGATCGTGGTAATGCTGTGACCATACACTTTTCAGATACCATTGAAGCTTTCTCATGTGAAGCCTTGCGTTTGGAATCAACAGAATGCAGGAAGCCATGTAGCCCAGAGCCTGCAGGAATTTCCTTGCAGTGAGCTGAGATAGAGTTGCCAAGGTGTTGAAAGTAGAAGCCAGCTGAATTTGTTTTTCTGGAGTGAGGTAGGCCCTTTGTAAGGTTGTATTTAAGAGGGCTCCCAAGAATACCATTTGTTGAGAAGGGATCAAATGTGACTTTTTTATGTTCACTGAGAATCCCAGTAGGAGGAGAAGACGTTGAACAAAGTCCAGATGTTGAAGCAGAAGATCTTTGCTGTCTGCCTGAATAAGGCAGTCGTCCAAATAAGGGTAAATCTGGATCCCCTGAAGTCTGCAGTAAGCCACTACTGGCGCCAGGCACTTGGTGAAGACTCTGGGCGCAGTAGATAAACCAAAGGGCAGAACAGAGAATTGAAAGTGCCTCGAACCTGCCTTGAACCTGAGGAATTTCCTGCGTTCTTGTCTGATAGGGATATGCAGATAGGCTTCCTTTAGGTCCAATGTCACCATCCAGGCGTCCTGAAAGAGCATTGGAATTAGCTGTTGCAGAGTAAGCATCTTGAACTTTGAAATTTCCAAAAAGGTGTTTAACAGAAAGGTCCAGAATAGGTCTCCATGAGTTTTGTTTTCTGGGAACCAGAAACAGTCTTGAATAAAACCCTTTTCCCATTTCCGAGAGTGGAACAGGCTCTATGGCTCTCATGGCCAGAAGAGCATCCACTTGAGTTAAGGCCTCTGACCATTGAAGTTTTGGCAGATCTGGCCAACCGTGAGTCCTTGGCAAAGTGTGAAAGTGGAATTTGTAACCTTTTAAAATCACGTCCAATACCCATCTGTCCTGGGTAATATGAGTCCAATTTCTGTAAAAAAGAGACAGTTTTCCTCCGAGAGGGGCGTCCAGGTGGAGGGGTCCTGAAGCCCAACCGAGAGAGTCATTGAGTTTGCTTTCTTTGAGATTGGGATCTGTCTTCTCCCCTTCTAGGTGAAGAAGCAGTCCATTGTCTAGATCTGTAAGAGGTCTGGCCTTGACCACGACCTCTGGAGCGCCTATATCTTCCCCTTTGAGGCCTGTCAGATGTGGGAAAGGACCAATTTTTAGAGGGCCAATTCCTGGAAAATCTAGGAGGCTGAACTTGCAAGAAATCTTTTACAGTCTGCATGGACTTTGCCTTTTCTTCCATCTTTTTAATAACTTCCTCAGCCTTAGAACCAAAAAGAACATCTTGTTGAACAGGGGCATCTAATAACTTAGCCTTAACCTGTTCAGGTAAACTTTGTTCACGAAGCCAGGCATGTCTCCTAATCACAGTACCAGAGGCAGCAGCCCTGCAAGAAGCATCCAAAGCATCAAAACCACAATGTAAGCTATGCTTGTTAACCTGTTCAGTAGCATGCAAAACATCCTGAAGTTCCTTATCCTCTGCACAAGCAGGAAGGGAAGCAAGCTTTTGTTTTAAAACAGACAAAAGAAATTGCTGATATTTAAACATATGAAACTGGCAATTTAAAGCCCTTACAGACAGGGTAGCAGAAGTATATAACTTTTTTCCCCACCTGTCTAAAGCACGAGAATCCTTCTCAGAGGGAATAGGATTTTTAGAAGTAGCAACCTTAGCAGCCTTAGAGCCCTGAGAAATAGTTTCAGGATCCGCAGAAGGGTTTTAAATAAAATAAATGAGAGTCAGGAACCCTATAAAATCTATCAGGCTTAGAAGGAGCAGGAGGCATGGAATCAGGATTCAAATTAGCCTCAGAAAAGCATCATCTACAATGTCCAAGACAGGAGGGATAGCTAAAGGCCTATGCTGAGGAAGAAGAAGAAATTCTCTAAGCCTCTTCTTGGAAGCAGAATATTCCTGTCCTTCCCAATGAAAATGTTCCCTCATCTCATGCAAGGTTTCCCCAAAAGAAAAATCCTCAGGCGGAGAGGCCAAGGGCAAAGAATCCTCAGCATCCGAATCCTCATAAGGGGGAAAGGAATAGTCCTGATCAGAGGAAGAAACAGAAGATACAGAAGCCTGGTCAGAGGAATCCAGAGTAACATCCTGTCGAGGCCTTTTCTCAGGAGGGGGGTGAGAACCCCTAATCATTGTAAGCAAATCTTCAGCCATCCTCAGTAATTGTTTTTGTGTCTTGGGAGTGGATTCAGAAGCAGCTTGAGCTGGAATTTTAGACTTAATAGGAGTCTTTGACTTTGCCTTTGCCTTTGAAATAGTGATGTGAGTAGGCCTGAAAACCCCTTCAGAAGCCGGTACCTGCACAGCGGTTCCGGACCCATCTGAAGGAGCGACGTCCAAAGGTCCTGCAGCAGTTAAAATAGTGGGCCTTGATGGCTCCCCATGGGAGTCCGTATCGGCCATCGGTTCAGAAGTGGCGGACGACAGGGGCTGCAAAAGCGCCTCACTGACGACAGCCGAACCGGACGCTGGCTCCAGCTGCAACGAGTCCTGTTTGGACCTCGGAGGCCTGTCTTTGTCTTTGCGCTTCTTTTGAACTCCGGTAGTGTCCGACGACATTCTATAATTGAAGCGTCTGCCAAAATAATTTAAAGCCCAATCGTACCTGCGCTTGATAGTACGAGAGTTGAACCTGGCACAGAACCGACAACAAGAAACGTCGTGGTCAGGGCCTAAGCAAGGTAGACAGTAAGAGTGGAAATCTTTATGAGGTATTTGTTTCCCACACGCTATACAATTATTAACTTTTTCTGACATCGGAGGAACAACAAAAAGATTCCCCAACGGGGTACTTAGCTTTGAGAAGAGAAGTAAGAACTTCGGACCGACAACAACCAAATACGCTGTTCGAAAATCACCAACCAACGACTTGCGAGCTGCTTTCCACCGCACGGCAAGAAAGACTGGAGAAGATGGCGTCGGCTGGGGGCTATGTACCAAAGCGTACTGACGTCAGGATACTAGCTTATACAGCCGACGCCGGACCCAGACTTTGGGATTCTGGCTGACCTCGGGCTGCCTGCCGGCAGGAGCACCCAACAGTTATGACTGCAACAGTGAAACACGAAGAACATCTGAAGGAAGCCGAGTACACATCTGAAGGGTTAAGAATTTTAGTCCTGTTAACATATGTAGATGACATAATTGCGCAAAAAAAAAAATCTGGAATAAAGTAATAATTTACACAAATGTGTCTCTAGAGGTGATAGGGATGGCTTTAAATAAAAAGAAAATGACAGGTTTGGGGATGACTTTAAACAAAGACCATAGTGGATGTAGTCTTCTTCACTGTTGCAGTATTCATAACAGTATGGATTCCCCTCTACCAAGGGCGGGCCGATGTCCGGCCAGTATTACCACAGCCTTAGGTTGCCTTAAGGTATGTTGTACATCACATGTATGCTCCTTGCATAATGTAGGGCATAAAGGTGATGTCTAGGATTACTATCCTCAGAACGGAGAGCCCCAGTAGGAAAGCCAGTCCAAGGAAAAGACAAGTAATCAGTAAATACAGAAGAGAAATGGACCAGGGGCAGAGGGAAGAAGTGAGTACTGCATTAGTGAAGTGAAGGACACCTACTGTTCTGGTAAGATTTTACACAACTGTACTGTCTTTCCACATCAGTGCTGCAGTTATTCATAACAGTAGGGAGAGTTGCCAAAGCTCATGAAGAAACTTGGAAGGAGGAATCACCAGACGAGCCCTCTAGGAAACCATGAAGAATAGACCAAGAAAAACAGCTCTAGCTCTGGAGATTCCATCCAACTTACAGTGCTTCTTAAATGTACGCACAGAAGTCCAGGTAGCTGCCTCAAGAATAGAGTTAGTACTCAAACCCTTGGAAAAAGCACCAGAAGAAGCCACAGCCTTAGTAGGATGAGCATTAACAAGAAAAGGAAGGCTCCTACCATGAAAAGAACAAAAGCAAATAGCTTTTGAGACCCAAGAAGAAACAGTTTGTCTTGGATACATCTCATACTAGGGACCTAGGAGGAAAAGAAACATCTGATCATATTTCCTAATAATCTTAGTCTTACCCAAATAAAATCTGAGTTGTCTATGCACATGCAATGTGTGCAGTACCCATCTCACAGGCATACTGTGGAGAGGAGAATCAAGTGGGAAAAGGAATAGACCGAGACAGAACTCATTAACCACCTTGGGTATAAAAGAAGGATTAGTATATGCTACAACACCCTGTCCTTATAAACACCAAAAAAAGACAAGATAAGGGCTTGAAGCTCAGACACCTGTCTAGCTGAAGGGCCAACATAGGTACAGTCTTTCAAGAGCAATGTTGCAAGGAAGCTGAAGTAGCAGGCTCACAAGCAGCCTGAGCCGATTTTTAGAAAACAAAATTAAAATCCCAGGGAGGAGTGGGAGGAACTAAAGGAGGATAAAAAGGCAGAAAGATATAGCCGGTAAGTGAGCCTTAACAGAAGAAGAGGCCAAACCAGCACTCAGCAATTCACACAGACAGGACAGAACCAAACAAACATCCACAGAAAGTGGATACAGTTTACGAGAAAGACACCAAACAGAAAACCTCTTCCATTTGGATAGCTAGAATTTCCTAGTAGTGGGTTTTCTGGCCTCTAGCAGGACCCTAAGCACTTCCTCAGAAAAAAGGTGTCTATGAGGAATCAAAATCCTATCACCCACAGTGTCAGCTGAAAAGTGGACAGGTGGGGATGGATGACAGATCCCTTGTTTTGTGTGAGTAGGTCCACTTGCGATAACTGTCTGTCCTTGGCTAAATGCAGAAGAGGAAACAAATGCTGTCTCAGCCAAAAGGGAGTCACCAACAAGATTTTGAGAGTATCCTGCTGAATTCTGAACAGGACTTTTAAAATGAAGGGGAGGAAAGGCATAAAGAAACATCCCCTTCCAAGAAAAAGATGGGACGTCCATCTTCTAAACCAGTGGACCTGGGACTATGGCACAAAAAAGAGGAAGTTGTCTGTTCAGAGGGGAGGTAAACAGATCTATTTCAGGAGTACCCCACTGGTGGACAATGTCAAGAAACACATCCCTGTGAAGCATCCATTCATGGTACTGAGTTAAAGACCTGCTCAGAGTATCTGCCACAATATTTTGACATGAGGGAATATAAACTGCCAAGAGTCACTTGATACTTAACAACCAGATCCCACACCAGGAGTGTCAACCAGAAAAGCCCCCCCCCCCCCCCCGTTTATTTATATACCACATCACTGTGGTACTGTCTGTAAATTATCTTGGGAGGAACTGGTGAGAAAAGAGGATGAAAAGCCTGAAGCACCAGCAGAGGAGCTCTCAAATCTGACAGTAAAATGCTCCTTCTGAAGAGGAAATCAGACCCCCCTGCACCTTTACGGAGTCAAAGGTTGCTTCCCCATCCTACGTCTGAAGAGTTTGACCAGCTCTTAAGAAGGAAGAGGGGGATGAAAGGGGATCTTTGGGTTTTGAGACAACTCCTGAATCCACCAGTGAAGTTCCTTCTTTAGACAAGGAAGAGGAATAACTACAAAGTCTAGGGGATACACATGCTGAAGTCAAACTGCCTTCAGAAACCACTGAAATTTCTTCATGTAGAGTTTGGCTAGAGGGAGCAAAGGGATGGTGGATGCCATAAATCCCAGAGTGCTCAAAAATTCCCTGTCTGTGATCCAGGCCAGAGGAAGAATATTTTGAAAGGAGGAAATGGAGTGTCAAGACCTTGGAAGTAGGCAGAGATGCCAGCATAGGCACAGTCTGAATCCTGCACTCCAGAAAAACACAGTTTTGAGGAGGAGTCAGAAAAGACTTCATAAAGTTTACTGTGAACGCCAAGCTTTACGGAAACAAAATGGCACAATGAAGATTTTGTAAAATGATCTCTGGAGAGGATGCGTGAAACAGATCGTCCAAGTAAAGAATTACTTGATCCCCTGAATCCTGCAAAAAGCAATCACAGGATCTTGGCATTTTGGTGAATACCCTTGGGGCAATAGAGAGGACCAAGGACAAAGCAGAGAACCAAAAATGTCAGGAAGCAACAGAGAAATGTAAAAACTTCCTGAAAAAGGGATAAATAGAGATATGGAGGTAAGCATCCCTGAGATCCAGAGAAACCAGAAAAGCCTGAAGCAGCAGCAAAGGGAACAAAGTCTGAATGGATAACATTCAAAAGAAAGGAACCTTCAGAAAACTAGGTGAGCAATTCACAATGAGTCTCCAAGTGCCCTCTTTCCTGGAGACCAAAAGCATTCTGGAAAAAAACCCCTTCCCCCCTTGAGCAGCTGGAACATCTTGAATAGTTCCCACAGTCAAAAGATCCTGAAGCACCTTTGGAAAAAAGCTCAACTCTTTTTGAGTGACCATTAAGGGGGAAGAGATTTCCAAACCATGAAATACCCTTGGGCGAATGATGGAAAGAACCCAAGAATCTTGGGTTATGCTTAACCTAACAAGAAGAGACAGAGAAAGACAAAGAGAAAGAAGAATGTGGCTAAGTCAGACAGCACCTGCTTTATCATCAGAAAGGGAAGGCTTCTGAGCAGGAGTCTGAGAAGACTTAGCTGGGAGGTCCCTCCTACTACCTTTATTGCCTTTAGGAGGAGGACGAGACTGCCTTCTAATGAAAGCTGGTTTAATAGTCTGAAACATAGGCACTGGTGAAACAAAAATATGTTTCTGATCCTGTAACTCCTTGCCTTTCTCTTGCAAGGACTTGAACAAATAAGCAGCAGCACCAAACAAACATTTGTTGTCCAGAAGAGCATCCATCAACATCCTTAATATCATCAGTCAGAGGTTGAAGCTGTAGCCAGGGAAATCTCCTCATAACAGTTCTAGAAGCAGCAGTCTTAGAGGAAGCACCTGCTGCATCATAACTACATTTCATGGAATGGCAAGCTACCGGAGAAGAATCCCCTAACAGAAACCAGGCAGAAGTCTTATCCTCAGAATCAAGAAGATCAAGAATAACCTGACAAGCTTGAGAAAGGACCACCAAAACATAACTGGTCATAAGTGTCTGATAATTAACAGCCCAAAAGGCTAGGGTGGCAGAAATATAAACATTTTTACCCCAGCCTTTCCATGGTCCTGCTGTCCTTATCAGAACAAATAAGCTTAGTTGAGGGCAGTAATTTAGAAGGCTTGTTGGTTGCCACAGAAACCAAAGGGTCAGCAGAAGGACACTTGTAAAAGAATTTGCAGTCATCAGGCACTTTATAAAACTAGTCTGTTTTCTTAGAAGCAGGGGGGCTGAGAACCTGGGGCCTGATAAGCAGAAGAAAAAGCATCCAGTAAAGCAGCCAAAACAGGATAAACGGCAGAAGGTCTAGGAGACTCCATCTGAAAGAGCTCATAATATCTCTTCTGTACTTCAGACACTTGGGAACAATCAAATTCCAAAGAACTTCATCATCCTGGCAATCCCCAAAATAAATCTCCTCGAAAGGAGATTCAAGACTAGTCAACTATGGTTTCCCCTGAACATCCAAAATGGATTTCTTCAAGGCCTCCAAGGACGTGCCTCAGAAATGGTCATGGCAGAAGAATCCAACCCAGGAACTGGGTGAACCTCCAGGCTTTCATCAGTCTTGAGAGAGACATTTGATGTAGGAGGTGCAGCCGAAGAATTCAACTGGACTTTTTTTTTTTTTTGCCTTCTTCAAAGATGGCTAACCCTCATGCTGGGAAGTATCCTCCACAGCATTTTTTCACTAAAGTTTTAGATGCTGATTTTCACAATAAATAGCGAGGGATGAAAGACTGTGCAAGGTCTTTGGCACAAAAGCCTGACAAATATTGCAGAACATATGATCATAAGAAGCACATATAAACAAAATGAGCACTGCTCATGATGGTCTTTACGCAGAACCTGTCTCCCACACTGGCATTTACCCTTTCTGGTGGATATGGACCCCACAACAGCAAAAAACCCCAACGGGGCACTTCTCTGATCGGCTAGGTATACCAGCAACGACTTGGGTGATCAGAATGATTATTCGAGATGGCATTCAGACTGGCAGCAAAGATATTCTAAGGATGGTATGTCCAGATATCACCTTTATGCCCTACATTATGCTAGAAGCATGTGTGATGTACAGTGAATGTTAGTGCAATCTAAAGGCATAGGGATACTGACCGGATGTCAGGCTACCATTGGCAAGGGATCAATACTGTTATGAATATTACAACATATGGAAAGACATCATACAAGTCATTCAGGAAAAAACGGCTTATGAGATAAATTCAGAACTGATAGGAAAAACAGCATAATTATAAAGTATTTTTATATTCATAGATCATAGGATCATAGATTAGTACTAGGCTAAATGCCCTTGTGGGCCATTTTCTGTCTAGCCAATTACCACATGTAAGAATCAAACCCTGTACCTTGTGTCTGTAAGGTAAAGACCTTAACCATTATGCCAACTGGTTCCAGATGAAAACCAGTAAAAAGAGGAGTTTTGTATGGAAATAAAAAGGAAGGTGGTTTAAGCTTAATTAACCCAGTGGTATATGGTGCTTCATGCAAGTAGGATAAATTTGGGGTATGGGAAAAACAGAAAAGGTGTATAAATGAAGAAATAAAATGTTACCAAGAAAATATTTTTGTGGAAACTAAACACTAATATAGAAAAAGAAAGAAAAGTATGGTATAAGAATGTAATGATAAAACATTATTATGCAAAACCATGGGAAAATCAGATGAAAACAATTAAAGCTATAAGAAGCAAATGGTGTAAAATAAGTAGAATATCAAGATTTTTTTGTGGAGAGTGGTAATAAATTACCAGTAAAAGGAAATACGCCACATAAAAAAGTGACAGAATATGTCTATATTCATGAGAATAAGAAAAAACTACTGAACATGTGTTTTTGAAATGTAAGAGTAAAAAAGTTATGGGGAAAACTATGTTAAGACTTTTTCGAAAATATAAGAAAAGTGGATACAATAAACCCAGATATGATTAAATATGGATATAATATGAATATAAGCATGTAAAGAAAGAATAAATGAGATCATGTTTAATGGGAAATGGAATTTTAACAAAAATATTAATAAAAAATCAGGTGGATGCTATGGAAGTAGGAGTGGAGATGTAATACGGACAAATATTTAGTATGATTTTAAGGAAAATCATGAATGTGTGTAAATACATTTCTATATCTACATATTTGTACATTTGTAAACATGTTTTAAGTAAGAGTTCTTTTTGTATATAAATAAAGGATCCCTGCTCTTTTCAAGCAGGAGAAAGTGATGCTCATATGCAACTCCTGTTCCTAATGTGGAGGTGGTTGAAAGGAGTTTGTGCAATGGTCAGGGCAAGTAGCAGTGAAAGTGCTGATAAAAAAAATATTCTGACTAGCATTGCTGGAGGAAAAAAGACAAGTGTGATGATACTGAAGAAATAAAAGGTTGCCTCTTACCATAACTTGGCATATCTGTGTTGTCTTTCTTCATTTTTCCTCACAATAGGGTCATGGATCCAGCTCGGCCACATTACACAGACCTGGATCCAACTCTCAAGCTCCTCCCTCTTACCCATAATGCCCTACACCCACCCAAATACCTCAGATCGAGTTTGCTGATTTCATACCTCCTCCACCATACAGCAAGGAACGGCAGAAGAGGCACAGGCATGAGACATTAGAGTCCCTTCATAATCCAGGTTCCCCTAGAACAAAAAAGGCAGGGGGGTGGTTGGGTGGGAAAGTGAGGAGGAATGAAGGAATACAACATAGATGCCAAATTATGGTGGGACATAACCTTTTAATCTGATGATGTCTTCTTCATTCCTCCTCACGATAGGGTCAGAGTCCCAAGATACGTAAATCTCGGGTGGCCCTTATGGAATGATATGCTGGAGCACCACTGAACCAAAGGAAGCCCTGACCTGGATGTGATATCTAACTTGTAGTGCGATACAAAGGTTGTGACTGTTAGATCATGCTGCTGCTGCACAACTATCTTCAATGAAGTTCTAGAACAGAAAGCCTAAGTAGCAGCCATAGCTTTGGTGTAATGTACCCTGGGAGGTCTAGGTAATTCCAACTTTGGATGAATAAATGTACAAAATGCAGCTAGAGATCCATTCTGCAAAGGTAATTTGACTGTTTATGACTGTAATCTGCTGGAAACTAGCATTTACTAAATGTTCAATGTGTATTATTACCTTGGAGCTTTCCTCCCCGGGCCTCCGCTGAAAATGGACATATATCCAGTCGGACTAAGCCGGTCAACAAATGTAAAATAAATAAATTTTAGACACCGCTTGTCCAAGTCTATTAGATGAGAAAGCTAAAAGAGCTGATGAGACTTCCTGTGTTGTTTGGTCCTGTGCAGGTAAAAATAGAGTTGTCTATGAACGTCTAGAAAATGAAGAATATATACCCTTAATTACAGAAATTTGGAAAGAACACTGGTAACTGGATGGATTGACTGATGATGTTCTCAGTGTCTACTTTGGGCGCAAAAGGAATGGTGGACAGGGACACACTGTCTTTATGAAAAACTATGTAATGAAGCTTTGAGGATAAGGCTTGTAAGTTCAGAAATCATCTTAACTGAAGTTATAGCCACCAAAATGGCAGTCTTCCATGACAAAAACTTCAAGTCACAACTTGCTGCTGATTCGAAGGGTCCCTGGGTCAAAGCCTGCAACACAAGAGTGAGGTCCCAAGGAGGGGATGGGTCCTGGATTGGAGGCCTTAATAAGAAAGCACCTTTCATGAAAGATTGGCATAGCCTAAAGGTGAACAGACAGCAGGACTGACTGGCACCATAAAAATTGGAAATTGCAGCCAACTGAAGCTTGACAGTCGAGAAGCTAGCACCTTCCTTGAATAGAGTATTAAGAAATAAAATGTCAAACTGGTGCTGATAAGGGATTAATGTTTCTGCTCATGGCCCAAATAAAAAATCTCTTCCACTTACTTGTGTAGACTTTTTTGGTGGAAGCCTTTTGCGAGGCTATAAGAATTTTTCAGACCGAGGACTTAAGTCTGGACTGTCTCACTAGGGTTGGAAGTGGAGAAACCAAGCAGTCAGTTTGAGGGCCCAAAGATTTGGATGCTGCATCCCCAATGGATGAGAAAAGAGGTCCTGACTTGGCTCCAGCATCTGAGGAAGATATTTCAGAGGAGACCATAGGAAGAGGAAACATACCTGATGAGGCCAGAAGGGGGGAATGAGGATGACTAAACTCTTCAACCTGCTTGCCTTTTGAAGAAACTTCGGGATGAGCAGAAGAGGTGGGTAAGCATACAGGAAAGTTGGAAGCCAATCGTGTACTATTGAATCCCTCGGGGACTCCGCCAGAGGAGGGATCAGAGTGAAGAACTTGCTGCATTTGTTGTTGAGGGGACAGGCAAATAGGCTGCAGCAAGGTTGACCCCAACAGTTGAAGATCATGTCCGCTACTGATTGACTGAGGAACCACTAGTGTGGAATCAGGAGCGAACTACTGAGACTGTCCACCAAACTGTTGGTTTTCCCTGGGATATGCATTGCAATTAGGCAGTCTGAAGATAACGCCCACTCCACACCCTAATGGACTCCCTGCACAAGGGGTAAGAACGGGTTCCTCCTTGTATGTTAATGTACCAGACAACAGACATGTTGTATGTACTGCAATAGTCCCTAAGCAGAGATCCCCCACACTCAATTGGTCTTATAAAGCCCTAGGTTCCAATCAATCTCCTTTAGGTGATAGTAATTGTCCTTGAAATCTATCGAGCATATTCAGTCATCTTTGTGCAAAAGTGGCAAAATGGACTGAACCATGACCATTCGGAACCGCAACATCTTTACATATCCATTCAACTTGCTTAGATCCAGGATGGATCTTAGGTCCCCTGTCTTTTTCAGCACCAAAAAGAATTGGGAGTAGGTTCTGAATCCTTTTTGTTCGGCTGGGACCTTTTGGATAACTCTTTTTGCAACTGCTGTTTAATTGCCTGTGCTGTCTGCCCCTTTGACTGGGGTAGCTTGTCTGGAAGGCTTCTGAAGTTTGGGGGAAGAAGAGAAAAGGGAATTTAATAGCCTCTAGATATTATGCTTAGAACCCGATGGTTTTGAGTCAACTAGGTTCAGGCTTCTAGGTGCAGAGCAAGTCGGATCAGACTGCCTCCAGAGACTGACAGTCGTTCAGAGATTCAAGAGCACTGGTAGGGCTGATCGGGAAAGAATTTCCTAAAGCTCTGGTTCTGTGGATCCCCTCTGCCTCTAGGGTGGCGTCTGCCATCAGACCCTCCCCCTCTGCCTCTAGAGGAGGGTTCTCTGTGTAGGTCCTGGAAAGGCCCTTAGGATTTGTGAAACCACATTTTCTCGCCTCCATGTTGGTTCCTCAAGGACCTCTGGGTGGTAGAAAATTTGATTCCAAAAGCAGAAAGGGTCTTCCCATCCTTTTCACTGTGGGTGAGTGTATCTTGAACTGACGGCCCAAAACGAGAGGAGCCATCATTAGGGGCATTCATGAATGACGCCTTAAAGGGATCCGCAAAATCACACAGCCTCATCCAGGGATGCCTCCATAGGGAAAGACCTGAACTGGATGCTTGCGAGGTACCCTCTGTGGTATGTGAGATCAACCTCATCAATGAGTTGGCAACGGACAATAGAGTGGTCAGCTTGGGAGAAATTTTTTTGAATTCCTCCACAGGCATTGACTCAGAAGCGGAGAGTTCCTTGATCAGATCTCTCTGAAGCTGGATAAAATGAGCCAGGTAGTGTAACGATCTCAGCACAAAGGTGGCAGAGGCGTAAATGCACTTCCTAATTCTGTCCAATGTTCTAGACTCCTGGTTAGGCAGATGGACATTAGCAGTTTCTTCTGTCAGTTCTTTCTTGGTTGCTGTCACCACCACTATGGCATCGACTATGGGACCCTTACTCCAAGGTTTTCTATCTGCAGGGTGTAGCACCAACCCATTGGGTAGTTTGGGTATGGGCTTGATGGTGTCTGGTTCCTTCTATGCCCGGTGGGATGCTAAGTCAACCAGGGTGTCCCTGGGGGGGGGGTTGCCTGGGGGGGGTTACCCAGGATGTAGATGGGCCCGTCCCAAACGTCTCCAAAGGAGCTGACTCCTCAGAAAGAGGAGGTTGGGCAGACCACCCACCTTCCTGTTGCAGGATCTTTAATATGTCCCCTTGGTTAAAGACTCCAATGGGGAGTCAACGTGCCTCCTCTTGCAAGTCTTCTTCTGAGGGACTTCATCAGTTGGATACTCTGGGGAAGTGTCGGAAGAAGGGGATCCCTGCTGACCAGGCTGTTCTTGGAGGCCGTTCAGGACCGAAGACTCATGGCAGGATGAATGGGTTCAAGGCCTGGATTCAACTGGGGTACAAGGGTGGATTGAGAGACATGTGTCACTGATCTCCAACTTGGGGGAAAAACCCTCTCAACTACCTCAAAGGCCGGACTGGAAGAAGTTCTGTCTCCACCAAAGCCGAAACCACCAAGGGAAAACAGCCAGGACTCACTCCAGATCCGCAAACTCCGGAAAGGATCAGACCCGAACTGTGGAGTGCCAAGGTACATACGGGAAGGGATGGCTCTGAGAAGGACTAAGCCAACCTCAGTGTCCCTGACCCAGCATCAACACCATGGCTCCACGACCTGCTCTGCTCCAAGGGAAATGGAACAGGGCTAGTCAAGAGAATCATCTGTGTTGAGGAACAGAGCTTCCTCTGCACAGAGCCTGGCACCCTCAGCAGTCCCAAATCCTGTTACTCCGAAACCAAAGGTCAGATTGGAAAAGGAGTTCTGATGGTATAAACAGGAAAGCTCATGGATCCAACAGGGAACAGAGCCCGCATTTGGATCTGGGCCTTGAGGAATCTCATCATCCTGTCCATACCTGCCTCGGACCAGCTTCTGGAGGATATGGAAGAAGCGGACGAGGAAAATCAGGAATGTTTTGATCTAGAATAGAAGCCAGGGACCTTGCTGAGGTGCTCGGATCCTGAGGCACTGGATCCGACAAATAAGCCGATGAAGGTGGAAGAGAAATAGTAATGGCATCCCCTGAATCCAAAAGATCTGATGGATATGAAGGGGGGAAGCAATTACTTCAGGTCCGAGGAAGTAAGATCTGAAGACTTCAACTACACTCAAGAGAGTCCCTTGGGAAAATGGGGAGAGACTTTTTTGCCTCTTGGGTGGTAACTGGTGAGGAAGACGACAAAGTCAAAGTAGGGATCAGAGCCTCAGGAGCTGAGGAGGGAAGAAGGCTCCTAAGTATCAATTGGCTTCTTTGGTCGGCTAATGCACTCAGATTAAATGAAGCACAGACTAAATCTGTTTTTAAATGGTCAGCCCCCAAATAATACACGCACTCCTTGTGGGCATCCTGGTTAGGGATTTTCTGTCCACTAGAAGTGCACAGTGAAGGCTTGTCAGCCATCACCAGAAGTCCACCAAAAACAAGCTGTCAAACCTGATGTGACACAAATGAGATTACTGACAGACCTAACTACTAAACTACAGGTAAAATCTAGTCTGTAAAGTTTTAACATTTTTAAGTTTTAAGGTTTTAAAGTTAATGCCAAAAGATAGAACTAACTTTATTTTTTTATTTACAGAAAATGGGATCTATCACACAACACACACACACACTAAACTGAGAAGAGAGAAAGAAAGGACTTACAGAACAAGCGAAGACAACTTTATCCAAAAATTCCCAGAGGAAAATATTCCTACAGCTTGAGAACACGAGACTAGCTTCCAGACGCTGAAGTGGCAAATGAGATCTGGGGTATCTGAGTGGATATAGGGTAGTATGTGTAACATACAGGAGCTTCAGAATTGGTTCAATGTCTGTGGAATGTGTCTGAGCCAGATCAGAGACCCTATTGTGAGGAGGAATGACTAAGACATCAGATCAAAGTGATGTTGGCCAAAAAAAAAAAAAAAAACATGCAGCAGTTACATGCTCTCTGGAGTGAAACAGAAAATCATGTGGTATTAATAACTGAAGTCCTGACTGATGGAATAGATGATGAAACATCCACAAAGTTGATGGAGCAGGAGGATCCTACTAAAGATTCAGCGTTCAAACAAAAATCACCAAAAGAATCATATGTCCCAATACATGAAAGTTGTTAATGATTTAGAGCTTTCATCTTTTTAATGAAGGACTTCACCAGAATGCACAGAACACCCTCCCCAGCAATCTAAATACTTTATGAACAAATAAAGCTCATTGTGTTTGGTTAAATCCATAACCTATCAGCTTTAAATTTAAAAAAAGGGGTATTCAGGAGAACTTGCTAATATCATTCTCTGTACAAGTTCTTCCCCCAATCACCCACCCCTTTTGGAATTGTACATGCCTTATCCAAAATAAAAACATTAAAATCTTCCCATTCCAGAATACACAGAGTTAGTATTGTCCATTCTTCTGATAATCAAAAGATGTTCATACATTTTTATTAAAATCATCTCTGTTTTGCCAACATAAAATCCGGAACACTTCGAACACAGAGCAATACAAATCATACCACTGGTGCTACAATGAAATTTCCGACATGTTAAAACTCTATGAAAGCCAAAAAAACAATAACAGTGCACATCACACTTTGTCACACAGCTCTCAACCTTCCATCTCCAAAATGAGGAACACTAGCCCTCATAATGTGGAACAAATGGGCAAAATGTGGAACACATACTAATGGCTTACTAACAACTTTAACTAGGAAGGCTATAGGATGGTTAAAATATGCTAGTTTTACTTATAAAGAAGATCTTTTAATGAATTAATGATTCATTTCTATTTACCATGGATTTCACTTAAAAAAAAATTCCTAACACTGAATGTGTGACAGAGTCTTTCAATGTGGAACATTGAGGAACTTTGAGGAACATGAACTTTAAGACCCCAAATGAGGTACGTTCCTCATAATGAGGTACACTTGAGAGGTATGCTTTGTCATATAACCATTAATGGCACCAACATGCTCACTCTAAAAAATTACTTAGAAATAGAATATCAATTTATAACTGAACCTAGGCATGGGTCCCAACCCCAACCTCTGGAAGACAGAAGCCATCCATCCATCCACAATCCCTTCCCCCATTTTTGCATATGGGGTTGGGGTGTCACTTAAAGTGACAATCAACTAGAACCAAGGTTCACACCACAGGCTGGCTAGCCCTGCCACAAAAGTCTCCAGAACAGAATATGCTGACAGAATTCTACAGGTATAATTTTAAGTACATAATACTATAAATACAATTCTGCAGGTGGAATTCTACACAAAAAAAAACTGCAGACAGTCTAAACAGAGACGTAAAGATAGAACTTCACTGATATGGTTGTGTATGTATTACATTTACTTCTAAATTCATAATTTTAAAGATAGTATTATACTCATGTACATCACAAGATGGAATTCTAAACATAGAATTTTGTAAAAGAAATTCCAGACACACCAGCATGCTGTCTCTCTCTAACTAAATCAACTTTGTATATACACCAACTTATACTCTCCTATAAGACAGCAAGTTATTGTTTTGTCTGCTCCCTTCTTACCCAACTAAAAGTTTGCTTATTCTTGTTGTCAATATTTGATGATTCTGCAATATACTGTGAACTAGCCCCCTTGTACTTTTAATCAAATATTTCTGAATTAGTACATTGTATGTGATACTCCATTTTTTCACTGCTGTTTTCTGTCAATTACTTGATGGAGCTTTTCTCCCTGGGTCTCCCCTGAAAATGGGCTCCTTGCCCAGTCAGACACTACCTGGTAAACAAATGTAAAGAAATAAATACATTTCGCAGATATAATTTTATGAAGAGAATTTTAAAAATTCTGAACACAATTCTATAGAATTCCTCAAATTAAATCAAATTCAGACTCTTTATGTAAAAAATCATAAACAGTCCATTCCACGTACGAAAACACTTTAACAGGAACTCAAAGGACACCACATAGAAAACATATTAAGCGCTTTCATCTCTCATAAGGAGACTTCATCAGAATACATTTCAAAAAATTAAACACACCTTTTTATAAAATATAACAAATGATTTCATCATTTGAATACACCAATCTATTTAATTTGTGCTTGACTGAATCAATTATGTTAAAGAAATATTCAATAGTTTTCCACATATCGCATTAGAACTAAGATAAAAAAATATTGTTTTTTAAATAAATAAGAACTGGGCAAGACCGAGAGGAGTCTAAAAACTAAGATATACGAACATACTAATGATATTAAGAATCAAAACTTGAGTAATGCTCTGTATAAACATTCCCTGACTTGTTCCTCCTTTGTTAAATTTACATTTGGTATAACAGAAAATATCAATATTAATCCTAGAGGGGGGACTGGAAAAAATGTATTAAAGAAAAGAGAAACTGAATGGCAGTTCAGGTTGGCAGCTATGTTCCCCCCCACCAGGTTAAATGAATTTGTATCTATTACCCCTATGTTAATAGAGAGAGCTAATATGCTCAAGTAGGTGCAAAGTTGTAGTATATATTTATATTTATTCATTCAATATGAATTATAACAAAGTATTTGAAGGTTTTATTTAATGACATTTTAAAAGCATAATGTTGGGTTTTTTTTCACGAGTAGTAGTTCCTATTTATTTAAAAAACAATAATTTTTTATCTTAGTTCTAATGTAATATGTGCAAAACTATTGAATATTTCTTTAACAATTGATTCAATCAAGCACAAATGAAATAGATTTGTGTATTCAAATGATGTCATTTGTTATATTTTATAAAAAGGTGTTTTTAATGTTTTGAAATGTATTCTGATGAAGTCTCCTTATGAGAGATGAAAGCACTTAATATGTTTTCTATGTGGTGTCCTTTGAGTTCCCATTAAAGTGTTTTCATACGTGGAATGGACCGTTTATGATTTTTTACTAGTATATATACTTTTTTAAGGTTTTTATCTTTATTATGTAAATATGTTAGACTTACAATCTAAATTTCTAACATTAAAATACATAAAACTTTATATCATGATAAATGACAGAATGTTCAAATATCCAAATTCAAGGTGTTGGATATAATACACTAATTCACCTTAATTTACTTTCTTTTCCTCATCATTTTGCTAAGAGCTTTGCTTTTCTCAACTCTTGACTGCATAATGATCATTTGTACTGAGCAACAACTCTTATCTACTCACTGTCACCATTTAAATACGATCTAAACCTCAACCAGGAATACTATAAAAAGCATCCCAGTTCCTCTGAATTATGCCAGTCACCTTAAAGATATCTACAGAGTGGTGCAAAACCACTGTTTTGCCAAAATCTTCGCTTACTCTCTTTAAACCAATAGGTTTTAATAGGATGGCGCATACATACTCCCCCTTCTATCACCCAGGATTTCAATTCATAAAATAATTCAAGACAGTTATTCCTAACAAAAACATTTGTTTCTAAATGGCATACTGTTGCAGGAAAGTTTGATTATTTGATATCAACCTGGACAGTCTAATGATTTGTCATGATTCTTTTCTTCTGATCCAGTGTGTCAGCAGTACTGAAGTACAATTAATAAATGGAAATAGTGGATTTCCTAATAATGTCAGAATCAAAGTGCCAGAAACAATGTTCTTATACAAACTGACATCCAAGAAATGTAAAGACTCACTTAATAGTGAAAAGGAATTCTAGTCAGTAGATGCCTGAAGGTGCCCACAAAATTAATTTATCTGGGTCACTTCAGCAAATGAGAACTATCTCATCTAGGAATCATACATGTGTTTTTAAGCACCCCTTTTATAAACTCGAGGCCATATACATTCCCAATGACACAATACAATGTTAGAAAAATGAGAGCACATGATGCTTCATTACCACTCTTGAGATCTGTCTGAAGAATCTTTTTCTAGTGTAAAAAAATTTTATCTTGACACCAATTCCATAAAAAAACAGCACTGACCGTAACATCAGTCAATCCAGTTTAAGACGCAATAAATTTTCTAAACCACTTAAGGCCCTGTTCCTGGGGAATAACTGTAAATAAATCCTTAATATCACTAGAACGTTGCGCTTTTCACATTTCCGACCTTGGAATTTGTCCAAAAAAATCCCATGAATACTTTAGGATACTGGGAAGGTTGTAAAGAAAAATCTTTCGGCTTCGAGTCACTGAAAATAGCTAAGGGTTCAGTCTTTAATCCTCCAGCAGAAACAATAGACAGTTGTGGAGAGCTGTTAACGGTGTTTCTGTATTTTAGGGATGCCAAAGATCACAGGGATCTTAAGTTTGGAAACATGCAAGAAATTATAATGCTGGATTGAAATGGCCCCATGTATAAGGCAGTCATTCAAAGCAAAGTCACTTACTCATTATGTTTGGTAAATTTCTCTCATGGATACAACCTGATATGCTGAACCATCCATGACTATCTTATTAACTGATAATGTGTTTGATCTTGTTGGGAAAGTAGTTAAAATGACTTGGGGGGGGGGGTGCTGTTCATATTCTGATGACGTTCTTCATTAAAGGGAAGAAAGAGCTAAACAAACAACTTTCCTGCATTTGAATGGTTCCTTTTGTGGTTTTTGAAGATTCAGCATTGTTATGGGTGGCAGTGAGAGAGAGGATGTTCAGGAAAGAAGACCATGAGACTGAAAGAATGAAATATGGTGAAGCGGCAATCATTAAGGGACCATCAGAAGTAAAAAAAACTGATGTAGAGATATTTGGAAGAGACTAGTGTAGTCAAAAGGTGGAAGTTAGGAAAGAGATTGAAGATACCCGCAGCAAGAATAAAATCAAAAACTGACCATTATTGACAACAATGTGTAGGACTAATGTTTGTTCCTCTGCAGCAGATATCAGATCTTTCATTCAGTCAGGAAGAGACATTTTGGAATATTACTCTTGAAATGAAACCTCTGTTATAGAAATTTATGGTGTGTTGAGGGAAAAAAACAGACTTTTTCCTTGGAATGCATATGTTTACTCTAGTCAGGGATCTTTAAAAACAAACAGCCACTTCTTTGCAATTTAGATCTCATGAATTAGATGCGTATGATATAAAAGAATGATATACCACTGTGGAGCAGCGGTAACGTTGTTGCCTCACAGCAAGAGGTTCTCCCGTTTGATTCTCAGCTGGAGTGCGGGGAGTGCCTTCTGTGTGGAGTCTGCATGTCCTCCCCGCAGTTGGGTGGCATTCGAAAGACATGCGTAAATGGGCGTGCCTTCGTTGAAGGTTGGACGTCGAGCTGGCACTGCGGCGTTCGTGAAAATCTACTGCCAATCATTAGCAGACCGGAGTTCCGCTGTGGCGACCCCTAACCGGGAAAAGCCAAAAGACGAACAACAACATGATATAAAAGAATGACTATCGAAACATTGTGAAAGTGTTTAATCAATAAAAAAGGTTGTGGAACACTGTTTGGGAAACAGAAGCTTTTCAGAAAACAAATGACAATATTTGCATACACACCTAGTGTGCTTTGTGTGAATAGTTTAAAGACTACCAAGACATATACGGCAGCCAGAGACTTTTTCGGTGGAGATTTTATACAGTTCATTAATGGCTGCGACATAATTAGGTATAACATATGAGGGGAAAAATGCATACCATGACTATATGTAAGGCAGAAAGTAGCTGATGTAAAATGTCAAGACCACTTTTGGTTGGACTGTCAAAAAAGTTTGGAAGGCATGGAACAAAATATTGTGATGGATGAGAAGAATACGGAAATTGAAGCAGGTGGAGCTGAGAAGGAAGGATATGATACATCTCATATGAAAGGGTATAGACGAAAAAAATACAAGGTCAAAGTAGTAAAATTAAAAAAAAAAAGCAGAAAGTTTACCATACTGAAAAATGAGCTTTAATGAAGGAAGGAAAGCGAGAAGCATTATTAGAAAATTTGTAAAGGACAGAGGATAAAGATAAGAATTTATCAACTAAAGTTAAAAAAAAAAAAAAAAAAAAAAAGGCAAGGAAAAAAAGAAGTTATGTACTCCCCATAACATTCCATGTTTGTTTGTCCATCTCGCCCTTCATTCTTACTGGAAGGGTTCAGAGCCGATCCTCGGATCTGACTTGGCCGAATACACTAGCTCGAAGTCTCTAACTTGGCTCGTGGCAGAACAGGTATCCCATCATGCAGTGGTGCAATTCCCCAGATCTTGTTTGCTGCCAATCATAACAATGCGTCTAAATTAATAATGTGATATTAGGTAGAGAAATAACAAGGAAATTCAAAGGAGCTCCTTTATTATAGAAGAAAGATCTCTCATTTAGGTCCTCTGGGAGTCCTTGGGTGGGGGAAGGTGGGAGGGTCATAAGAATAAAGGGCGAGAAGGACAACAAAAAAGAAACGTTATGGTGAGTACATAACTTCTTTATGTTATGTTGTCCTATCTCGCCTTCATTCTTACTGGATGGGACAGCGTCCCTAGCACCATTTCCTTGGGTGACTCACGGGAGTATAATTTTGAGCACAGTGGAGCCAAAGGAAGCCCTGTCCCTGGAGGCCAAATCAACTTTGTAATGAGCAATAAAAATATGCGGACTTGCCCACATAGCAGCGGCACAAATATTTTCTATTGACAATCTAGCTAGGTAAGCAGAGGATGTTGCTAATGCTCTAGTCGAATGGCCCTTAACTTTGAAAGGTAAATCCTTGTTATTTGAAGTATATATAAAGGTAATGCAGTTTGAGAGCCAATTTGACAGCGTCATTTTTGAAACTGGCATGCCCTTTTTTGCTTCGGAAAAAGAGACTAACAATTGATCTGTTTTCCTGAAATCTTTAGTTCTATCCTGAACTCGCTGCTCTACCCGCCTCTTCGGCTGCATAAGATATGAGCCTCATGGACAAGTTGACAATGGAAGAATGGGTAGACAGCTGGGCGTTAACAGACTGAGCCAACGCCTCAGGCACATTACCCGCCAGGGTATCTCCCAACTCCTTTATGAGATCCCTTTGGAGCCACGTAAAATGACACAAATAATTCAGCGACCGTAAGGTAAAGGTCGCTGACGACAGAGTATGCTGCCCATACCTATCCATGCTCCTAGACTCCTTATTAGGAGGATGGATGGAAAAAAAAGCCTCTGCCACATCCTGCTGGGTGGCAGACGCCACCACCATGGCATCCACAGGTACTCCCTTGGTCAAAAATTCCTTGCTCGGTGGTGCTGATATGAATTTATTGGGGCGGCTAGGGACTGGCTCCACAGAGTCTGAGTGTTCCCACACCCTTCGAAAAATAAGATCCAGCAATTCATCAAAGGGTGGGGACACCCAAGAGGCGGAGGGCTGAGCTCCGAAGGCCTTGAGGAAGACTGACTCCTCCTCAACAGGGTTTTTGGATGGCCAGTCGCCTCGCTGTCTCAAGATCTCCAGGATATCGGAGAACGAGACGTCATCTGAGAATGACTTAGGGGACCCCTCTGCATCATCGAGGTCGGTGTCTGAGGTGAATGACTCATCTGGGGAGTCTATGTGCTTCCTATTACACAACTTTTTTTCGGAAGGCTCTTCAGGCACGGACTCTGAAGGGCCTTCAGAAAGCAGGGGACCACACATGGAGGTATCCTCAGGCCTAGGAGCTCTGCTGTCCAGAGATAGGGGGGTGCCAGAGACCCCAGTCGCAGTGTCCAGGGAAGGAGAGGCCGATTCGGATAAAGTCACAGAGGACTTGGCCAGCGCACTCCTCGTAGCCTCAAAGGCGGGTCCTCCCGAATCAGAAGAAGAGCCCGTCTTTGAGACCATGACCTGAGTCAAGGTTCCCCTAGCCGAAGCACCAAGGGGGAGACTCAGAGCCAAAGTCAGTGGCTCCGATGTATCACCCTCGGGCTTGACAGAGGACACTCGAGTGCCAAAACCTGTCGAAGGAATAGACAAGGTTGGAGCCGAGGTCGGAACCGAAGCCAACCCCAGGACGTCACTCGACTCAGCACTCTCCGACTCCGATGACACCAAGGTCGTCGGAGGAGGAATGAATGGAACCAATACCATGGTGGGCTCCGGAGCCGATTGGGCTGGAGCCAAAAATAATTTAGATAGCACTGGTGACTGGAGGAGCCTCTGGACCACCCTATCTATGTCCGAATCAGATAACCTGGAGGACCTGGAGGAAACAGAAGGGGGTCAAGAAACCTTGCCAATCGGTTCCGAAACAAAACTAGAAGAACGGCTCCTAACCGGCACCAAGAGGATCGGAGCCGAAGCAGGTTCGAGAAGCACCGAAACCTCCTTCGGCGCCGAAGGTCGTGGGGCCGAAGAGACCGGTTCCGAAATAGCTAGAATTTCTAGCGGTTCCGACACCATCGGAACTGAAGAAGTGGACCCAAGTGTCGAACCCGAACATAGCGGCTCCGAGTGCAATGGAGCCGAGGAGGGAGACACAGTTTTAGATCCCAATTCCAACGGCTCCGGGACCAGTGGAGCCGAGGAAGGGGACATAGACCTGGATTTTTTAGCCGGCAGCTCCGAAGAGGAGGACGGAGCCGGAGACGACTTCTTGGACTTAGCCTGAGACTTATCAGAGGGAGAAAGAACAGCTTCCTCAAAGGAGGGTTTAATTAAACCCTTCAGGATGAGTTTATTTTTTCTCTCCTGTAACTCTCTAGAAGAGAACGCGTGACAGACACTGCAAGATTCTTGCAAGTGTTTGGCGCCAAGGCAGTATACACAAATCGCATGCCCGTCAGAGACATTTTGTAACTGCACTTTACACATTTTTTTTTAAAGCCCGATGGCTTATGCTCTTTGCCTTTGGAAGACATCACACCGACAAACCACAACACACTAGGAGGTAAAAAGGGGAAAGGCTCTAACTTAAACGCTGGGACACCAGATAGGGCAAAGGCCCTTTAACTTAAACGGGCCTAGCCCGCCAAAAAAAGATCACTACACAAAAAAGCACAAACCCAGTCACACACAATTACCGAACAACAAGTAGCTATAAAAATAGCTTTTGAGGAAATTTCTCCAACAGAGAAACGCAATGAAGAACAAGATCAAAAAAGTAGGGTACTTAGCCACAGAAAAGTTGAGACCACGTCTATACTCCAGGAGCGGCAAACGAGATCTGGGGGTTTGGGCGTAGTGCATCCTGGGATAGGGGGTTGACCCAGCCAATGAGGGACTTCGTGCTAGTTATAACGGCCGAGTCGGAGCCGATTCTCGGCTCCGAGCCCATCAGTATTGAATGTAGGCGAGATAGGATCACATTACATCCTAAGTTGTCTATGCACATCCAATTGAAGTTTGTACTCTGCCTTGTTGCTATGACTGGGAAAAAACACTGGGAGCTCAATAGATTGATTTAGATTGGTTTGGGAACAAACTTTTGGCACAAAGGACGGATAAGTTTGTACAGATACTCTATCCTTATGGAAATTTAAATATAGTGGCTTGATTGACAGAGCTTGCAACTCCGAGACTCTTCTTGCAGATGTAATGGCTACTAGGAGAATAGTTTTCCAAGACAGGAATTTGAGATCACATGATGATGAGGGCCCAAAAGGATAAGGAGGTAATGTTAGACGAGACAAAATTCAAATCCCATGGTGAGAGAGGTTCTTTTATGGGAGGTCTCAATAAACAAGTGCCTTTCAAAAATGCTTTACACAATTTGTGTGACTTCAGGTTAGGCGTATGTTTACAAATGTGAAAATTAGGGATTACAGCTAGTTGGACTCTAATTTTAGCTGTGGTGGAGCCTTGATGGAAAAGTTATGCAAGAAATTCCAAAACTGAAATAATTGGGGCAGAAAAAGTATCAATGTTTTTTGCTTGTGCCCAGCAGAAAAACCTCTTCCATTTACTAGAATATAACTTCCTGGTAAAAGCCTTGTGAGGAGATACCAAAGTGTGTTTTACTGCTGGTGTGAAGTCTTGAAGCCAGACTAAGTTTTGAAAGTGGAACAGCCAAGCTGTCAAATTGAGGGTCTAGAGAGCAGGATGAAACATTCCCAATATTCGAGTCAGAAGGTCTGGAACTGGGTCCAGAACCCACAGTTTCTCCTGTAGGTGAAGACAAAGAAAGGGAAACCAAATCTGATGATGTCAATATGGAGCAATGAGAATTAGCCTGCTTCCCAAGATTTTGCTTTCTGAATGACTTTAGGTATGAGGGGAAAGGCACACAGTAGTCCCCGAGGGCCTATCGTGAACAAGTGCATCTCTCTGTGTCTCTACTAGAGGGGGGATTAGGGCAAAGTAGCTGCTGCATTTGGTATTCATGGGAGTGGCAAAAAGGTCACAGCAAGGCTGACCCCATGTTCGAAAAATCTTCTCAGCTATGTTTTGGTTTGGAGACCACTCATGAGGCATTAATATTGCCCTGCTGAGCTCGTCTGCTATCATGTTGGATTTCCCTGGGATATACGTTGCTAACAGAAAAAGTTGGGAAGACATTGCCCATTGCCATACTCTGAGCCTCTCGACAAAGGGGGTATGATCTGGTTCCTCCATGTTTATGTACCAGACTCTTGACATGCTGTCTGGCTGGATTGCAATTGTTCTTAGTGGAAGAGAATCCTGGAGTGCTTGCAACGCCAGAAGCACTGCTCTCATCTTTAGAACACTGATGTGCAAATGGGCCTCGTGTTCTTGCCATGTGCCTTGGACTGTTCTTCCCAGATAATGCCCCCATTCTATCTGGGAGGCGCCCATGGTCACCGTAGCTACAGGTTGTTGTGGTACAAAGGGTCGCTTGATGGTCATGTGGTTAGACTGAAGCCACCACTGAAGAGCTCTCTTGCATGACTAATTCTGATTTGGTGAGACATGGGAAGTTCTTACAATGACAACTGAGCAAAAAGGAGCCATTGAAGAATTCTCATATGCATCCTGGCTAGAGGAACTAGGGTGATCGCTGAAGCCATAGTTCCTAAGACTTTCAAAATAGTTTTTGCTTTCACCATGTTTCTGGGTAGAAGGGTGGCTATTTGTTGTCTGAGAACAGAAACTCTGTCAGGAATCAGACGTGCCATTGTGGAAACGGTGTTGAGATCTGCGCCTATGAATGTAATATGTTGACAGGGCAACAAGGCAGATTTTTGTAAATTCACTGTTATGCCTAACTGAGAACAGGTTTGAAGTGTGGTGTCTCTCGCCTGTTGAAGTAGATGCTTGGTGGTGGCAGTTAGGAGCCTGTCATCTAGGTACGTTAACACATGGAATCCTAGACGTCTCAAGTGAGCCGTGACCACTGCCATTCATTTGGTTAACACTCTGGGGGCTGTAGTGAGACCAAAGGGCAGAGATCGAAACTGATAATGACTGTCTCCCAGCCAGAAGTGTAAATGACTCCTTGATGCTCTGTCCATTTTTATGTGGTAGTATGCATCTTGGAAGTTTATTGAGCACATCCAATCGTCTTTCCCTAAAAAGGGAAGAACTGACTGCAATGTCACCATTCGGAACTTGGACTTCTTCACAGATTCTTTCAGTTTGCTGAGATCCAATATGGGTCTCCAGTACCCTGTTCTTTTTGACACTAAAGAATCTTGAGTAAGTTCCGAATCATATTTGGCCTGCGGGGACTTTTTGGATGACTCTGTTGTCTAGCAACTTTTAAATTTCTATAGCCGCTTGTTCCCTTTGACTAGCTGGAACATCCGGGATTGTTCTGATCTGTAAGACAGGATGGCAAATGGGAATGGAATAGCCTCTGGATATTATACTTTGTACCCACTTGTCTCTTGTGATATCTCGCCAGGCTTCTGGGTACAAAGTTAACCCCCCCCCCCCCGACTGCCTCCAGAGTACAGCAGACAGGCCCTCCTTTCAGGAGAGCTGGTAGGGGCGGCTGCAAAAGTAATCATGGTCATCCTGGTTTTGTGGACACCCTCTGCCGCTAGGACATCTACCATTATTGCCGCCCCCTCTGCCCCTGGGGGTGGGTTCACCTTGTGTTTCTTGAAAATTTCCCTGGGATCTTTTGAACCACATTTTCCCACTCTTCTGACCTTTGGGGTAAGGTCTTGAAAGTACGGAAAAACATACGCGAATGGCAGAGAGTTTTTCCCTTCCTGGTCACATCTGGTGAGTGTGTCCCTGATTTAGGGTCCAAAATGTGAGGAATCATCAAATGGGGTGTTGCTAAAGGTAGACTTGAAAGGCTCTGCAAAGTTACACAAGCACATCTAGGAGTGTCTCCTCAGGGAAACTCCTGAACCCGCTGCCCTGCTATCCATTGCACAGGATATTAGTCTCATGGAGGAGTTAACGATGGAGTTTAAGGTAGACAGCTGAGAGGTCACCTTTTCTGTCACCCCCACAGCCAATGAACCTTGGAGAGCATCTCCTAACTCCTTCAGGAGATTTCTTTGTAGTCTCGTAAAGTGCGTAAGGTAGTTCAGCAATCTAAGGGTAAAAGTCACTGATGAAAAAATACGCTTCCCGTATCTGTCTATTGTCTGGGAGTCCTTGTTCTGTGGATCGACAGATGAGGATCTTGTAGTTGCTGCCGCCACCACCACAGCATCTACAAACACACCTTTCATCAGAAATTCTTTGTCAGAAGGGGCTGATAATTTATTTGGCCTCTGATGGACTGGTTCTATAGTGTTTGGTGACTCCCACACCTTTCGACTAACCAAGTCCAATAGCGTGTCGAAAGGCAGAGATACCCATTAGGCTGAAGGTTGAGATCCAAAGGCTTCAGGTACACAGACTTATCAGAAGAGTTGAGGGTTTTCCGGCCGCCTGTTTCAGGATTTCCAGGATATCTGCAAAGGAGACATCTTCAGAGGACGACTGTAGGGACCCTTCTGACTCCTCAAGGTCAGTGTCAGACGTGAAGGACTCATCAGGGGAGTCTATATGCTTTGTCTTGTATGTTCTCTTTCGAGGAGCCTCCTCAGAAGGGTATTCTGGGGAGGTCTCAAAGAGTGGGGTTCGCCCAATGAGGCTCTGAATCTCTGCTGTCCTGTGGATGGGGTGGTGCCGAGACAGAAGCCAGTGTCTTGAGGGGGGGGGGAAGAATATCACTATCCTTGTGTAGAGCTGTAGGTGGGGACAGCGCACTCCTCATCAGCATGAAGGCAGATCCCACTCAGCTCCGAGGACACCTCCAGTTCCGAGGAAACAGAGGGCATCTCTGGCTACATGGAGATCAGCTTTGAGGCTGATGTAGGAGCCAACCCGAAGCTCTGAGAGGTAAACTCGGAACTGAAGAAACTTGGGTTAAGAAGGGAGGTGATGATTAGTGATCAGCAGTATGGATTCATGCCAGGAAAGAGCACTGCAGATGCGATGTTTGCTCAGAGTGTTGATGGAGAAGTACAGAGAAGCTCAGAAGGAGTTGCATTATGTCTTTGTGGATTTAGTGAAAGCATATGACAGGGTGCCTAGAAAGGAACTGTGGTATTGTATGAGGAAGTCGGGAGTGGCAGAGAAGTATGTAAGAGTGGTACAGGATATGTACGAGGGTAGGGTGACAGCAGTGAGGTCTGCGGTGGGAGTGACGGATGCTTTTAAGGTGGAGGTGGGATTACATCAAGGATCAGCTCTGAGCCCTTTATTACTTGCAGTGGTGATGGACAGGTTGACAGACGAGATCAGACAGGAGTCCCCGTGGACTATGATGTTTGCAGATGACATTGTGATCTGTAGTGAGAGTAGGGAACAGGTGGAGGAGACCCTGGAGAGATGGAGATATGCTCTAGAGAGAAGAGGAATGAAGGTCAGCAGGACTAAGACAGAATATGTGTGTGTGAAAGAGAGGGAGGATAGAAGAATGGTGAGGATGCAAGGAGTAGAGGTGGCGAAGGTGAATGAGTTTAAATACTTGGGGTCAATAGTTCAGAGTAACGGTGAGTGTGGAAGAGAGGTGAAGAAGAGAGTACAGGCAGGATGGAGTGGGTGGAGAAGAGTGTCAGGAGTGATTTGTGACAGACTAGTACAAGTAAGAGTGAAAGGGACAAGAGGGTAGTGAGACCAGCTATGTTATATGGGTTGGAGACAGTGGCACTGACAAAAAGGCAGGAGTTTGAGCTGGATTTGGCAGAATTAAAGATGTTAAGATTTGCACTGGGTGTGACTAGGGTGGACAGGATTAGGAATAAGTATATTAGAGGGTCAGCCCAAGTTGGAAGGTTTGGAGACAAAGCCAGAGAGGCAAGATTATGTTGGTTTGGACATGTGCTGAGGAGGGACGCAGAGTATATTGGGGAAAAAGATGCTAAGAATGAAGCTGCCAGGTAACAGGAAAAGAGAAAGGCCTAAGATAAGGTTTATGGATGTGGTGAGAGAGGACATGCAGGTGGTTGGTGTGACACAGCAAGATGCAGAGGACAGGAAGAAATGGAAACAGTTGATCCGCTGTGGCGACCCCTAATGGGAGCAGCAGAAAGAAGATTATTTTTCAATTTTTTTTGAGAAAAATTAAATGAAAAAAGGCTAAAAACAAATAATGAGCTAAAAACTAAATGACTGTAATATGTAAATTAAATTTAGAACAGATAGAAAGGAAGAAGGAAGTGGCATGACAGCACTGTAAAGAATTATTTTCCTGTGAATCTATGGCAATATTTGAAAGCAGACATGGTGCAAGCTATAAAAAGAAAAACATTTAAGAATGAGTTAACATGTGAACAGGTTCAGAGGCAAGTACTAGGACAGCTGTCCCTGCAGGTAATTTTAAGCACAGCCAATGTCTCTTCAAGAATGAGAACCACATCATGTGTCTTGCGTTTGTGAGGTAATTAGCTTAACCATTATGACAAAACCCAAACCCTAGATTTCTGTGGAGAATTAACCATAAATAAGTTGCCTTTCAAAGGAAGCATGATGTATAAAAAAGAAGTTATGTACTCACCATAATGTTCCACGTGTGTTTTCCATCTTCACCTTCAATCTTACTAGGTCGCGTTCAGATGCGATCCTCAGATCCGACTTGGCCTTTATAGTCAAGCTCGAGGTCTTCTGCAAGCTCGCGACTAAACCCCATCCCAGCATGCACCAGAAAACCTGCACAGATATTGTTTGAACTTATAGCAGCAGTATGAAAGTATCACAGTAAAAAACAACACAGAGTCCGATGAAGGTCAGAGAATAATGTAATCCAATTATAAAGACTCGGACTTCCAGTAGTAAAAATGGTCGGGGGAATTGAGGGTGGGATGTAAGAATGAAGGCGAAGATGGACAACACACATGGAACATTATGGTGAGTACTTAACTTCTTCATGTGTTGTCCTGTATCACCTTCAGTCTTACTAAGTTGGGACAGCGTCCCTAGCACCATCTTTCTTGGATGGCACAAGGGAGAATATTACTCAGAATCGTGAAACCAAAAGAGGCCCTGTTCCTGGAAGCCAAACTGACTTTGTAATTAGTGATAAAGTTATGTGGTCTTGCCCATGTTGCCGCAGCACAAATGGTTATCAAGTGGTAGTTTAGCCAGAAAGTGAGAAAAGATTGTAATGGCTCTTGTAGAGTGGGCTTTAACTCTTTTGGGAGATGTCTATTTTGAGACTTACAGATAAAAGTTTCAGAATCTGAAAGCCATTTTGAAAAGTGTTACCTTAAGAGACCGAGGTACCTTTCTTAGAGTCTGAAAAGGAGATAAAGAGCTGGCCAGATTTTCTGAATTCCTTAGTTCTGCGTAAGTAAAAACATCACTGTCTATGCACATCTAGTTGATGTAACATACTCTAACTTATTTTCGTAACTTGGGTAAAAGACTGGCAGCTCTACAGATTGGTTCAAATTTCAATCTGAAAGTACAGTTGTGTACACTTACCATAAATGCAGATGTTCGAGTGTATTCACTGTTGCAGTCATTACATTTGGGTAATCTGCTAGCACGTTGCCCTCAGCCAGCCTGATTAACAAAGTCTTGGGTCCTGCGTCGGTTGCTGTCCCTTCTTCCATGACGTCAGGTGTCGTCAGGGGTATAAAACATGCAGCTGACGCCATTACATCAGTTTTTCTTGCCCCAGATGTCAGGTGCCCCCCCCAAATGGGGAGCTTATATATATATATATATATATATATATATATATATATATATATATATATATATATATATATATATATATATGTACATATATATATATATATATATATATATATATATATATATATACACCTTCAACTAAAAGCAAATACACCACAAAGGCTTTTGAGCATAGTGAAGGAAAGAAGAGGTATAATTATAGCGAAGAAAGGGGGCTGGCGGGTGGGTAACCCGGACTGCAACAGTGAACACACTCTAACATCTACATTTATGGTACGTGTACACAACTGTACGATGTTCTTCGTGTTTCACTGTTGCAGTCATTACATTTGGGTAGAATCCCAAAGCAATAAGGCCCTGCAGGACTGCAGTAGCAATGCCTGCCCTGGATTTAGAAGAGAGGTAAATGGTAATGCTTTGTGAACGTATGAAATGAGCTCCAAGTAGCAGCTTCTAGAATGTCTCTGGTAGGAACCCCTCTGAGAAAGGCTGCAGAAGTAGAAGCAGCCCTGGTGGATTGGAATCCGATTCCCTTGGGCACAGGTTTACCATGGTGCAAGTGGCAGAAATTAATATGATGGCTTATCCATTTTGAAAGAGTCTGCTTTGATATAGCCTTCCCCTCTGTTCATGCAGCAAATGCTTACCAGTAGTTGCTCAGACTTTCTTAGAGATTTTGTCCTGTTTAAATAGAATCTTAGTTGTCTGTGTACATCCAGTGAATTCAGAATCTGCTCCCCCTTGTTCTGCGGATTTGTGAAAAAAGTTGGCAGGTGAATGGTCTGGTTAAGAGCAACACTGGATACCACCTTAGGCATAAAAGAAGGATTGGTCCTGAGGGACACCCTGTCCGGGAAAAAGATAATGAAAGGCTCCACTGCCATGAGAGCCTGTAGTTATGAAATCCTTCTAGCTGAAGTGACTGCCAAAAGAAATGCAGTCTTCCAAGAAAGAAATTTTATATCTGCAGTAGCAGCTGGTTCAAAAGGAGGTAGAGTGAGTTTTTCCAGCACAAAATTGAGGTCCCAAGCAGGAGTCGGTGCTCTCCTGGGAGGCTTTAAATTTGTGGCCCCTCTGAGGTACTGCTTTAGCAGGGGATGAGATAAGAGGGGAAGCTCTGTTTTGTAATGAGCCGAGATGGCAGAGGCATGGAATTTTAATGAAGAAAAAGATAGGCCCTTGTGAAGCATCTCAGTTAAGAATTGCAAAATCTGAGGAATATTGGACTTTGTTGTATCTATTCTTTGTGCTTGCTTCCAAGCACAGAATCTCTTCCATTTAACAGCATAAGATTTTCTAGTACTAGGCCTTCTGGCCTCCAAAACGACATCCATCACAGGTTTATTGAGAGATGTGATTGGTGAAATTAGTTGATTAGCAATGCTGCAAGATTCAGAGTTTGGAGCAGAGTGTGCAGAATTTGATAGTTCTGTTGAGACAATAGATGAGGTGCCTGAAGCAAGTACCACGGAGGAAGGTGTGACAAATTCCTGAGAAGTGGGTACCAGTGTTGGCGAGGCCAGTCTGGAGCAATTAGAATCATTTTTGTTTTTTCCTGTCTGACTTTTAGTAAGACCTTGGAGAGTAGAGGCAGAGGGGGAAAGGCATAGACTGACAGGTTTTTCCAGCTGAAGGATAGAGCATCCTCTTTCCATGCTTTTTCGTGATGAGTTCTTGTGCAGAATTTGTCCAAATGACAGTTTTGGGGACAGGTAAATAGATCTATGTCTGGGCTCCCCCATTTTCGTGTCAACATGCTAAAGATTTGTGGATCCAGTTTCCATTTGTGTGGGTCCATAAGATTTCTGCTTAGGTCTGCCAGAGTATTTTGCTTTCCTGGCAGGAATTGAGCTTGAAGATGTATTTGTTAAGTCAAGGCTGTGTTCAACAAGGCCATGGCTAGTGTGCAAAAGGGGTAGGAGTGGGTACCCCCCTGCTTGTTTATGTACCACATAACTGTGGTGTTGTCAGTCTTTATCAAGAGTTGAGTTGTCCTGGATGAAAGAAGTCGTTGAAGGCTGTCCGAGCATTCAGTACAGCTAGCATTTATTTCTGGTTGATATGTAGATGCATTTGATTTGGGCTCCATTTGCCCTGAATGCATCTTCCTGCCAGGTGGGCCCCCCCCCAAGCATAGTCTGATGCGTCTGTAGTCAGGATTTGGGTGGCAGGGGGTAAAATGAATGACCGTCCCTTGTTTTGGTGACATGTCTCTGCCCACTAAAGAAACTCCTGTTGTAGGCAGGGAATGACAGGAATCATTGTTTCCAGGCTGTGACAATGTTGACTCCCTAAACTTTTTAGGTACCACTGACGTCTCCTCATATGCAGTGTCGCATATGGAAAAATGCAGGATGCCATGAACCCCAAAGCCTGCAGAATTTGTCTTGCAGATAACTGGGTTTTTGTTGCCATTTGTTTGAAATATGTTGTCAATTGCCTTTCTCTGGCTTGAGGTAAGCCATCTGGGCAGTTGTATTCAAGCATGCACGCAGGAATGTAATTATTTGAGAGGGTACCAGTTGTGATTTCTTTTCATTTATGGTGTACCCTAGGCATGCTAGAAGCCTTTTTACAAACGCCAGATGTTAAAGTAGAATGTCCTTGTCCTCTGTTTGAATGAGACAATCGTCCAGATAAGGACAGATTTGAATGTTTCTTTGTCTGCAGAATGCAATTACTGGTGCCAGGCACTTTGTAAAGACCCTGGGTGCAGTAGATAAGCCAAACGGCAGTGCAGATAATTGGTAATGCAAAAAACCTGCTATGAAGCGGAGGTATCTTCTGCATGATTCCCTTATTGGGATATGCAGGTATGCCTCTTTTAAGTCTAGAGTTACTAACCAAGCATTCTTGTCTAGCATAGGCAGTAGCTGTTGTAAAATCAGCATTTTGAATTTTGGAATGTCCAGAAACGTGTTTAGAATTGATAAGTCCAGTATTGGAAGTCATGAATTGTCTTTTCTGGGTACCAGGAAAAGTCTTGAATAAAATCCTTGTCCTTTTTCCTTTTCTAGTACCGGTTGAATAGCCCCCATATCCATGAGGGACATGACTTGTTTCTGGGCCTCTGCCCACTGGTTTTGTGGCAGATCCGGCCATCCGTTTGGAATTGGCAAAGTACGGAAATTAAATCTGTACCCCTGGGATACTATGTTTAATACCCACTTGTCCTGGGTAATTAACTGCCAATTTTGAACATGAAGTGCTAGTTTTCCCCCCGAGGGGGCTGTCAAAAGAAAAGTGCTTGGAGATGGTAGATGAAAGTCATTGAGACTGCTTACTGTAGGGTTGTGCTTTGTTTCCTCCAGATTTGGAGGTGGAGGCACCCCACTGCTTTGACCCGTAAGAACCCTGTGACTGATATCTGGCGCCTTTTGAGCATCTGGGTTTGCCCTGAGTGGCTCTGTTGGACACAGGAAAGCACCAATTTTTAGTAGACCAGTGTCTACTGAACCTGGGTGGCAGCACTTGCAAGAAAATCTTTTACAGTTTGCATAGATTTAGCTTAGTCTTCCATTTTCTTTAAAACCTCTTCTGCCTTATTACCAAACAGAGTATCATGCTGCAAAGGGGCATCCAACATTTTAGCTTTAACATGATCAGGCAGATTTTGCTCCTTGAGCCAGGCATGCCCTCTAATCACAGATCCAGTAACGGCAGCCCTACAAGGGGCCTCCAAGGAATCAAATAGTACAGTTTTGTACCCACCATAAATGTAGATGTTAGAGTGTCTTCACTGCTGCAGTCATTACACTCGGGTTATCCTGCCGGCAGGTGGTCCCGCAGTCGGCCAGAGTTCCAAAGTCTTGGTCCGGCGTCGGTTGCTGTCGCTTCTTCCCTGACGTCAGTGCGCCAGGGGTATATAAGATGCAGCCGACACCATTTTCTTCAGTTTTTCTTGCCCCAGATATCAGGTGCCCCAAATAGGTAGGCAATATAAATTGCTAAAAAAAAACATACAATAAAGGTAAAAACAAAACCTTCAGTTACCAGCAAACACACCACATAGGTAGTACAGGGTAGAAAGGTATAGAAAAGTCCTAGCCAAGAAAGAGGGGGTGGCGGGTGGATAACCTGGACTGCAGCAGTGAAGACACACGAACATCTACATTTATGGTAGGTACAAAACTGTACTATGTTCATCGTGTTTCACTGCTGCATTCATTACACTTGGGTTGAATCCCAAAGCTGAGTTAGGATGGCTGGTTCTATAGAGGATTTGGGGTGGCTATGAGGCCCTGCAGCACTGCAGTGGCAAAGCCAGCTCTGGATCTAGAATAAAGAGGCAAGTGATAATGCTTGGTAAAGGTGTGCACTGAACTCCAAGTTGCAGCCTCCAAGATATCTTTGGTAGGTACTCCTCTAAGGTAGGCAGTTGAAGTGGCTGTTGCCCTGGTGGAATGTGGCCTAATGTTACTAGGTACAGGTTTGCCATGCTGTGTGTAGCAGAATCGGATACAGTGTCCTGTCCACTTTGAAATGGTCTGCTTTGAAATAGCCTTTCCCTGTGATCCTGCAGCATATGCTACAAACAATTGCTCAGTTTTTCTGAAAGCTTTAGTTTTGTCCAAGTAGAAACGTAATTGTCTGTGTATGTCTAAGGAATGCATTAGTCTCTCCCCTTTATTCTGGGGATTTGGATAAAAAGTTGGCAAGTGAATAGTTTGGTTAAGATCCACACTGGATACCACCTTAGGCATAAAAGAAGGGTTTGTTCTTAGAGAAACTCTGTCTTGGTGAAAAATGATGAAAAGCTCCACTGCCATTAGTGCCTGTAACTCAGACTCTTCGTGCTGAGGTTATTGCCAGAAGCAGAGCAGTTTTCCATGATGCATATTTTAATTCTGCTGAATTGGCTGGCTCAAAAGGAGGTAAAGTTAGTTTTTCAAAGACAAAATTGAGGTCCCAAGTTGGTGTTGGTGCTCTCCGGGGCGGTCTTATGTTTTTAGCCCCTCTGAGGTTCTGTTTTAGCAATGGATGAGAGAAAATAGGAGTATCTGTGTTGTAATGAGCCGAGATGGCAAAGGCGTGGATCTTAATGGATGAAAAAGATAGTCCTTTGTCCAGCATCTTAGTTAAGTATTGTAAAATCTGAGGAATATTTGGGACAAGAGGGTCAAAGCTTTGAGCCTGGTTCCAGGCACAGAATCTCTTCCACTTTTCTGAATAAGATTTCCTGGAGCTAGGCCTCCTGGCCTCCAAAATGACATCCAGAACAGCTTTAAAGAGAGATGTTGTCTGCTTGACTAATGGATCTGCCATGCAGCCAGGTTTAAGGTTTTGAACTGACTGTGCAGGATCTGATTGTTTTGTTGAGTCAGAAGGTGTGGAGTTTGAGGTAAAATCCATGGTGGGCCTTGAGCTAAGTTCTTTAAGATTGGGTACCAGTGCTGGTGTGGCCAGTCTGGGGCAATCAGGATAATCTGTGGTTTTTCTTGTCTGGCTTTTAGGAGTACCTTTGAAAGGAGAGGTAGTGGTGGGAAGGCATAAACTTTTAGGCTTTTCCAGCTTAACAGAGCATCCACTTTCCATGCCTGTGTGTGATTAGTCCTTGTGCAGAATTTTTGTAGTTGGCAATTCATTGGGGAGGCAAAAAGATCTATGTCTGGGCACCCCCATTTTTGCGTTATGCTGAATACTTGTGGATTTAATTTCCACTCGTGAGGATCCATGATGTTTCTGCTTAAGTCGTCTGCCAGAGTATTTTTCTTTCCTGGGAAGAATTGTGCTTGTAGATGAACTTGACAGGTTAGAGCTGTGTTCCACAAGGTCATGGCTTGTCTGCATAGGGGATAAGAATGAGTGCCCCCTTGCTTGTTTATGTACTACATAACTGTGGTGTTGTCTGTCTTCAATAATAGTTGTCCTGGATGCAGAAGGTCCTTGAAAGCTGTGAATGCAATAAATCCTGTAACTATTTTCCATACAATCAGACATCAACATCATTTTATGTTTCAGTAAGCCCATAACATGCTGTTGATATTTAAGCATATGAAACTGGCAGTTTAAAGCCCTGATTGCCAAGGTTGCAGACGTATAAACCTTCTTACCCCATCTATCCAGCGCCCTGGAATTTCTATCAGAAGGGGTAGGATTTTTGGCTGTAGAAGCCTTAACACCCTTGGGACACTAAGAAATAGTTTCAGGATCAGCAGCAGGATTTTTGAAAAGAAATTTGTGGGATTCAGGAACCCTGTAATATCGGTCTGGCTTACTAGGAGCCGGAGGCAGGGAATCAGGAGCCATGCTTGATTCCGAGAACACATCACTAACAATGTCCAATACAGGTGGTACTGCCAAAGGCCTATGCTGAGGAAGAAGGAAATCCCCAAGCCTCTCTTTTTTGATTCAGAGAAGTCCTGACTCTCTCAGTGAAAATGTTCCCTTAAAGTATGCAAAGTCTCTCCAAAAGAATAACCCTCAGGAGGAGATGCAAATGGGATGGATTCCTCTGCATAAGAATCCTCATAGGGTGGAAAAGAAAATTCCTGATCAGAAGAGGAATCAGAAGAAATGAAACCTGATCTGAAGATTCATAGTCAGTGCCTTGCCTAGGCCTCTTAGCAGGGGGGGGGGGTTGGGAACCCCTGATCAAGGTAATTAAATCCTCAGCCATTTTGATCATCTGTTTTTTAGGCATACGGGACTGAGCACGTGGCTCATGCGGCATTTTTTTAGACATAGAAGTTGTTTTTTACCTTGTTTTTGTTGCTGGCGTCAGTTTAATGTAAAAATGTTGAGGCCTGAAAACACCCTCAGAAGCAGCAGCTCCGGACCCATCCAAGGGAAAGACATCTGCGGGTTCAATGCTTTGCGAATCTCGTGGCATACCGGACTCTGAATGGGTCTCAGTAGAGGCCTGCGACTCAAAAGTAGCAGGTATCAGGGGCTGCGAAAGCGCCTGAGTACCGGCGAACTGGCGACTGGCTTAGGAGAAGCTTTGTCATTGGTTTTGACCTTGACGGTCTGTCTCTTTTCCCTTGCATTTTTTATGAACTCCGGTAGACGGATTGCTAACCAACGACATTTCAGGGTAGTTAAATTTTGAACCAAAATATTTAGAAGCAAAAATATACCGATGCTTAATAGTGCGCTGGTTAAATTTAGCACAAAACCGACAGCAAGGCATGTTGTGATCAGGGCCTAGGCAAGGAATTCAGTACAAATGAAAATCCTTATGAGGTATTTGCTTCCCACAAGTAATACAATTATTAACCTTTACTGACATCGGTAAGGAGCAAGAAAGTGTTTCCCCAACGGGGTACTTAGCTTTTAGATGAAGACTTTGGTTCTGAAACTCGAAAACTAAAATTTCAGGAGTCGGCCAACCGGCACTTGCGAACTGCTTCTGCTTCAAGCACCGCGCAGCAAGAAAGACTGACGTAATGGCATCGGCTGCATGATTTATACCCCTGACGACCGGACGTCATGGAAGAAGGGACAGCAACCGACGCAGGACCCAAGACTTTGTTAATCAGGAAGACTGAGGGCAACCTGCCAGCAGATTACCCAAATGTAATGACTGCAACAGTGAAACACAAAGATCATCATACTTTTGACAAAAAGGAAGGTTTTGTTTGTAAGGACACCCTGTCTCTATGGAAAAGCAAGTATGGCGGCTTTATAGGCCAGGCTTACAGCTCTGACACTCTTCTAGTAGAGGTAATTGCCATCAAGAGAATAGCTTTCCATGTCACGAACTTAAGTTCGCAAGATGATGCTGGCTCAAATGAGGGAAAAATTAGATGAGACAGGATGAAATTCAAGTCCCATGGTGCTGGAGGGTCTCTGATGGGTGGCCTTAATAACAACGTACCTTTAAGAAAGGCTTCGCACAGTCTACGAGACATAATATTGAGGCCAGATTAATCTAAATGGAAATTGGATATCACTTCTAGCTGAACTCTAATGGTCGCTGCAGCTGCACCTTCACTGAATAGCTTTGCTAGGAATTCTAAAATGGAATTGACTGGGGCAGAAAGCAGGTCAATGTGATTATGAGAAGCCCATAAGGAGAATATTTCTATTTGCTTCTACATACCTTTCTTGAAGCTTTATGAGAAGAAATTAGGATGTGCTGAACTGATGGAGAGGTTAGGAAACCTGGCTATTGTTGGAATCAGAACAGCCAAGCTGTCAATTTGAGGGTCTGAAGGGAAGGGTGGAGCATTCCTGACGCACGAGTCAGAAGGTCTGCAAATGGGTCCAGCAACCAAGGCTCCTCCTGAAGATGAAGCTGCAGAAAGGAGAACCACATTTTGATGAGGCCAGTATGGGGCGATGAGCATCAAATCCCTTCCCAAGAATCCGGCTTTCTGAAGTACTTTGTGTATTAGTGGAATGGGGGGTAAAAGCATAGAGCAGACCAGAGGGCCAATCGTGAACAAGTGCATCTCTTGCTGACTCCCCTGGAGGTGGGATAAGGGCAAAATAGCTGCTGCATTTGGCATTCATGTATGTTGCAAAAAGGTCGCAGCAACGCTGGCCCCATTTGCGGAAAATCTTTCCTGCTACTTCCTGTTTCAGGGACTACTCGTGAAGCATCAGAATCGCTCTGCTAAGCCTGTCTGCTATCATGTTGGATTTCCCCGGGATGTGCATTGCTATCAGAAAGCGTCAGGAGGTCGTTGGCCACTGCCATATTCTCAGGGCCTCTTGACAAAGGGGGAAGATCTGGTTCCTCCCTGCTTGTTAATGTACCATACCACTGACATGTTGTCTGTCTGTACTGTGATAGCTCCCAGCGGAAGAGTGTCCTGGAATGCTTGCAACACTAGGAGCACCGCTCTCATCTCTAGTACAGTGATGTGCAAGTGGGCCTCGTGATCCTGCCAGGTGTCTTGGACTGTCTTTCCCAGATAATGCCCCCCCCATCTGAGAGGCGTCCACAGTCACTGTGGCCAGTTGTTGGGAAAGTACAAAAGGTCGACCTAGAGTCATTTGAGTGGAGGAAAGCCACCAGTGAAGGTTCTTCTTGCAAGTTTCTGCTAAATTTCGTGGGACATCGGCAGATCCTGCATCAACCACTGAATGGATAGCAGCCACTGGGAATTCTCATGTGTAGACATGCTAAGAGGATCAGAATTACTGCTGCTGCCATGATCCTCAAGACTTTTAGAACTATTCTTGCTTGAGCCCTTTTCTTTGTTGGAAGATTTAAAATCTGACGTCTTAGAACTTGACACCTTCACGGAGGCTCTCAAAAATCTACCCAAACAGCAGAGACCTCCAAGGCAGAAACGCACCACAACACAACACTAATCATGAGACGCGTAACTCTACTAAACAGTGTGCCACTCAACCAAACCACTAAGGCAAAACAGCATGCCCAGCACACTAGTCATGGGTAACTCGATAGTAAGGCACACTGATGTCCCACTCATTAGGTTGAATAAGGAGAAAATAACAGTCAACTGCCTGTCAGGTGCCAGGATCTGCAATATAACGCAAGCACTCAGATCCCTCAACAGGTACAAATATGACTGTCATTGTACATGTGGGTGTGAATGACCTGAGACATACCTCACTGGACTACATGAAAAGGGACATGGAGGAGCTCTCGGATTATGTAGCCCAGGCGGGTACGACCCTAGCCATGAGCAGCATACTACCATCACTCAGAATTATACCACAGTACAAGCAGAAAATGATCGATTTCAACAACTGGCTAAGTTTCTGGTGTCATTCTAAGGGGATCCAGTATCTGCCTGGGATGACATGACTGACAGACCTCGATGCTTTGCCAGAGATTGCCTGCATCTGTTATACCTGGGCTTCCGGATACTGGCCAAGGCTCTTGCCACCCCTATAGTGCATTTTTTTAGATAGTGTTTCAAAGACCAAATTACCACCATAACAGCTACAAACAAATGCAGTCAGAGGGTCATGCTGCTCAATGCTAGAAGTCTAAATCTAAAAATGTACTCGCTCGATGCACTCCTTAAAATGGAGAACATCGACATTTGTGCTGTAACAGAGACCTGATTCAAGGCAGCAGAAAGCACCCCTGCACTACCAGGCTATAACTCATTCCATACCTTTTGGCCCCAGAACTGGGACCAAAGCTCCAAAGGTGGTGATGTTTCCATTTTCATAAAGGATATGCGCACACCTATAGACTGGTAGCCCAACATAACGCATCAGAGATACTTCAGGTGCAGATAACAGTGGGCAAGATAGCAATTCAGGTCGTAGCCTGTTATAGGTCCCCAACCATGTCCCAAGACACACACTCCACGTTCCTAAGCACCCTGGAGAATATTACGGTCCAACCTAACACACTCATACTGGGCGACTTCAACTACCTCTCCATTAACTGGGAAAACTACTCATGTACCAATATACTTGCCCAACGTTTCCTGGAATTCATTAATTCCAATGCCATGGACCAGCTCGTTCTTGCCCCCACTAGAGGTAGCAATATCCTTGACCTGGTCATTACTAACATGGGCGACCGTTGCTCTACACCAATAGTCAACTCCTCCCTGGTTAGATCAGACTACAAACTAATCACCTTGGAAATCCACATCCCTCCCACCCCTCCCCCGCAAAGGTAACCACCATGAAAAACTTCTCCAGAGCTAACTTTGGGCTCCTAAGAACAGAGGAGGCTAACTTCATGGCACCCATGCAAATGCATGACCGCCGAATCATACAACAATGCACTGCACAAACATGTACACTAATGCATGGATCTTGCCATACCCAATAGAACCAAGGCGCTCTCCTCCAAAAAAAGGAAGCTAATCTGGTGGTCCCCTGCCATAAATAAACTCTACAAGAGAAAGAAACTGATGCAGAATAAGGTGAATTCCCACGACTGGAAAAACTCCATTATCAGCCTCAACAAAAAGTTGAGATCACTCATAAAAACCTCTAAAGCTAGCTATGAAAACAGAATTGCAGCAGATAGTAAAAGACAATCACAAGGCCTTCTACAGTTATGTAAAGAACCTCCACGGCAATACCCAGATTTGCACTGAGCTACTGCACAATGGTACCTCCTATACCAAGCCAACAAATATTGCCAATATACTGGCCAACAGATTCAGTGCCAACTTTACCCACCCCCCGAAGGACCAATCACAATGCCAGTAGATTGCCAGGCACCCAGTATTACTGCTGCACAGGTTAAAACAGCACTGTCCAAGGCCAAGAATACAGCTTCTACGGCACCTGACAACATCCCTGGCTGTGTTCTGCATGAACTACAGAGTGAACTGGCACCTCACCTGTGTGCCCTGTTCAATCACAGCCTCACCTCAGGTTTTGCCCCTACCGGAATGGCTCACTGCTTTAGTCATCCCTCTCCACAAAGGAGGAGTGACTACAGACCTTGGGAACTATCGCCCCATTAGCCTGACAGGTCTGATATGCAAAGCTATGGAACGCATCATCATGGACCTATTAAACAAGGATATAGGGAATCTCCAAACTCTGGATCCCACACAGTTTGGTTTTGTGAAGGGTAGATCATGCCTGCTCAACTTGGTCAACTTCTTTGAGTCAGTCACCAAAAAGTACAGTTGTGTACACAACATAAATGTAGATGTTCGAGTTTATTCACTGTTGCAGTCATTATATTTGGGTTATCTGCTTGCAGGTAGCCCTCAGTCGGCCTGATTATCAAAGTCGTGGGTCCTGCATCGGTTGCTGTCTCATCTTCCATGACGTCAGGTAGTCCAGGGGTATAAAACATGCAGCCGGCACCATTACATCAGTTTTGCTTGCCCCAGATGTCAGGGGCCCCCATAATGGGAAACAATTATATCAAAGGTTACACCTCCAAAAAAAGCAAATACACCAGAAAGCTTAAGTATAGTAAACAAGAAAAGAGGTATAGCCAACATAAGTCAGGGGGCTGGAGGGAGGGTAACCAGGACTGCAACAGTGAATACACTCGAACATCTACATTTATGGTAAGTGTACACAACTGTACTATGTTCTTCATGTTTCACTGTTGCAGTCATTACATTTGGGTAGATTCCCAAAGCTAAGGAAGGGAGGAGGCAATTATTGAGCATTAGGACCAGCTATTAGGCCCTGCAAGACTGCAGTGGCAAAACCAGCTCTGGATTTAGAAAAAATTGGCAAGTGGTAATGCTTGGTGAAGGTATGTACAGAACTCCAGGTAGCAGCTTCTAGGATGTCGCTGGTAGGAACACCTCTGAGAAAGGCTGTAGAAGTAGATGCAGCCCTGGTGGAATGGGGTCTTATCCCATGTGGGGTAGGTTTTCCATGGTGCTTATAGCAGAAATGAATGCAAATGGCCTATCCACTTAGAAATGGTTTGCTTTGAAATGGCCTTCCCCTCTGCCCCTGCAGCAAAGGCAACAAGCAGCTATTCAGATTTCCTGAGAGGCTTGGCCCTGTCCCAAGTAAAATCTAGTTTTGTCTGTGCACATCCAAGGAGTGCGGTTTTCGTTCCCCTTTGTTCTGTGGATTAGAAAAGAAGGTTGGCAAATTAATGGACTGATTAAGGGCCACACTGGATACCACCTTGGGCATAAAGGAAGGATTGGTCCTGAAGGACACCCTGTCCACATGAAAAATTCTGAAAGGCTCCACTGCCATAAGGGCCTGTAATTCAGACACCCTTCTTGCTGAAGTGATGGCTAGAAGGAAGGCTGTTTTCCAAGAAAGGAATTTCAACTTAGCAGTTGCAGCTGGCTCAAAAGGAGGTAGAGAGAGCTTTTCCAATACAAAGAGTAGGAGCTCTCCTGAGTGGTCTTAAATTTTTAGTCCCTCTGACGAATTGTTTCAGTAGGGGGTGAGAGAGCAGGGGTGGCGCAGTATTGTAATGTGCTGAAATGGCTGAGGCATGAATTTTAATGGAAGAGAGGGAAAGGCCCTTGTGAAGCATCTCTGTTAAGTATTGAAGAATATGCGGTACACTGGGCACTGTTGTGCCCATCCCCCGAGTCTGGCTCCAGGAACAGAATCTTTTACACTTTTCAGCATAAGATTTTCTAGTACTAGGCCTCCTTGCCTCCAGTATGACATCCAGCACTTGTTTGCTGAGGGATGGTACAGGATAACAGGTAATTAGCCAGGCTGCCAAGTTCAGGGTTTGAAGCTGGGGGTGCAGAATCTGGCCCTCCTGCTGGGATAGCAAGGAAGGAGTCTGAGGCAGGTGCCATGGTTCCAGTAGTGACATACTGTGCAAGAGGGGGTACCAGTGTTGGCTTGGCCAGTCTGGTGCAATGAGTATTGTCCTGTTTGATCTTTAGCAAAACTTTCGAGAGGAAAGGCATAAACTGAGAGGCTTTCCCAGGTAAAGGACAGGGCATCCACTTTACAAGCTTGTCTGTGGGGAGTCCTTGTGCAGAATTTGTCCAATTGGTAGTTCTGAGGGGAGGCAAACAGGTCTATCTCTGGGCTCTCCCATTTTTTTCTCAGAATGTTGAATTTCTCTGGCTCCAGTTTCCACTTGTGTGGGTCCATGAGATTTCTGCTTAGGTCATCTGCCAGTGTATTTAGCTTGCCTGGCAGGAATTGAGCTTGTAGGTGCACTTGGTAGCTCAGGGCTGTGCTTCACAGAGCCATGGCTAGTCTGTAGAGCGGGTATGAGTGGGTTCCCCCCTGCTTGTTTATGTACCACATAACAGTGGTGTTGTCCATCTTAACCAATAATTGTCCTGAAGAACGTGGTCCTTGAAGGCTGTCAGAGAATTCTGTACAGCTAACATTTCTTTATGACTGATATGCAGGTGCATTTGACTCGGGTTCCATTTGCCCTGAATGCACTGCCCTGCCAAGTGAGCCCCCCATGCACAGTCTGATGCGTCTGTTGTTCGGGTTTGGGCGGCAGGGAGTAGAGTGAATGGCAGTCCCTTGTTGTGGTGGCAGGCCTCTGCCCACCAAAGGACCTCTGTCGTTATACAAGGAATGATGGGAATCTGATTCCAGGTCCTGAAAATGTTGACACCATAGGCTTTTTAGATACCATTGTAGTTTCGTCATATGCAGTCTTGCATATGGAATTAGTAGAATGCAAGAGGCCATGAATTCCAGGGCTTGCAGTATTTTTCTTGCAGATAGCTGGGTCTTTGTGGTCAGTAGTTTGAAGTAGGCTGTCAAATAAACTTGTTTCTCTGGCGTGAGGTAGGGCATCTGGGAAGTTGTATTCAAGCTTGTTCCCAGGAATACAATTTGTTGGCAGGCTACTACGTGAGATTTCTTTTCGTTTATGGTGTACCCCAGTGAGGTTAGCAGTTTCTTCACAAATGCCAGATGATTTAATAGTATGTCCTGGCTTTCTGCCTGTATTAGACAATCGTCCAGGTATGGGTATATTTGAATATTTCTTTGCCTGCAGAATGCAATGACTGGAGCTAGGCACTTTGTGAATACCCCGGGCGCAGTACATAAGCCAAAGGGCAGTGCAGAGAACTGACGGTGCATGTAGCCTGCTCTGAAGCGTAGGTATTTTCTGCATGATTCCCTTATTGGGATGTGCAGGTAGGCTTCCTTTAAATCCAATGCTGCCAACCAGGCATTTTTGCCTAGCATGGGAAGCAGCTGATGAGTTAGCATTTTGAATTTTGGGATTACCAAAAAGGTGTTTAGGATAAACAGGTCCAGGATAGGATGCCAGGAATTGTCTTTTCTGGGTACAAGGAAAAGACTTGAGTAAAAACCTTGTCCCCATTCCTCTTCTGGGACAGGCTGAATAGCCCCGATACTTAGAAGATTGAGAATCTGCTGTTGAGCCTCTGTCCACTGATTTGGGGGTAGGTCTGGCCAACCATTTGGGGTTAGTAAGGAGTGGAAGTGGAATCTGTATCCTTGGGGAAACTATATTTAGAACCCATTTGTCTTGGGTAATGAGTTCCCAGTTTTTTGCATGCAGGGTGATCTTTCCCCCTAAAGGAACAGTCAGTTGAGCAGGGCTTGGAAGGTGTAAGGTTAAGTCACTGTGACAGTTTACTATAGGGGGGTGTCTTACCACTTCCAGCTTTGGAGGTGGGAACCCCCCCACTGCTTAGACCTGTGAGTACCTTGAGACTGAAGCCTGGGTGGTCTGCTGGTCCTGGGTTTGGACTGAGAAGCCCTGGAAGAGACAGGAAAGGACCAATTCTTAGAAGGCCAGTGCCTACTAAATGTGGAGGCTGTACTTGCAGGAAATCTTTAACAGTTTGCATAGATTTAGCTTTTTCCTCCATCTTTTTAAGTACTACTACTGCTTTGTTGCCAAACAGGCGGTCTTGGTTTAAAGGAGCATCCAGCAATTTAACTTTAACACGATCTGGCAAAATTTGCTCCTTAAGCTAAACATGCCTTCTAGTACAGACCCAGTGACAGCAGCCCTGCAAGATGCCTCTAAGGAATCAAAACCACTTTGCAAAGTATGCTTACCAACTTGTTCAGCAGAATGCATTAAAACCTGCAATTCTTTATTTTCAGCACAGTCAGGAATCAACATAATTTTCTGTTTAAGTAATCCAATAATATGCTGCTGATACTTTAACATATGAAACTGGCAGTTTAAGGCCATAATGGCCAAAGTAGCAGAAGTGTATACCTTCTTACCCCATCTGTCCAGGGCCCTGGAATCTCTATCAGAGGGTGTAGGGTTTTTGGCAGTAGTAGCCTTATGCCTTTGGGTCCCTGTAAAATGTTTTCTGGATCTGCAGTAGGATTCTTAAAGAGGAACTTGTGAGAGTCAGGTACTCTGTAATATCCGTCAGGTTTCCTGGGAGCCAGAGGTAAAGTGTCTGGGGCCAGGCTAGATTCCAAGAAAGCATAATCTACAATGTCCAGTACAGGAGGGATAGCTAAAGGCCCGTGTTGAGGTAGGAGTAAGAATTCCCTAAGCCTCTTTTTGGAGTCAGAGTAATCCTGGTTTTCTCAGTGGAAATGCTCTCTAAGAGAATGCAAAGCTTCACCAAAAGAGAAATCTTCTAGAGGGGAAGCAGACGGAATGGAGTCCTCTGCATCAGAATCCTCATAGGTAGATAAGGGCAAATCCTGATCATCAGAAGAAACAGAAATTTCAGAATCCTGATCAGAAGAATCAGAAAATCAGTTCTAGGTCTTTTAGAGGAATTAGGGTGGCTTCCCCTGATTAGAGTAATAAGGTCTTCAGCCATTCTTATTTAGGCATAGGGGCCTGACTATGTGGTCTGGGCGTCGGTTTTCTAGGCATGGATCGAGTTTTAGGCCTTGAAGAAGAAGATGGCATTGGTTTGATATACAAGTCAGTAGGCCTGAATACACCCTCAGAAGCCGGTGCCTACACAGCAGCTCCGGACCCATCCAAGATAAAGACACCCACAGGTTCCATAGCCGAAGAAGCATCTTGCGGCATACCGGACACTGAATGGGTCTCAGTAGAGGCCTGTGTACCTGAAGTAGCGGGTATCAGGGGCTGCGAAAGCGCCTCACTGAGTACCGGCAAACTGGCGACTAGTTTAACGGAAGCGTCGTCTGCAGCTTTGGAGCTATGCGGTCTGTCTCTGTCTTTATCTTTACGTTTTTTCGGAATGTCGGTAGTCTGATGGCTTACCGAAGCCATTTCTGGATAACTGAACAGAGTACCAAAATAGATGCGAAAATGAACAGAAGACGAATAGTTCGAGGACAGAATAAGGCACAATACCGACAGCGAGGGACGTCGTGGTCTGGGCCTAAGCAAGGAATGCAGTTACGAATTAAAATCTTTATGAGGTATATGCTTTCCACAATACAATTGTTAAATTTTACTGACATTGGTTTAAAGCAAGAAAAAGGATCCCCAACGGGGTACTTATCTTGAAGACTTCGGATCTGAAACTCGAAAATGAAAATTTCAGTAGTCGGCCGACCGACACTTGCGAACTGCTTCTGCTTCGGGCACCGCACGGCAAGAAAGACTGATGGAATGGAGTCGGCTGCAATGCTTTATACCCCTGACTACCTGATGTCATGGAAGATGAGACAGCAACCGACGCAGGACCCAAAACTTTGATAATCAGGCTGACTAAAGGCTACCTGCAAGCAGATAACCAAAATGTAATGACTGCAACAGTAAAACACAAAGAACATCTGTGGATGAAGGGAAGGTGGTTCATACAGCCTACCTTGATCTGGCCAAGGTCTTTGACACCATTCCCCACTCAGGAATCATAGAAAAACTCACTAAGCTAGGCATCAACCCCTATATCACTAGGTGGGTTGCAAACTGGCTCACAGATAGAACCCAGTGTGAAAGTAGCTGACTCCCAAGTCAGACTGCCGACTAGTCACGAGTGGGGTCCCACAGGGATTGGTCCTGGGTCTTCTCCTGTTTGGTATCTACTTCTCAGAAGCCCAGTCCAACACAGAGGGCCCCTGGCTGACAAAGTTTGCAGACAAATGCAAGTTGGACCCATTACTAACTCCCCAAGTGATGTTGGCATCCTACAGAAAGGACTCACTGAGACCAACGACTGGTGCTAGAACCATGGCCTTAAGCTCAATGCCAAAAAATGTGTCATCCTCTTTGGGAAAAACCCAGTTCCCATGAACAACCACATCAATGGTAGTCCATTGAACACAGAAGGCGTTATAAGAGATCTGGGAACACAGGTTGACAGCAACCTTCTTCTGACCACCAGAATGCCACTGTGGTCAGAAAGTCCTTCTATGTGGCACATCTCATTACTAAGGGTTTTGCATCAAGGAAGAGAGAGATCATTGTCTCCCTCTACTCTTCCCTCATTAGGGCAATCGAGTACAATGCCTCATTTGGCATGTACCTCACTAGACACCTGCAACAACTGGAGAGGCCACAAAAGTACCTCACAAAGAGGATCCTAGGCCTTAAACACTTGTCCTACATGGACAGACTCAGACTCAAACTCCAACTATTCTCTCTCTCATATAGCCTACTTGGAGGTGATCTCTGCTTGACTTACAAAGCCTTGTCTGACCGTTAGAAATGCTACATCTAAAGAAACCCCAATCCCTCCGCACCACACGCTCCAGAGACCTCAACCTCATTACCACAATCAACAGAACATGCTGGAGGGACACGTTCATAACCTAGAGACTGCTCATGCTATGGAATAGACTTCCCATATATGTCAAACAGAGCACCTGGCCCTCTTCAAGAGAAATCTTGATGACTGCATGAGAAATAGAAAATTCACCCCGGGGATCACTCTAGTGGCTCTACGCGATAGAGGCATTGGAAACTAAGGGCGGGTGGCACGATGTCAGGGTAATCCTATGGGCCAGGCTGTTACAGGCTACCAGGGCAATTAGCCTAATAGACACCTATGTACTCTTTCTGGAGGAAGTCTGGCCATCATGTTTGTTAAACCTAATCCTGATCCTATAAATACGACATAGATGCTTGGTGGTGGTGGTTAGGAGCCAGTCGTCTAACCATGGAAACACCCGGAATCCTAGGCATCTCACGTGAGCTGCAACTACTGCCATACCTTTGGTAAACACTCTGGGAGGCTGTAGTGAGGCCAAAGGGCAGAGCTCAAAACTGGTAGTGAATGGCTCCCAGCTGAAAGCGCACGTGTCTCCTGGATCGCCTGTCCATTTTTATGTGGTAGTATGTCTCCTGAAGATCTACAGAGCACATCCGATCGTCTTGTCGCAAGCAAAAAAAGGGAGTACTGACTGCAGTGTTACCATCCGGAACTTGGACTTTCTTACCGTTTGTTTAAATTGCTGAGATCCAGAATTAATCTCCAATCCACTGTTTTCTTTGGAACTAAAAAGAATATTGAGTAAGTTCCAGATCCTATTTGGTCTGCGAGGACTGTTTGGATAACTCCTTTGTCTAGCAACTTTTGAATTTCTAAAGTTGCCTGTTCCCATTGACTGGGTGGAAAGTCTGGAACCTTTGTTATATTTGTAACGAGGAAAGAAAATGGTATGATGTAACCTCTGGATATGATGCTTTGTACCCATTTGTGTTTTGTTTGTTGTCAGGCTTCTGGGTACAAGAATAAGTAGCCCCTGACTGCCTCCAGAGATGGACAAAACAGGCCTCCTTTCATGTGCGCTGAAAGGGCTTACCAAAGAAAGATTCTCTGTCACGCTGATTCTGCAGACCCCCTCTGCCACGTGGTTGGCATATTCCATTACTACTTTCCCCTCTGACCCTGGGGGAAGTTTCACCATGTGTAACCTGGAAAGGTCTCCAAGATTTTCGGAACAACATTTTTCCACTTCCTTTCTGAACTTTGTGATAAGGTCTGATAGGCATGGAAAAACAGACTCCTACAGCTGACAGAGGCTTTCCCTCTTGTTCACACCTGGTTAGTGTCTCCTTGACTTTCGGCCTAAATAGGGACGAGCCATCGAATGGGGCATTCACAAAGGAAGATTTACAGGGCTCTGCAAAGTCACACAAGCACATCCAAGAATGTCTCCTTAGGGAAGTTCCTGAACCCGCTGCTCTACTTGCTCCATCCGCTGCATAAGAAATCAGTCTCATGGAGGTGTTGACAACAGTTTAAGGTAGAGAACGGAGAGGAAACTATCTGAAATCCCTACAGCCACTGAACCTTGGAGAGCATCTCCTAGCTCTTTCAGGTCTCTCTGCAACCTAGTAAAATGAGTAAGTTAAATCAGCGACATGAGGGAAAAAGTTGCTGAAGAAAAACTGCGCTTTCCATATCTGCCCATTATCCAAGACTCCTTGTTTTGTAGATGAACAGAAGATGTCTCAGAGTTCCTTCTTGGTGGCTGCTGCCACTACCATAGTATCTACTGGGATTCCCTTGTTTAGAAAGGTTTTGTCTGATGAGGATGTAATAAAATTGTTTGGCCTCCTAGGAACAGGTTCCACTGAATCTGGAGACTCCCACACCTTCTGAGAAACTAGGTCCATAAGTTCGTCGAAAGGTGGAGACACCCAAGTGGAAGAAGGGTGAGATCCGAGGGCCTTCAGCTATACGGACTTCTCTGTTGAAGGGTTGGTGGACTTCCAACCCCCTCTCTGTTTCAGCATTTCCAAGATGTCTCCAAAGGAGGCATCATCAGGGGGCAACTGTGGGGACCCTTCACCTTCATCGAGGTCTGTATCAGAAGGGATGGACGCCTCTGAGGAGTCTAAATGCTTCCTCTTGCATAATCTCTTCTGAGGGACCACTTTAGAGGGGTATTCTGGAGAGGTTTCAGAAAAGTAGGGGGTGCCATGTGGGCATCCTGAGACCTAGGATCTTTGCGTCCCTGCGGATGCAAGCGTATAGAGGCAGACACCAATGCTTTTAGGGGTAGGACATCTGGAGATGACAGGAGAATGGTCTGTAGAAACAACACTCTCCATCACCTCAAAAGCCACCCCATCCCTGATCTGAGGATGTCCCTGGATATGAAGAAGTAGAGGGAACCCCAAGAATCAAGGACTGGCCAGAGGATGAGGTAGGAGCCGAGCTCATCTGAGCCGATGCCCCAAGAGGCAAGGTGGGATACAACTGTCCGATCTGACTCTCCTCCCCGGACCAGACTAGACAGCATCAGCTCCTAGACACATCAAGCTCTGATGGAGCAGAGGACGTTGGAGCAATGGCTGGATCCGAAGATCCCGTCATAGGTCCCTGATCCGAGGGGTCCACTAACATCAGATCTGGGCCTTCGGACTCTGAAGTCGGATTGGAGAAGGAATTGGAGCAAGATGTGGTAGGATCCTAAGCCCTCGGGGAGGGGGGGTGTGTGTGACAACTTGGCCAGTGCTGGTGTCTTCAACACCTCTGTACCACTTAAATCACATTGGTGTCAGAAAAGGCTCTTGGAAGACCGAGTCGAGGGGGTTGGAGACTTAGAATGTTGTAATATTGGTGACCTTCGTGTAGGGGAGAACAGCTCCAAGACTACAGGCCAGCTCCGAATTTCAAACTCTACCGGCACCAAGACAGATGGTGTTGGAGCTGCAGACTTTTCAGATCAGATAGGCTTTAGATCCGGTGTAGAAGTTCTGGAAACCTTTTTTGATGGCTCAGATAAGGTACAAGAGGAAGATCTATTCCCAGACTTGTCCGATTTTGAAGTTGGAGACTTGTCAGTTTTTGATAAACCTGGACCTTCTTGTATAGCCTCTGAGAAGGGGGTTTTCAACAGTCCTTTCAATATCAACTTGTTCTTCCTGTCGAGGAGAGCTCTGTGTTTGAAGGCAGAGCAAATAGAGCAGGACTCCTGGAGATGGATAGCTCCAAGGCAATAGACGCTAAACGCGTGCATCACTTAAGGGCATTTTCTGCCCACATCCCTCACATCTTTTGAGACCTAATGGTTTTGAATCCTTATTAGACATTTTGATAGAGTAAAAGGTAGCCAGGGAACAGAGAAGTTATTTTAGAACAGCTTTTTTTTTTTTTTTTTTTAAACTAACAGCAGTTATATGAAGGAACATAGAGGGGAAATAAGAGAGGGAACAGCCCTCAAACAGGCTATGCCCGGGAGACAGAAAGGGAAAAAGAAAGCCCTCTAACTTAAACGGACTAAAAGGAAAGGCAGTTCTCTAACTTAAATGAACTGTCTTCAATGGGACTTCAGAAGGAGAAAAACAGACAAATGACAGGAATAAGAGCCCTCTAACTTAGACTGGCCATTTACCTTTTAAAAGGAGAAGGCGGGAGAGGGACAACAAGGCCTGAATGGAAGACGATGCCCAATAGCAGAAAACAGCCACAAAAAAACGGAAACAAAACTATCCAGTAAAATATTAACTATATGAAGATAAACAGCCAACACTAACCTATTACCAAAGTTGAACAGCAAAATAAACAATACACTTAGCCAGAGCTAGCAGAACGAGCACCAGATATTGTTTAGTGGCAAACGAGATCTGGGGAGGTTTTCTGGTGCATGCTAAGATAGGGTTTAGCCACTAGCTGGAGAAGACCTCAAGCTTGAATATAAAATGCAGAGTCGGATCAGAGGATTGGATCTGAACCCAACCTAGTAAGGGGTCTATATTAAATTCTCGAAAGCAGACAATGTCTAATCTGACATTGTCGACACGAGAATAGCAAAACTACAGAACATCGAAGAGGTAAACAGAAATCTCAGTAAGGGGAGATTTCCGTTTACTTAAATGCTGTGCGGTCTCGGAGTTGGTATATTTAAATAGCAGGGGTGTGGGGGGTGCAGGGGGGCTTGCCCGCCTACCTACACCATTTAGTTTTTTTTATTTTTTTTCAGAACATTCGATGTTTTAACAGTTCGATCACTAAGGCTCGACCTTGAGTGATTCGAACTGTTAAATATTCGATGTTCCAATATAGACCCCTAGTAAGAATGAAGGCGAGATAGGACAACAACACATTCAATATTGCAAAGATTATGCTACTGTAAGCTAAATGAAATAGTGATCATGTGTTTTGGAAGGGAAAAGAACGAAAGTAGTATGCAAAGAAAAGATGTGGGAAATTTTACAAAGGTGAGGGATATAAACAGATATGATTTCATATAGTTATTATGGGAATATTACTGGAAATAATGAACATACCAATAAGATGATGCATCTGACAACATGAACTACATGGGATACAAGAACAAATTAAATATTTTTAATAAGACATTGATATTACCAGAAATTCTGAAAATTAGGCTTTGGTTATGGCAAATGGAGTGTGAGTCAATTTAATTGTATAATTTTGATGTGTGCAAGTAAGTTGGTGTGTAACTAAAAAAAAAAAAAAATTTTTTTTACAAACAAAAATTCGATATACAAGGACCCCTACTCTTTTTGATAGGAGCTGTGAGAGCTTTTATATCGACCTGAGCTACCACAAAACAAGTAGATGGGACCTAGGTTTAAAGTCATACTTGAAGGATAATACACAAAGGAACATGGTGGACTAGGATTACCTAACTTGAGGGGGTATTTTAGAGCAACACAGTTACGTTTCTTATACATAGCACAAGTGGAAAACTATAATTCAAAGTGGAAAGAAATGATGCTGACACAGGGAGGAAGATCAAGAAATAAGGACAGATTGGGATTTTGGATGCAGACTCTTAAGGAGAACTACCAAAATCATACAGAGTATTATATTCATAAAATAGCAGGGAGTATTCTAAGAACTAAACCTACACGAGAATGGAGAAAAGAGATTTTGCCGATAGGGGTGACTGCGGTCAGGGATACAGATAACAGGCAAGAGGGGTCTGGAATTTGTTGGAGAAAACTGGCAAAGGAACCAAGGTACTGGGAGCAAATAACTAGAAAGTGAAAGGTAACAGAATGGGAAGAGGCCAGGAATGTACTTGGACTGCAGGTTAGAGACTGCCTTCCCTATCAAGGATTGATAGGGTATAGGCAAAGAGCAAGAGGTAGGGGGCTCCTAAATGAAAGACCAGCACTGGTAGAGTTTTCAATAGAATCTAGAACAGAAGCTGCCATTAAAAAAGGAATAATTAGCAAAGCATATAATATATTGCATGGCAATAAATTGCATATGTACTTACTATTGTTGGAGGAACAGTATCTACATTACCCACCTATGCAATACACCACTCATCCTGTATAATGTCATTTTTTTCTGTATGGCTCTTTACACTGCTCGTATTTCAGATTTGGAATTTCAAAGTTCTTTCGGTCAGCTTTGTAAGCTTTTGTAAAAATTTGTAAATCTGTGTAAGCGTTTGCAATTTTTTTGTAAGTTTTTTAAGCATCTGTAAGTTTTTGCAAATTTTAATAAACTTGTGTAAGTTTGTAACTGGAGCTTTTCTCCCAGGGCCTCCGTTGAAAATGGACATGTGCCTAGTCTGACTTTCCCAGTTAACAAATGTAAAATAAAATAAATAATTATAAGAATCAATCAGAAGAGCTTAGAAAGGATGGGGAAGAGATTGGATAGGCAATTCAGAGACACAGTTTTTTTTTTTTTTTTGGGGGGGGGGGTTATATGTATATCTCCCAAATATGCAACAAAATCTAGATGATTTAGAATCTTTGCCTGGAAGTATTTACACAAATATTTTATACCCCAAGTATACTCCAAATAATTTTTCCTCAGGTGGATAGCAAATGTTGGAAGTGTGACGGGCTAGAAAGAGGTAGCTGAGAACATATTTTTGGAAGTGTGATGAGCTGGCAGACTTTTGGGATTCCAGCAGATCACTCTGTTGGAGATGCTGGGTGAGCAGATTGGACTGACTGGGGAGATGATTTGTTTGAGTTATGCTGCAGAATCAGAATTGCCTAGACATAGCAAATCCTTGCTGAGTCTAATTATGATGGCTGTCAAAAAAACAATTACTAGAAAATGGAAATCAAAGTCTAGATCAACTTTACTAGAAGTAGTGAATACAGTGACAGACATACAACTACTGGAACTGAGATCTTTAGAAAAGGGAAGGAGTAGACTACATACGAAAAAATGGGAATTGTGGGAACAATATATGCAGAGCATTAAGAGGCAGGATTTGAATGAGTTATACAATGCTTAACTGACAATGACTGGATGGTTTATAAGCGAAGTATAATGTTTACAACTACAGTTTCAATGGTGTCTGTGATGTAAATTGTTTGCAACTAAAGTGATATCATTTTGTATATTTTTCATTTATAAAATCTAAGACCGTCTTTGTCATATGTGCAAATTTAATAATGATGTTTGAAAGAAAAAAAACACACACATACAGGAGTATACCCCCTAATGCAGCAGTGTAAACAATTCAATCACCTAGAGTGGGATTAGGATTCACAGCCTTCTGGTCTTCCACATCAAAGGCTAGCATGCTACCCGTTAACCACTAACATTTAATTTAGCTGTTAAGCTTCTGACGCCAATAACAGTTTCTTTTTTGCTGTGTAAAGGACCAAGTCTGTATAAACAAAGCTTCTGACACGTCTAATCCCTTAACCATAACAACAACTTGGTTATAAAATTAATTCACTCACCTGTGATAACTGTAAAAGAGTGATAAACAGAATACAAACAGCAAGAAAGAATAGGGGAGCATGGCGGCAAGGGTGATATAAACATGCCCAGAAGGGGCAGTCTGAACAACAGAGTGCAATAGAATGCAAGCCTCACACTTTAAGGCTTAGGCTAGGCCTAGCTTAGTCATTAACTTGCCGTAATTATTAGACGATATTCTGAGCATCTTTGCCTAAGCAATGAAAATACTGCAGAAGCCGAGTGCTGAAGTAGGAGTGACTATCAGGAGCGTGAAAGGGGGGCTTCTTCTGTCCTCAAAGGTGTCACAGCTTTAGTATAGAAGATGTAAAATAAGCAGGAAGCCTCACCAGGCCTAAGTGACAGAAATATGTCCCTGGGACATACAGATGAATTAGCGTAATGCGTGTGTGTGTGGTGGTGGGGGGGCGACTGCTAGTTTCCCATAAACCCTAGACAATGAACACAATGATGACCACTTGCTGAAGGGAGAGGCCACAGCATGCGAGTTCAGAGGCTATTACAGCAACTATGGGCTCAGGGGAAGATGTAGGCTTTTACATGATCCTGTACTCCTTCAACCTCTGGCTCATATTACAGGAATGATTCCCCCTGGCAAGTTCTTCACCTGAAATCTTTCACTGTGGCAAGCATGGAAATGACGACATAGTCCTTGGGTTTCTCCTCACAGTTACCTTCAAATGGCTATGGGTGAAGACACGGCACTTATCACTCCTCAATGTCTCTCCCCTGCCCAGGGGTAAGAAATTGCTCCTGTGGCAATCCTCGCTACGGAGCTAAAAATAGAGGAACACAATGAAGGTCTAGCTATGGTTTCTAGACATTCAACACAGCAAACTTCAGCAATGTGCACTACATCAAGATCTTGTCTGCATGAGTGGCTGTAAGTAATACAGGATTCCAGGAAAAGACATTTCCTGTTAAAACTGTCAAAAAGATGTACTGGAGTATGATGGATAGAAAAATGCACCAAACTTTGGAACTTGATCACAAAAGTGAAAAGTGAAGGTAACTCAAGGTGTACCCAACTGTCTACCAAGTGCAACACAAAGTTGCATCCTGTTTTAAGTCGAACCAGGGTATCAGGACTGTAACAGACCAAATGTACAGGGACAACAGACGAACTGATTCAAGTAACTTCATGGAACCTGGAAGCAAATTTAATTTCACTTTTTCTAATTTATACATATGCAAGAAACATCGTGGACATTCAACAACAACAACAAAAAAAAAAAAAAAAACTAAGATTAGCAAACAATGAACTTTCCAGTCAACTAGCTTCAGCATTACCTTATTATCAAGGTCGAAGATATAGGAATCATCTTCTCGAACATCTGCTTCTGCATCTGATATCAACTCTCCAACATATCTTCAAAACAAATACGATATAATAAATTAGCAAAATGTTGGTGTACACACACAACAAACAAAAACCAGCATATGTCTGACTTGAGTTTCTTTATCAGCACTAGCATTAAAGGAACTAGATCACCCACTGCTATATTCTCTGCTGCATTTCCAAACAAAAGTTTAACTACTACCTAAACCAAGCAATCATCTATCTGAAGATAAACCATGAGCTCTCCATATTCACTAGAGTTTTATTTTTTTAAAACATGAACTGCACTACTGCAAACTCACAAGGTGTTGTCCAACTCGATAAAATAAATGGAGATAAGCAGGACAAAATACTTCACAAAGACTGGATGAAATTGTCTTTAGCTCAAACTGCAAAATGTCACCTGAAAAAAAATTTACGCATGGACACATTAACTCATGCATCTTTTTTGGCTACAGTACACAAGCATCCTCATTTAAGAAGGTGCAATAAAATATCAGTCTTAATTTGTTGCACTGAATATAAAGTCGGAATTGGGAAAAACCTGAAATATTAATCCCCTTTCTTGAAGGGGTAAACAGAATCTACAACCCTTTCTCTTATGAAGAAATGCACACTCTGTAGGATGCGTTACACAAGTCATTCACACTGGTGTCAGCACAAGAGAATGTAACGTTCAATGTATACCTTAGCTCCAAGAGTTGGGTAACTGTTTGTTATGAAAATATATATTTCCACATAAAGAGTTAGCCACCCTGTGATCAGTACCAGGATACATGGAAAAAACAAACTTCAGGCTGAGCTGGCAGTTTGGCAGGGCGAGTCAGATCTCAGGGAGGTTTTCTGAGCTTCTGAAAAAAAATTGCTGTTTCAATGCTAATCTCAACTTCTCACACAGACTCCAGTGAGAAAGGCTGCTTCTCTTTCTTGACCTTATTCTTTAAGACAGTGGCTGCCAGTGTCTCAGATGTCCCAAGGCAGAGAAGAGACAGACCTGACCTCTCATTCTGAGTTTGGAAAAAGCAGTGGTCCTAATTACCAGGAAAGTAGAGTTGTGCAAGTTGCGCTTAACATAATACAGTGGATGTTCGAAATCCTCACTCATGCAATAGCCTAAGCTAAATGGATTATACCCTGCTTAGGATACAATGGCTGGCCATTCACCAAAGTCTGTGGCTCCCATCCACATATGCAACCAGGCACAAGCTCCCTAGTTGACAAAACCAGCAGCCTGGCACCAGACTCTTCAGGACTTGCTTGCCCCAGAAGGAAAAGAACCAACTCTCCAGAATCAGCTATACATATAAAAATGGAGAAACCTAGAAGGGATTAGAGGGAGGGTGTGGCTACTGCAGGCACTCTATGTGCAGCTTACACAACTGTACTATGTTCAAGAACCTCACTGCGGCAGCAGTCTAAAGCTAAGTGAGCAGAATACCAAAGCTTATCCAACCTGGGAGAAGTAAGCATAAGGATCCGAGTACCCCCACAGAATGGCCTAGCAAACTATGATCTGACCCTAGAAAATATATCCAGTTTATAATGTTTAGTATAGGTATGTAGAGAGGATCTAGTATATTCCCCTAGAATGTTTTTCAAGTCCACCCCTTTCCAATACGCCCTCAAAGAATTTAAGGTCCTAGTCGAAAGTGTCTTGATACTGTTTGGAATGGATTTACCACAGTGGGAATAATAAACAGGCAATAACCACGAACATCCATCTTGAGACAGTGTGTTTAGACACTGGCTGACCTTTTTTTGTCCCTTGGCAGGAAACAAACAGCTAAACAGACAATTAGCTTTCCTAAAGGATGTGGTTCTGTCAAAATATTACCTGTGTTGCCTGTGCACATCCAGAGTATGAAAAATCTTCTCTCCTCCTTTTTTAGCATCTGGATAGAAAACAGGGAGATTCACGGCTTGGTTCAATATAAACTCTGATGAATGAGAGATTTGTTCTTCAAGTAACCTATCTCTATGGAAAATTAAATAAGGTTCCCCCAACATGAGAGCTTGCAAATCAGATAATACTTGCAGATGTCAGAGTGACGAGTAATAGTCTTCCAAAGTCATGAACTACAAATCTCAGTCAGTTGAGGAGGTTCAAGGGGAGACCATGTAAACTTTTCCAGCACAGATCTAAGATCCCAAGAAGGACCTGTTTTTTTAAAGTGGCCTAAGACATCAAATGCATTTCAAAAACTGACTAAAAATTGAGATGGAAGAAAAGCATGCATTGGCAGACATGCTAAAATGGCCAAAAGATGAAGTCTGACAGCAGTAAGGAAAGGCCAAAGGAAAGTAATTCATACACATTTCAGAAACAGTGGTACAAGGGTTAGAGGTTGGCATAATGGTTAAGGTGTTAACCTTAAAGACACAAGATGCAGGGTTTGATTCTCACGGGGAGTAATGGGCTAGGCTTAAAATGGCCCACAAGGGCAATTAGCCTAGTATTAATCTATGACCCTATATACATAACCCTGGATACAGCCCTGGCTGGAAAACCTCCTCCACTTGCTAATACAAGATTTTCCGGTAGCAGCTTCCTTGTCTCCTTTAATACCTGCTACATATCCCTGAAGAAAGGTGCCTAAAATGTATTAAAATTGAATCATCCAGGTAGTGAGCTGAAGAATGTTCTGACTGGGGTCTATCACACTCCCAGTCTTGTGAGTATATCTAATGTGTAACGAAGCATGCGGTAATTGCCCCTGGCCAATTCCATAAGAAAGTAAAACCAACATTGCCTGGGCCATGTTATGAAAGGCCTTCTGAATCCTGAGAATTACCCTGGATATCAATGAAAAAGGTAGAAAGGCATAAAAAAGCAACCCTGTCTTAAGAGAATTAAAAAAAAAAAAAACTGTCTTGCAGGGCCAGCTACAAGACGTCTTGGATAAGAATCTGTTTAACTGTTTATTTTGAAAGGAGGCAAATAGAATGACTTTAGTTGCTCCACATAACTGCATCAATTTATGAGACTTCTTTGTTTAATTTCCATTCGAGTGTCTGACAAGGTACTGCTCAGATTGTCTGTCACTAACTTTTGGCTCTGACGGAATGTAGGAGGCCCTGATGGGTAAAAAAGTACAGTTGTGTACACTTACCATAAATGTAGATGTTCGAGTGTATTCACTGTTGCAGTCATCACATTTGGGGTATCTGCCTGCAGGTAGCCCTCAGTCGGCCTGAATACCAGAGTCTTGGGATTTCCGAGTCAGATGCTCTCGCTTCTTCCATAACGTCAGCTCATCAGGGCTGTAAAACATACAGCCGATGCCATTACCTCAGTTTTTCTTGCCCCAGATGTCAGGTGTCCCCAAAATAGGAAGCAATTACATGGTATGGGACACCTCCAGCAAAAAGCAAATACACATGATATAAGATATGCCAAACAAAAAAAGGTAGGCAGAATTAAAGAGAAGTCAGGGGGCTGGAGGGAAGGTAACCAGAACTGCAACAGTGAATACACTCAAACATCTACATTTATGGTAAGTGTACACAACTGTACTATGTTCTTCATGTTTCACTGTTGCAGTCATCACATTTGAGTTGATTCCCAAAGCTAAGGAAGGGTGGAGGTAGTTAAGCAGCATTAGGGCTGGCAATCAGGCCCCGTGAGACAGCTGTGGCAAATCCAGCTCTGTATTTAGAAAAGACAGGTAAGTGGCAATGCTTGGTGAAAGTGTGCACAGAGCTCCAGGTTGCAGCTTCCAGGATGTCCCTGGTAGGAACTCCCCTGAGAAATGCTGTAGAGGTTGATGTAGCCCTAGTGGAATGTGTTCTGATCCACTGTGGGGTAGGTTCCCCCCCATGTTGTTTGTAGCAGAAATGGATGCAGTGTGTTATCCATTTAGAAATGGTTTTGCTCTGAAATAGCCTTGCCCTCCGCCCCTGCAGCAAAGCTGACTAGCAGCTGGTCAGATTTTCGGAAAGGCTTAGTCCAGTCCAGATAGAACCTGAGCTGCCTGTGCATGTCCAAGGAGTGCAGGACCTTTCCCCTTTAATCTGAGGATTAAAGAAAAAGGTTGGCAAATGAATGGATTGGTTTAAAGCCACACTAGATACCATCTTGGGCATAAATGATGGGTTAGTCCTGAAGAAATCCTGTCCGCATGGAAGATTATGAATGGTTCCACAGCGATAAGGGCCTGCAATTCAGACACTCTTCTTGCTGAAGTGATGGCTAGAAGTAAAGCTGTCTTCCATGAGAGGAACTTTAACTCAGCTGTGGCAGCAGGTTCAAAGGGCGGAAGCGTGAGCTTTTCCAATACAAAGTTAAGGTCCCAGGCCGGAGTGGGAGCTCTCCTGGGGGGTGTTAAATTTTTGGTTCCTCTCAGGGACTGTTTGACCAGGGGATGAGAGAATAGGGGTGCCTCAGTATTATAATGAGCTGAGATTGCAGAGACATAAATCTTAATTGAAGAGAAGGCTAGGCGTTTGTGGAGTATTAGTGTTAAGTAGTCTAGTATGTGGGGTAAGTTGGGCACAGTTATGTCCATTCCCTGAGACTAGCTCCAGGAGCAGTATCTTTTCCACTTTTCCAAATAGGCCTCCTTGCCTCAACAATGACATCCAGCACCTGCTTACTAAGAACTGCTGGTGAAGAATTCAGTGGATGAGCCAGACTGCTAGGTTCAGGGTCTGTAGCTGAGGGTGCAGAATCAGGCCCGCCTGCTGGGACAGCAGGAAAGGAGTCAGAGGCAGGTACCAAGGTGGCAGCACTGTCAGACTACGCAAAAGAGGGTACCAGTGCTGGCATGGCCAGTCTGGTGCAATCAGGATTGTCCTTGGCTTGTCCTGTTTGATCATTAGTAGAACCTTCGAGAGGAGGGGCAGAGGGGGAAAGGCATAGACTGCTAGGTTTTTCCAAGTGAAGGGCAGGGCATCCACTTTCCAAGCTTGGCAGTGGGGAGTTCTGGTGCAAGATTTGCTCAATTGACAGCTCTGAGGGGAAGCAAAAAGGTCCACCTCTGCTGCCCCCACACCTGTTCCTCAAAAGCTTGAATATTTTGGGTTCCAGTTTCCACTCGTGTGGGTCCATGAAATTTCTGCTTAAGTCGTCTGCCAGTGGATTTGGTTTGCCTGGCAGGAACTGAGCTTGCAGGTGCACTTGGCTGCTCAAGGCTGTGTTCTACAGAGCCATGGCTAATCTGCAGAGTGGGTAGGAAAGGTTCCCCCCAGTTGTGTATGTACCACATAACTGTGGTGTTGTCTGTCTTCACCAATAGTTGTCCTGGAAGAATAAGGCCTTAGAAGGCTGTCAGAGCATTCTGTACAGCTAACATTTCCTTTTGACTGACATGCCAGGTGCATTTGCTTTGGGCTCCATTTGCCCTGAATGCACTGCCCTGCCATGTGAGCCCCCCATTCGTAGTCTGATGCATCTGTTGTTAGGGTTTGGGTGGCAGGGGGCAGAGTGAAAGGGAGTCCCTTGTTGTGGTTGCAGGCCTCTGCCCACCAAAGGAACTCTGTCCTTAGGCAAGGAATGATAGGAATCATTGTTTCAAGGTCCTGAGAATGTTGACACCAGAGACTTTTTAGGTACCATTGAAATTTCCTCATATGCAGTCTTCCATATGGAATTAATAGAATGCAAGAGGCCATGAACCCCAGGGCTTGCAGTATTTTTCTTGCAGATAGCCGGGTTTTGGTGGCCAGTAGAGTGAAGTAGTTTGTCAAATAAGTTTGTTTCTCTGGAGTGAGGAATGCCATCTGGGAAGTTGTGTTCAAGCTTGCTCCCAGGAATACAATCTGTTGGCTGAGTACCAGCTGTGATTTATTTTCGTTAACAGTTTACCCCAGTGAAGTTAGAAGTCTCTTTACAAATGCCAGGTGGTGTAGTAGCAAGTCCTGGCTGTCCGCCTGAATCTGGCAATCGTCCAAGTATGGGTAAATTTGAATTCTTCTCTGCCTGCAATATGCAATGGCTGGAGCTAGGCACTTTGAGAATACCCTGGGCGTAGTAGATAAGCCAAAGGGCAGTGCAGAGAACTGACAGTGCGTAGACCCTGCTCTGAAGCATAGGCATTTCCTGCAAGATTCCCTTATGGGGATGTACAGACAAGCTTCTTTTAAAGTCTAGGGTTGCTAGCCAGGAGTCCTTGGCTAGCATAGGAAGCAGCTGCTGGAGAGTTAGCATTTTGAATTTTGGAACCACCAGAAAGGTGTTGAGAATAGACAGATCGAGGATCGGATGCCAAGAGTTTTCTTTTCTGGGAACCAGAAACAGTCTGAAATAAAAGCCTTGTCCCCTTTGTTCTGCTGGAACAAGTTAAATAGCCTTGATACTGAGAAGGGAAAGTACTTGGTTTTGGGCCTCTGCCCACTGGTTTTAGGGGAGGTCTGTCCATCCACTTAGGGTTGGAAGTAAGTGGAAGTGGAATCTGTATCCCTGGGAAACAATGTTTAAGACCCATCTGTCTTGGGTAATGTATTCGCAATTTTTTGCATGCAGGGCAGGTTTCCCTCCTAAAGGTGCAAGTACTTGAGCAAGGCTTGGAAGAGTTGAGGATAAGTCATTGTGCAATTTTACCATAGGATGGTGGCTTACTACTCCCCGTTTTGGACATGGCACTCCATTGCTTAGATCTGTGCATAACCTGAGACTGAAAACTTGGTGGTCTGGCCACCCCTGGACTTGGACTGAGAATACATGGAAGGGACTGGAAAAGACCATTTTTTTGAAGGCCAATGCCTACTGACTCTAGGTGGCTGTACCTGTTAGAAATCCTTAACAGTTTGCATAGATTTAGCTTTCTCCTCCATCCTTTTGAAGACGACTTCTGCTTTATTGCGAAATAGACGCTCTTGGTTTAATGGTGCATCTAGTAAGTTTGCTTTGACATGATCTGGTAAGTTTTGTACCTTAAGAGACCCAGTGACAGCAGCTCTGCAAGATGCTTCTAAAGTATCAAACCCACAATGCAAAGTATGTTTACCAACCTGGTTAGCAGAATGCTTTAACTCTTGTAAATCTTTGTGTTGTGCAGAGTCAGGAATCAATATCATTTTCTATTTAATTAGCTCCATAACATGCTGTCCGAAAGGGTAGGATTTTTGGCAGTGGTAGCCTTAATGCCTTTAGGTCCCTGGGAAAGGGTCTCTGGATCCGCAGTAGGATTCTTAAAAAAGAATTTGTGGGAGTCAGGTACTCTCTATAGTACCTGTCAGGTTTCCTGGGAGCTGGAGGCAAAGTATCAGGGGTAAGGCTGGATTCCAAGAAGACATTTACAATTTCCAGAACAGGAGGGATAGCTAGAGGCCTGTGCTGAGGCAAGTTTAAAAATTCCCCGAGTCTCTTTTTGGACCGAGAGTAGTCCTGGCTCTCCCAGCGGAAATGCTATCTAAGGGTAAGCAGGGTTTCACCAAAAGAAAAATCTTCTGGAGGGGAAGCAGAGGGAATGGAATCCTCCGCTTCAGAATCCTCACAGGTAGATAAGGGTATGTCCTGGTAATCAGAAGGATCAGAGTTATCAGATTCCTGATCAGAAGAATCAGAAGGAAAATCAGTTCTTGGTCTCTTTGAGGGGGAAGGCGGACTTCCCTAATTAAGGTAATGAGGTCTTCAGCCATTCTAACCATTTGTTTTTGTGGCATGAGGGCCTGAGAATGCACTTTGGTCATAGTGCGAACTTTAGGCCTGTGGAATTCAGTATTTTTGGTTTGAAACAAAGTCGTTGGTTTAATATGAAAATCGGAAGGCCTGAATACACCCTCAGAAGCCGGTGCCTGCACAGTGGCTCTGGACCCATCCAAGGTAGAGACATCTGCAGGTTCCATAGTCGAAGAAGCATCTTGAGGCATACCGGACCGAATGGGTCTCAGTAGAGGCCTGCACATCTGTAGAAGCGGGTATCAGGGGCTGCGAAAGCACCTCACTGAGTACCGGCAGACTGGCGACTAGCTTAACAGTAGCGTCGTCAGCAGTTTTGGACCTATGAGGCCTGTCTTTGTCTTTATCCATACGCTTTTTTGGTATATCAGTAGTCGGATGGCTTATTGAAGCCATTCCGGAGTACGGAGATACAGCGCAAACGAATTTAGCTACAAAAATTGCCCGAAGCCGAATAGTTTGGGCATTGAACAAGGCACAAAACCGACAGCGAGGGACGTTGTGGTCTGTGACGCAGTAAGAATGAAAATCTCTGTGAAGTATTTGCTTTCCACAGGCAAGATGATTATTAATTTTTTTCTGACATTGGTTAGTGCAAGAAAAAAAGATCCCCAATGGGGTACTTATCTTTTAGAATACTTCAGGTCTGAAACTCGAAAAATGAAAATTTCAGGAGGTGGCCAACCGGCACATGCGAACTGCTTCTGCTTCAGGCACCGCACGGCAAGAAAGACTGAGGTAATGGCGTTGGCTGCATGTTTTATATCCCTGACATGCAGACGTCATGGAAGAAGCGACAGTATCCGAAGCAAAAATTTCAAGACTCTGGTACTCAGGCCAACTGAGGGCTACCTGCAGGCAGATAACCCAAATGTGACAATGAACGTTATGCACTTGCCATAATGATAGAGTTGTGTTGCATGCTTCAGTCCTTCCACAATGGATGGGTCTTCGGATCCAACCTCAGATGCCATTTCAGCCACTCAGGACTTTGGATCCTAAAGCTCAGGCTCCTCCCTTTACCCATAACTCCATGCTAACTCTAATATTACCTCAGATCAAGTTTGCCCAAGAATAAAAGGAACTTTATTCAGACAATACAGAATGCAAACCCAAAAAGGAACTTAACTCACAAGCTGGCCTGGAACTCAAAGTGCACAGGGTAGCCTGGGCACTAGACAGTTCAGATGTAATAGAAGCAAAACTAGGATTACGTTCAGAAATAAGGAAGGGAGGAAAGAAGGATAGCTGAGGAAGGACAGAAGCAGCCAATACAGCTATATTATGCTAAATACATAGCTTTCGTATCTGATGTTATCTCTATCATCCATTCTTCAATGGATGGGACAGTCTCTCCAGCTAATGAAACCCTTGGTTGGTTTCATGGAAGGATATTTCAGAAGATGGCTGAAACAAGAACTGCTCTGCCTCTACTTTATAATGAAATAAAAGTATGGACATTGGACACCAAATAACAACCACACAAATGTCATTAAAGGATGCCCCGGAAAAGACATCAGTTGGAGGTTGCCACAGACCTAGTTGAGTAGGCTATAACAGGCTTGGATAAAGCTCAACCATTTTCCTTGAAAACATGTGAAATGTAGCCAGATAACCACCCTGTCAAAGTGACTTTACAGACTCCCTGAACTAGTTTGGATGCTGAGAGACAGAAAATTGGTTAGACTTCCTACAGCCTTTAGAATGGTGAACATTAAATTATAACAGACAATGGGTATGTAAAAAAAGATGCAGTGTGTATTCTCCTTTACTGGAAAAAATGAAAAGAAAACTGGAATATTGACAATTTGATTTTAAGAAGTCTCGGTAGCTACCTTTTGTATAACTAAGAATTAGCTCGTAAGGCAACCCTACCTTTGGGAAAAATAATGTACAAGGGCGTTCAAGAGCGAGCTTGAAGCCCCGATATCCTTCTCGCAGAGCTAATCACTACCAAATAAACATTTTCCACACTAGAAACTAGAGATTCACTTTAGCTGCAGGTTCGAGGGGAGGGGGTCCTCTTAGTGATTGTAGAATAACAGTAACATCCCAAGTAGGACTAGGATTCGTAAGAGGGGGGCGTCTGAGGAGAGAAGTACCCTTTAAGAAGGCTTTAGATAATCTGAGAGGTGTGATTGGGGACTGATGAAATATTAGCTAAAGACAGAGTAGCTTGCCCCAGTGTGAAAAAAAGCTAGAAAACTGAACACTACCGAAAGAGTAGCCAAAAAGGGCCTAAATTTCTCTGACAGGCCACAAATACAGAAACGTAGATCATGTCTACTAAACCCGATTGACTTATTTGAAGCAGTCACCAGAGCCGCAGACAAGGGCAAGGTAGTCCACACAGCCTATCTTGACCTCGCCAAGGCTTTCGATACCATCCCTCACTGGAATTATAGATAAACTCACTAAACTGGGCATAAATCCCTATGTCACAAGATGGTTGGCCAACTGGCTCACTGACGGACCCCACACAGTAAAAGTAGCCGACTCCAAGTCTGACTTTAGACCAGTGATGAGTGGAGTACTACAGGATTTGGTCCTGGGTCCTCTCCTGTTGGACATCTACTTCTCTGAAGTACAGGCCAACACAGAAGGTCTTTGGCTAACAAAGTTCGCAGATGATTGCAAACTGGGAGGCATAACAGAATCACGTAATGATGCAGACATTCTACAAAAGGGCTTTACAGAGACAGATGCTTGGTGTCAAAGTCATAGCCTCAAGCTCAATGCAAAGAAGTGCATTGTCATCCCCTTTGGGAAAAACTTGGTACTCATGAACTACCACATAGGCGGTAGCTCACTAAACACTGAAAGTGTGATAAGAGACCTCAGGACACAGGTGGACAGCAGTCTCTCCTTTGATAACCACATCACCACAGTAGTCAGGAAATCCTTTATATGGCACACCATCACAAAAGCGTTCTCTAGAAAAAAGGTTATTGTTCCTCTCTACTCATCCCTCATCAGACCCATTATAGAGTACAATGCCCCATTTGGCATGCATCTCACAAGACACCTTCAACAATTGAAAAGGCCACAAAAATACCTCACTAAGAGGATTATTGGCCTCAAACAGATGCCATACGCAGACAGTCTAAAAAACTCCAGCTCTACTCTGTTGCATACTGCCTACTCGGAGGCGATATCTGCCTAACATACAAAGCTATGTTAAACCCAGAGCTGTTGGACATGCTACACTTACAGAAATCCCAATCTATCTGAACTACTCGCTCTAGGGACATAAACCTTGTCACCACAGTAAACAGAACATGCTGGAAGGATAGATTCCTGTCCCAGATACTTCCCATACTCTGGAACAAACTACCCATTCATGTCAAGCAAAGCTCCTCATTGGCCCTCTAAGAAAAATCTTGATGACTGGATGGGAAATAGAAAATTCACCCCGGGGATCACTTCTGCGGCATTGCTCCATAGGGGCACAGGAAAATAATTTTCTTGGGTGGCAAAAGCCACGGAACCTTTTTTGCTAGGCTTATATAGCCTAGTACCTACCTATGAACCTACAATGATAAGATTTAGACTACTTGGGGACAGAACCTGGACTGATTAGCTGTCATTGGAAGTGGACAAAGTGGTTAATTTGAGGGCTTGAATGTCGAGATGAGGCATCCCAGATGTGTGAGAAAGGAGATCCAGGATGGGATCCAGCATCGAAAGGGGTGCTTCAGATGAGGTCAGAGGTAGGGGAATAGTACTTGTTTAAGCCATAAAGGGGGCAATTCAGATCACCATGACCTTTTCTGATGGTTTCTGCATACATTCTTGAATGACAGAAGCCTGAGGAAAGGCATGCAGGAGACAAGTATGGATCAGAACATTCCTCAGTGACTCCCTCTCCAAGGGGGGGGGGGGGATTAAGGGCAAGAACTGTTGCACTTGGTATTGTGAGGAGAGGCAGAGAGACCGCAGCATAATCAGCCCCAGTGACAGAAAATCTGCTCTACTACCTTCAGATTGACAGACCACTCGTGAGGTAGGACGACAGATCTGCTCAGCCTGTCTGCTATATCAGTCCTTGAGGGAGCCTTGAAAGGCCTGGGATGTTAGGAAAACTAACAACATGTCTAGAAAACAGATATGAAGATCGACCTCAAAGGGGTATCACGTGCCTTAGACTGTCTTTCTTATGTAATGTCCTGGACCCCAGCTGGGAGTGTATTCTACACGTTTGTTAAATGTACCTGGAAATCCATCGGTTGATGCCTGACTGACCACTGCACTAAAAACAGTCTACTGAAGCACCCTCACGTGCCTTGCAAGAGGAACCAAGGTAATAAGATGCAGCCATCGAACCTTAGTAGTTGAAGAACCATTCTTGCAACTGGCCTCTAAAGTATGGCTGTGGAGGGTAGAAAGTCTGTTCTGAGGGAATCCTGCTATCTAACAAGTTGTGTCTAAGTGAGCGCCTAAGAATTCTATTGCTAGAACTGAGAGGAATTTGGACTTGTCAGAAAGGACTGACACCCAACCCTGAACAAAGATGAAGCAAGGAGTTCCTTGCATGGACAAGTAGATTCCTAGTAGGGGCAGAAATAAGACTTATCTAGTTATGGGAACACCCACAGCCCTTGCAGCCTAAGATATGCGGCAACCACTGCCATACATTTGGTGAACACCCGGGGGGCTGTGCTGACAAAAAAAGGGCAGGTGTCTGAATTGGAAGTCACTGGCTCCCACCCGGAACAGAAGAAACCTTCTGGATTACCTGTCCATTTTAATGTAGTAGTATGCATTCTGAAGGTCAGGTCTATGAAGCACATGCAATTAATTGTTCACTCAGTGGCAGAATGTACTGAACAGTGACAACCTGGAACTCTGCATGTTTACTACACATTGACTGAAATGACTGAGGTTCAAAATTACCCCAAGGTCCCCATACGGTTTTGGCACTAAATAATCTTGAGTAAGTTTGGGATCTGCACTGGTCTGGCGGGACCTCTTGGACGACACGCTTGTTTATCAGTTTTCTTTTTTTTTCTTTTCTTTTTTTTTTTTAGAAGTACTGCCTGCCTTTGACGGGATGGAAAATTTTGATGGTGGAGGATGAGATGAAAAGGGACTAACAGCCTCTGGTTATCTCCTGCACCCACCTTTTTGTTGTGATGGATATCTAGGTTTTGGGGTGCAGTGTTAAGCGTCCCTTGCCTTCAGAGTACGAGTATCAAGCAACCATTTAAGAGCACTGAAAAGACCTCTTGGAAAAAGGTTTCCTGAAGCCGTGGTTTTGCAGTCCCCCTCTGACACACGGTGACATCCTCTACTGGAGTCCCCTCCATCTGTCACAGGGGTGGAGGTAGGGTCTTTCTCCAAAAGTTTCAGGGGAATACTCTTGGGATTTCTGGAATATTGTTTCTTGCCCACTCTTGGAAAAAAGACCTCTGGAGGCAGGGAGCAGTATTTCAATGGCAGAAAAGGGCCTTTCCATCTTGTTTGCTTCTGAATGGTATTTCTTTGACTTTAGGCCCAAAGAGTGTTGTGCCACCAAAGAGAGCATTCACAAAGGATGTCTCAAAGTATTTCGCAAAATCAACCAGCAGGTCTCCTTATGGTAATGCTGGCACCTATGGCTCAAAGTGCCCTCTGTTGCATTAGATATCAAGTGCATCGACACATTCTGAAAGGGACTGTAAGGTGGCTAACTCCAAGTTCAAGGTTTTATTGCACTTTGAAGATGAAGACCCAAAAAGGCATTTGGAGATTTCTTTAGTCAATCTCTCTGGAACCATGTGACAAGTAATTCAGCACACTCAAAGCGAACACAGCGGAAGTGTACACCCACTTCCAAAATCTGTCCAACTTGATGGCATCCTTGTTTAGTGGGTGCACAGAGGAGCTTGATTCCTCTAGTTCCTTCTTGGTGGCTGCTGTCACTACCATGGACTCACTGTCTGTGCCCCTGCTCCAGTGATGTCCATCCTTAGGAGATGCTAAGCACTTTGTCTGGGTTATGAGAGATTGGTTCAGCCATATCAGTCTCCTTCCATGTCCACCTGGAGATGGGATCCACTATCTCATGGACAGGAAGAACCACCCAGGATGTATCTGGGCCAGAAGTGAAGGCTTCAGGAAACACTGAATGCTCTTGGGAGAGGACTTCAGTGGACCACCTGCCTTTCTGCATCAAAAGTTCGAGGATCTCCTCCAATGAGACATCCTCAAGGGGATATCTGGAGGATCTCTCACCCTCATCAAGGTCGGTGGCTGTGAGTAACTCCTGGGGGAGTCAATATATCTCCTCTTAGAGATATGCATCTGAGGAGGCTCCCCTGTGGAATGTTCTGGACAGCACTCTGAAGACATCTGGGAGTCCCCAATACAGTCTGCCTCGAGGCTAGACAGACCCATTTGTCCCAATGGAACTGGAGGGGTAGGAACAGATTCAGTGAAAGAAGTCTGCTCACTGGGTAGGCAGAGTACTGAGAATACTCTCTCAATAGTCTAGAATGACAAAACTGAAGGAGAAAGTACAGTTGTGTACACTTACCATAACTGTAGAGGTTTGAATTTATTCACTGTTGCAGTATTTCCCTCTCTCCTCCCCCCTCTGGTCTACTGGATGGGCTAGGACACTCACCCTACAGCTCTGAGTGATTTCCTCCCTATTTTCTACTATTCTGGATTCCAGGGTCTCAAACCCCTGACCTTAGACACATGCTAGGGAGCTCTTGCTTGGTGGGGGCAAGGAAGTACTGAGGTCATGGCGCCAGCAGACTCCCTCTAAACCCAAAAGTAGTGCAGAGACTTCAATAGTGAATACACTTGATCATCAACATTTAAGTGTACACAACTGTACCGTATTCTTTTTTCACTGTTGCAGTCCTGACTTGTGGGATGACTCCCAAAACTGAAAAGGGAGGGAGGATGGAAGACTAAGGAGAGGTGATGATGTGCTGCAAAATGACAGTGGCAAATTCTGCTCTGGACTTGGAAAGGTTAGGAAGACAGTAATGTTTGGTGAAGGTATGCACTGAGGACCAAGTAGCAGCCTCCAAAATGTCATTTGTGGCTACCCGTTTAAGAGAAAGACTGTAGAGATAGAAGTAGCCCTGGTGGAAAATATCCTTACAGCATCAGGGGGGCTTCTTACCATGACGGCTGTAACAAAAGGATATTCTGTGGGAGATTCATTTGGGGATGGTTTGTTTTGAAAGTGGTCACCCCACAGAGCTACTTTATAAATATCTTATGCAATCATAAGTTAACTGCTATATTTTTATAGCTGAATGTGTAAATATCTTATCTATAGTATGCTAAGAATTGTTCTGGAGTCTTTCTCCCTGAGCCTCCACTGAAAACGGACAGCTCTGTCCAGTCGGATCTCTCCGGTACACAAATGTAAAATAAAATAAAACAGATAAATAAATAATACCTAAATGTAGTGACATTGGACAGGGCATCTTCTGTCTCCTGGAGAAGGGAAGAGAGTTTCTGGTAGTCGCGCCTGCCAAGGGCTTCCACGGTGGGAAATTCCAGAAGTCAGGACTGAACCAATGAAACATGGAGAACACACTTACATTTGTTACCTCCATCTCTGACCATACCTTGTTTCCATTACAACTATTCTCCATTTTTCTCTCAAATACCATTTCCAAGTTCCTTTTTTCCTTTTTCCCCTGTAAATAAAGAAGTTATGTACTTACCATAACGTTCCATGTGAGTTGTTCATCTCGCCTTCATTCTTTACTGATGGGTTCGGAGCCAATCCCTCCGCTCCGAGTCGGCACCTACTGCATAGCTAGAAGATTTATAGTAGCTCGAGGCCAAGTCCCTATCCCATGATGCACCCTGAGTTACCTCAGATCTTGTTTGCTGCGTAAAATACCATATGTCATTCTACAACTCCATAAGAGAGAAAGTAAAGAAGGGTTGAGTGACCAGGAAGGATCTAGCATCTCAGTCTTCTGAAAGCCCAGGAGGGGGCAGGAGGGAGGGATATAAGAATGAAGGCGAGATGAACAACTCACATGGAACGTTATGGTAAGTACATAAACGTCTATGTGAAGTTGTTCCATCTCGCCGTTCATTCTATACTGATGGGTAGCGTCCCAAATACCATCAACCTCGGGTGGCTCACGAGAGTATATTTCTCAGGTGGTGGATCCAAAGGAGGCCCTGTCAACTTTGTAATGAGTGATAAAGGTATGAGGTTTTGACCAAGTGGCTGCTGCGCAAATGTTATCAATCAGCAAAGGTGACACAATCAGATAACCATATTTAGACAGAGTTGTTTTAGCCACTGGCATACCTTCCTGGAATCTGAGAATGAAACAAAAAGCTTGTCTGATTTCCTGAAATCTTTTGTTCTATCCAAATAAAATCTGAGCTGTGTGTGAACATCAAGTTTGTGCAGCATGTACTCTAAATTGTTGGAAAGGTTGGGGAAGAAAAAGTACAGTTTTGTACCTACCATAAATGTAGATGTTCGAGGATCCACATTGCTGCAGTCATAACCTGTGGGTAGTCCGCTGTCCTCGGTCGGCCCGAATACCAAAGGGTTAGGCTGGCGTCGGTCATGGGCGCCCAGAGCTGACGTCAGTACATAGTAGTACTTAAGCGCATGACCGACGCCATATTCTCAGTCTTTCTTGCCCCAGATGTCAGAAGGCCTTAAAAAGAAAAGGCCAGAGCCATAAAGGAGAGAAATAACAATTATCCCCAAGTAATAACAACAACAACCACAACCCCAAACCAAAGCGGGGAAGGAGGGAGGGAAAATAGGACTGCAGCAATGTGGATCCTCCAACATCTACATTTATGGTAGGTACAAAACTGTACTATGTTCTTCGTCTCACATTGCTGCAGTCATAACCTGTGGGTAGAATCCCAAAGCAAAGGAAAAGGGAGGCTGGCAAACTAAAGGCATTAGGGGCTGCTAACATGCCCTGTAAGACTGCAGTGGCAAACCCAGCCCTGGACTTGGAGAAAAGAGGGAGATGATAATGCTTAGTAAAATTATGAACTGAACTCCAAGTAGCTGCTTCCAAAATGTCCTTAGTAGCTACACCCCTCAAAAAAGCAGTAGAAGTGGCCATAGCCCTAGTGGAATGTGGTCTAATCCCAGCAGGAACATTCTTCCCATGATGAGAATAACAAAAAGCAATGCAATTACCAATCCACTTTGAAATAGTCTGCTTTGAAACAGCTTTCCCTTGTGAACCCAAAGCAAAAGTAACAAATAACTGTTGAGTCTGTCTGAACTCCTTAGTTCTGCTCAAATAATAACGTAACTGCCTGTGTATATCCAAAGAATGCAAGATTTTTCCCCTTATTTTGGGGATCAGCATAAAAGGTAGGCAAATGGATAGACTGGTTCAAGGCCACATTAGAAATCACTTTTGGCATGAAAGTAGGGTTAGTACGCAAAGAAACTCTATCCTTATGGAATATTAGAAAGGGTTCAACTGCCACGAGCCTGCAATTCAGATACCATTCTGGCAGAAGTAATGGCCAACACAAAGGCAGTCTTCCAAGACAAAACTTAAATTCAGACGTAGCTGCAGGTTCAAAAGGAGGCAAAGTAAGCTTCTCCAACACAAAATTGAGATCCCAGGAAGGAGTAGGAGCTCTACGTGGGGGTCTTATATTTTTTGCCCCTCTAAGAAATTGCTTAAACAAAGGGTGAGAAAATAAAGAAGGGTCACAATCATAGTGAGCAGAAATGGCTGCAGCATGAACCTTCACAGAGGAAAACGACAAACCCTTGTCCAGTAATTCAGTAAGGTACTGCAGTGTACAACTCAAATTAGGTACCGAGACATCAAAATCCTTTGTTGTGCTCCAAAGAAAAAATCTCTTCCATTTATCAGCATAAACTTTTCTAGTGCTAGGCCGCCTAGCTTCCAAAATGACATCCAAAACCTGCTGGGGAAGCTGAGAACCCACAGGCTCTAAAACAGAATACGCCAGGCCGTTAAGATGTAGGGACTGCACCTTGACATTGAGCAAATGACTGCTTGACTGGGACAACAAATGAGGAAGCTGTCCAACTGAAAGATAGAGCGTCCACTTTCCAAGCTTTTTGGTGAAACATCCTTGAGCAAAATTTTGGTAGTTGGAAATTTAGAGGAGAAGCGAACAGATCTATGTCTGGAGTTCCCCAAGCCACTGTCAACTGTTGAAATACCTGAGGATCCAATTTCCACTCGTGGGGATCCACAATTTGTCTGCTCAATACATCTGCTAGGGAGTTCTGTGCTCCTGGCAGAAACCGTGCTTGAAGAGTGATGTGCAACCCCAGAGCAGTCTCCCACAATATCATAGCTTGTCTGCAAAGAGGGTAAGAATGGGTCCCCCCTGCTTGTTGATGTACCACATGACTGTAGTGTTGTCTGTCTGAATCAACACCTGTCCTGGTTGAAGTAGGCCCTTGAAAGCCATCAGGGCAAACTGGACTGCTAACATCTCCTTCATGTTGATATGCAAATGCTGTAATTTGGGAGGCCACGTGTCTTGAATCCATTTCCCATTGAAGTGTGCTCCCCAAGCCAGGTCTGAGGCATCCGTCGTTAAGATCTGACTTGCCTCTGGTCGGGTCACAGAGAGTCCCTTGTTTAGGTGACATTGCTGCGCCCACCACAAGAATTCCTTCTGGATGCACGGTATTATCGGAATGACAGTGTCCAAATCGTGGCAGTGTTGAGTCCATACACTTTTGAGATACCATTGCAGCTTCTTCATATGCAGTTTGGCATTGGGAAGTACCAGAATGCAAGATGCCATGAACCCCAAGGCTTGAAGGACTGTCCTTGCAGTCAGCCTGGACCGTACTGATAATTGCTGGAAGTAGAGGTGAAGAGTTCTTTGTTTGTCCGGGGTCAGAAAAGCCATCTGAGAGGCTGTATTCAGTCTCACACCCAGAAAGCACATGTCCTGAGAGGGTACTAGACTGGACTTTGTTTCGTTCACAGAATACCCTAGGCACCTTAAAACTGCCATCACATACTGTAGCTGTTGAAGTAACTTGTCTTTGTCTTGAGCAAGAATCAAGCAGTTGTCCAGATAAGGATAAATTTGTATTCCCCTCAGTCTTAAGTAAGCTATTACAGGAGCCAGAACCTTTGTGAACACCCTGGGCGCAGTAGATAAACCAAAGGGCAATGCAGAGAACTGATAATGAGAAGTACCAGCCCGAAAACGCAGGAATCTCCTGCAGCTGGGCCTGATAGGAATGTGAAGATAGTCTTCTTTGAGATCCAGAGTTACCATCCAGTGCTCTTTTCCTAGCAGAGGCAGAAGTTGTTGTAATGTTAACATCTTGAACTTTGGAATGTCTAGGTATGTATTGAGAATGGACAAATCCAGAACTGGCCTCCAAGTGTTTCCTTTCTTTGGCACTAGGAATAGACGAGAATAAAACCCTAGGCCTTCTTCTGACGAAGGTACCACCTGGATTGCCCCCATCTGTAAAAGCAAAGAAATTTGATCCTGAGCCTCCATCCTTTGCTGAGGAGGTACATCTGGCATGCCTTTGAAAGGGGGAAAAGTGTGAAAATAAAACTTGTAGCCTTGATTTATTATGTCCAACACCCATTTGTCCTGGGTGACCAAATGCCAATTTTGTTTGAAAAGTGCCAACTTTCCTCCTAGAGGAGCTGCCAGAAGAGAAGGGTCCGGCAGCTGAAAATACAGGTCATTGGGTCTGTTTCCGAAAAGGCTGACCCCTGCCCTCACCAGAAGATTGTGCAGGAGAACTCCCAAGTCCTAGGTCTGAAAGAACCCTGAGCGTGAGCCCTGCCCCTACCACGTCGAGACCTGCCCTTAGACTGAAAATCCGAAGAAGGGTAAGACCATCCTCTTGCAGGCCAATTCCTGCTAAACTCAGGGGGCTGCACTTGCAAAAATTCCTTAACTGTCTGCATAGACTTAGCTTCGTCTTCCATCTTTTTCAAAACTGACTCCACAGGGGAACCAAAAAGAACTTCAGATTGAAGGGGAGCATCCAAAATCCGAGCTTTAACATGCTCTGACAAATTTTGATCCTTAAGCCAGGCATGTCTACGAATAACTGAACCAGTAGCAGCCACCCTGGAAGAAGCCTGAAGGGCATCGAAGCCACACTGCAAGGAATGTTTACCAACTTGATCTGAAGCATGAACCAAGTCCTGCAATTCCTTACACTCTATACCCTCAGCTAAAGCATCTACCTTAGCTTTCAATTGACCTAACAGAAAGTTCTGATACTTCAGCATATGGAATTGGCAATTTAAAGCCCTCATAGCTAACGAGAAGAGGTGTACACTTTTTACCCCACCTATCCAACGCTCTAGAATCTTTATCCAAAGGTACTGGATTCTTAACCACAGAAGCCCTGACACCCTTAGGCCCTTGAATAACAGTTTCGGATCAGCTCTAGGGCTCTTGTACAAATATTTATGTGCCTCTGGAACTCTGTAATACCTGTCTGGCTTGACAGGGGCAGGGGTAAAGAATCAGGATTAAGGGAAGCTTCAGAAAAAACATCCTGAACAACATCTAAAACAGGGGAATAGCCAAAGGTCTATGCTGTGGCAAAACAAAAATTCTCTAAGCCTCTTACGAGAATCTGAAAAATCCTGACCTTCCCACTTGAAATGCTCCCTCATGGAATGCAAGGTTTCAGAAAAGGAAAAATCCTCTGGAGGTGAAGCAGAAGGACAGGAATCCTCTGCATCCGAATCAGAATAGGGAGGAAAATCCTGAATATCTTCAGCTGAGGACTCAGAGTAATCTGAGGAATGCTCCATCCCCTCTAAATCTGCCTCCACCCTAGGCCTCTTCTCTGGAGGGGGCATAGAACCCCTGATCAAAGTAATCAAATCCTCTGCCATTTTCAACATATGTTTTTTAGGAACAGAACCCGAAGAACCAGAGCTGTGTCCCGTACCAGAAACACCCGGTCTAGCCTTAGCAGGGCCTTTAGTGACTGAAGTAGAAGGCCTAATAACCTTTTGTAAGGATGGAACCACAGAAACTTGAGAGGCACCCTCGGCCTGACCTAACTCCTGAGAGGCCAACTCCTGTAAAAGTAAAGGCTCCCCCTGGGATTCAGCCGAGACTTCGGCTGGATCCACAGATTCAACCGTAGATTCCATAGAACCGGCTTCCGTAATGGACAACTCATCCGGTTTAGACCTTAAAGATTTATCTTTTCGCTTTTTAGCGGTAGCGGGCGTCGGATCAGACGGCATGTTGTAGTTACACCGCTTACCGAAAACAAGCCTAGCACAGTCTAATCTGCGTTTAATGGTGCGCTTATTAAATCTAGCGCAAAAGCGACACACAACTACATCGTGCTCAGGCCCTAAGCAAGGAATACAGAGAGAATGATAGTCCCTATGAGGTATCTGTTTCCCACAAGAAATACAATTATTAACTTTTTCTGACATCCGGATTAACTGAGGCAAGAAAAGACAAAAATTTTCCCCAACGGGGTACTTAGCCCAACTTGGTCTTTGGTCTGAAACTCGAAAACTGAAAATTTCAGAACGCCGAACTGCACTTGCAAACGCTGCTTCTGCTTCAGACCACGCGGCAAGAAAGACTATGAGAATATGGCGTCGGTCATGCGCTTAAGTACTACTACGTACTGACGTCAGCTCCGGGCGCCCATGACCGACGCCAGCCTAACCCTTTGGTATTCGGGCCGACCGAGGACAGCGGACTACCCACAGGTTATGACTGCAGCAATGTGAGACGAAGAACATCTGGCAAATCAATAATTTGGTTGAGATTAGTTTCAGTGTAAACTTTGGGTAAGAAAGAGGGGTTTGTTCGAAGTGAGACTGTCAGCATGAAAAATCAAATAAGGAGGCTTGATGGATAAGGCCTGAAGCTCTGACACTCTGCAGACAGAAGTAATAGCCACTAAAAAGATGATTTTCCATGACAAAAATTTGAGGTCACATGAGGAAGCTGGTTCAAATGGCGGAAGACTTATGCGGGAAAGCATAAAATTTAGATCCCATGGAGAATCGGAAGATTTCACAGGTGGTCCGATATGAAAAGTCCCTTTGAGAAAGGCTTTGGAAAATTTGTGAGACATAATATTCAGTCCTTCAAATCTCAGATGAAAGTTAGAAATGGCAGCAAGTTAAACACTGACTGTAGCTGCTGCAGCTCCTTTATTAAATATTATGGTTAAGAATTCTAGAAGAGAGGCCATAGGGGCTTGGGTAAGGATCAATATTGTTTTTAGAGGCCCATATAGAAATTTGTTTCCATTTGCTGAGGTACAGCTTCCTCGTAGAGGATTTGTGAGAGGATAGGAGAATTTGCTTCATCTCAATGGAAAGGTTATGGAACCTGGCTATGATGGGAATTGGAGCAGCCAAGCTGTCGGCTTCAGGGACTGCAGAGAGGGATGAAGTTCCCCTGATAAGTGCATCAGGTCTGGAACTGGGTTCAGAATCCAGGGATCCACCAAAAGATGAAGTCGAAGGAAGGGGAACCAAATCTGACGAGGCCAAAAGGGAGCTATTAGAATGATGGTCCTTCCCAGGGCTTTGGTTTTCTGTGATACTTTGGGTATCAACAGGATTGGTGGGAATGCATAGAGGAGACCCGGGGGCCAATCGTGAATGAGCAAGTCCCTTGGGGCTTCTCCCAAAGGGAGAATCGAGGTGAAATAGCTTCTGCATTTGGTGTTCATGTGACTGGCAAAAAGGTCACAGCAAGGCTGACCCCACCTGTGGAATATCCTGTCCGCTATTTCCGTTTTGAGGGACCACTCGTGGGGCAACAAAATCGCTCAGCTCAACTTGTCTGCTATCACAATGGATTTCCCCGAGATGTGCGATGCTAACAAAGTGCTGGATGGAAATAGCCCACTGCCATACTCTGAGGGCCTTGCGACAAAGAGGGTATGATCTGGTTACCCCTTGTTTGTTCAAATACCAGACCACTGACATGTTGTCCGTTTGAATTGCAATCGTATCAAGAGGAAGAGAGTCCTGGAAGTACTACAACGCCAAAAGTACTGCTCATCTCTAGGACATTGATATGCTCTCTCTTTTGATTGGTCCATGTGCCTTGGGCCGTCTTTCCCTGAAAATGCCCCCCCACCCTATCAGGGAAGCATCCGTGGTCACTGTGGCTGCTGGAGGGGGTAGCACAAATGGACACCCTATCGTAACAAGAAGTGAGGTCAACCACCACTGAAGATCCTTTTGCAGGAATTTGTGATCATTATGTGAGACATGGGGAGCTCTTGGTAAGACCATCGAGTGAACAACAGCCATTGTAGTATCCGCATGTGCATACGACCCAGTGGTATGGCTACAATTGCTGCTGTCATTAGACCTAACAATTTCAGAACTTCTGATGCTGGTGCTTTGTTTTTGGATATTAGAATGCGGACATGCTGGCGGAGAAGTAAGACTCTCTTTCTGCTGGAAGTCTTAGCGTGGTGGTGGTGGTGTCCAGTTCTGCTCCGATAAAGATGATATGCTGCGATGGCAACAAGGCAGATTTTTCTGAGTTTACTGTAATGCCCAGCTGATTTGCAGAGTGGCAGAGTGGACTCTCTTGGCCTGAATGAGTTGATGCCTGTTGATGGCGGCAAGGAGCCAATTATTTAGGTACAGAAACTCCTGGAATCCTAAAAGTTTCAGGTGAGCCATGACCACTGCCATGCATTTGGTGAACACTCTGGGGGCTGTAGTGAGACCAAAGGCCAGGGCTCGAAACTGGTAATGATTGGCTCACAGCTGGAAGCGCAGATGATCCCCGGATGGCCTGGCCAATTTTATGCTGTAGTATGCATCCTGGAGATCTATTGAGCACATCCAATGGTCTTTCCCTAAGAAGGGAAGTATTGACTTAAGCGTGACCATCCGAAACTTCTCTTTCTTTACAGATTTGTTTAGTCTGCTGAGGTCCAATATAAGTCTCGTGGATTTTCCTTGGGGGTGAAGGGGGTGTGGTGAATGGGGTGAAGTATCCTCTGGAAATACTTTGCACCCAGTTGTCATTAGTTATTTTGAGCCAGGCATCTGGGTACAAAAATAAGCGACCCCCGACTGGCTCTAGAGCAGGACAGTCGGGCCTCCTTTCAGGAGCGCTGGTAGGGCTTCCCAAAGAAATGATCTCTGTCACCCTGGTGATGTGGACCCCCTCTGCCGCGATGGCAGCATCTTCCATTATTGCCCCCTCCTCTGCCCCTAGACTGGGGTTCAAAACATGTCCTGAAAGGCTCTTTGGGCTTTTCGGAACCACATTTTCCCTCCCCTTTGACCCTTGGGGTAGGGTCAGGTAGGGGTGGAAAAATGGACCCCGACAGCAGAGTCTTTCCGTCCTGCTCACATCTGGTTAAGGTTTCCTTGACTTTAGGCTCGAAAAGGGACGAGCCATCAAAGGGGGTATTTACGAGGGATGATGAATGGCTCCGCGAAGGAAGACAAAGGAATCCAGGAGTGTCTTCTAAGAGCAACTCTTGTACCCGCTGCCCTACTCGTTCCATCAGCTGCATATGAAATGAGGAGCATAAACGAGTTCACTATAGAACTGAAGGGAGCAAGCTGGGTGGCAACTTTGTCTGTAGCTCCTGCAGCTGCTGTACCCTGAACAGCATCTCCCAGCTCTTTAAGGAGATCTCTTTGTAGTCTGGTAAAATGGGTTAAATAGTTAAGCGAAAGAAGAGCAAAAGTTGCTGAACTAAACATGCGCCTCCCATATCTATCCATGATCCTGGAGTCTCTGTTAGGAGGATGGATAGACGAGGAAGTTTCAGACATTTCCTTTTTGGCGCACCTTTTGTCAAGAAGGATTTATCTAGGGGGGCAGATATGAACTTATTAGGCCTCCTACGGACAGGCTCCATAGTATCCGGAGACTCCCATGTCCTTCGTGAGACCAGCTGCATAAGCTCATCAAAGGGCGGAGACACCCAAGAGGTGGAGGGCTGAGACCCAAAAGCCTTCAGGAGGACCAACTCATCCTCAGTAGGACTGGTGGACTGCCAGTCACCCCTCTGCCTAAGGATTTCCAGTATCTCAGCAAATGAGATATCCTCAGAGGGGGACCGTGGGGACCCTTCTCATTCATCCAAGTCAGTGTCAGATGTTAATGACTCCTGAAGGGAGTACAAATGTTTCCTCTTACACACACACATCCTGGAAACCTCATCAGTGGGAGCTACTGGGGAGGTCTAGGAAGAGCATGGGCCACCCAATGGGGCTTCCTGAGGCTCTGGGTCTCTGCGCTTAGCAAGGATCTGTGAGGCAGAAGCAGACACAGGAGCTTTAGGGGATGAAGAAGCCGGACCCGAAGTTGAGGATGTCTTGGGAGACCACTCTCCACATGGCTTCGAAGGCACCTCTGCTCCGATGCTAAGGGACCGATGGATCCGAGGAAACCGTTGATACCCCCAGCACCAGGACAGTGGGTTCTGAGCAAGAGGTAGCAGCCGAGCTCATCAGAGCTGAAGCCCCGAGAGGCAAAGTTGGAACCAACAAGTCAGTTCGACTATCCTCCAGGACTCTACCAGAGTGTCGGCTCCCAAGAGTCCTCGATCAGCGCTGAGGATGTCAGAGTGAACGGAGCCAAAGAGACTGGAGCAGGTGTCTGCTCCGAAGGCTCCACAATCAGGTCCAACTCCTATGGCTCCGAAGGATCAGGATGGCTCAGAGGAGGAAGAAATATAGCTGGCATAAGGGTCTTCGGCTCCAAAGCCACCTGGTTCGGAGCTGATAATTTGGCAAAGGCCGGTGCCTGTAAAAGCTTTTGCACGACCCGATCCACATCCAAATCAGATAGGCTTACAGAAGATTGAGATGATCGGACTGATGGTACCAACTGGAGTAGAGGCAATTTATGAGTTTTGGATACTGGTTCAAAGACCAGGGACCGGCTCCGAAAAGAAAAGACAGTTAGGCTCCGAGACCTGTGGAGCCGATGTCACAGACACTCAAGTTTTTTGACTTTTTTTGATTCTCCAGAAGTCTTGGAGGACTTTGAGGACTTACTAGATCCATCCTGGTTACTCAAAGCCTCCTGGAAAGAAGGTTTCAACAAACCGCTATCAATAAGCTTCCTTTTTCTCTCTGGGAGGACACTAGAGGAAAAAGAATGACATATAAAGCATGCTTCTTGTAAGTGCAAGGCACCCAAGCAGTACACACAATTCACATGGCAGTCAATAACCGACATCTTTTGCCCACATTTAGAGCATTTTATAAACCCTGACAGTGTTTGCCCTTGTCATCAGCCATGACAGAAGTGGACACACCAAACAACAGCAAGTATAAATTAGCCTTCTTATAAAAACCAGGCTATCTGCACACACACACGCACACACACGCACACACACACACACACACACACACACACACACACACACACACACACACACACACACACACACACAGAAACACGCACAGAAACACACACCTTTAACTAAGGCTAACAAACTACTCAAAAGCTTTCTAATAAAAAACAGGCTAAAGATAAGCACACAAGCCTAAAATTAAGGCACAGACACAAAATGATTAAACAGATAATCTGAACAGCAAGTAAACTGTAGTAAATACTATACTGTGGAAAAAGTGACAAAAGGTCACTGAATAAACAGTTACTATGCACTAAGTAATCACACTATACTGTGCTAATAAGAAAAGTGACAAAAGATCACTGAACAAGCAATTTTTTTAGTCAGAAATGTTAAATAGGTCTATCAGGAAAAAAAACAAGGCCAAATATAAAGCTAAGAAAAGCACACAAGGAAGGGAACACTACAGAAAAGGCTTTAAGAGCCTGTCTATCTTTAATGATAATCCAACAATAAAATTTGAAAATAAAAGGTAATAAAGTTTTTACTGGCCCGAGCTAGCAAGAACCTCTGATAAGTTGCAGCGGCAAACTAGATCCGAGGTAACTCAGGGTGCATCATGGGAAAGGGACTTGGCCTTGAGCTACTAGAAATCCTCGAGCTTTGCAGTAGGTGCCGACTCGGAGCTGAGGGATCAGCTCCAAACTCATCAGTAAAGAATAAACAGAGATAGAACAACATCCTTTGTTTTCTTACACTAGTCTAGCAACTCTCAACTTTGCATGTAACCTCAACCCTCACTTAAGCACTCAAAACTATATTCAACACATTCAGCTTCAGAGAATCTCTTTATGAATCAGCTTCTGCCTGAAACTCTTCTCTTATCATAACTATGACAAGGAAACTGAAAATGCAGAGGGTCCAAAGATCCTCCTTTCCTGTTCACAGTCTCCTCAATTACAAACTCCTTGTCTAGTTAACAAAAACCAACAGGATAGTTGTACATCACAACAAAAGTCTTACCATTAACTTCTGGCACATCTAACATGCTTTTAGAATCTCTATGTCTTAACTTTATCAACTTAGCCCTTTCTTAGCCTCTCAGACATCCAATGAACATGGATATATCCTTTTGTTTAATTTCTCCAAATGTCTAAATTTAATTTATCCAAATCTTTTGGGTTTCTAATACCATTACAGGAATGCATCCCATTCCTTAGTCAGGGTATAATTAAAGTTCATGAAATTAGTATTGTTTCAATCTTTGATGCAAGACATCTGCAATGTGCCTAGAGCCAACTCCTCGTGCAATTCATACAGAGATACATGTACTGGTAGCATACCTAAATATGACTGTAAATTCTTTATTATACCCATTGCTGTTACTATTACTGGAACTGTGTATTTTTTTTCACACTGCTCTTGTTTCTGCCTGCAAACCTTCATATTTTATGTACGCAAGACACTAATTGCTCTGCATAGCAATTTCAACAATCAAAGTTACCTGCCTCTTTTTCCATGGACCACTGTATTTGGTTTTCTTGCATTTTTTAATTGTTGGTATTAGGTGAGCCCATGTGATGTACACTTCATCAATGCTCTTCATGTTTCACTGTTGCAGTCCTCACATATGGGTTATCCAGCTCCTGGTAGCCCTCAGTCGGCCTGAATACCAGAGTCCTTGTTATATGACATCAGCTGCTGCCGGTTGTAAAAGTGATGTCAGTACGTCAGGTATAAAGGGAGGAAGCCAAAACCATTTCCTCAGTCTTTCTTGCTGCGGAGCCCGAAGCAGATGGCTGGCCGTTTACCTTCGTTTCGCTTTCCGACTACTAAGTTGAAGACGCCTTCAGATAAGTACCCTGGTTGGGGATCCTCTTTTCTTTCTTTAACGAACGTCAGATAAAGTTAATAACTGTCTTGCCTGTGGGAAAACAGATTCCGCACTGTGATTTCCATTAAAATTGTTTAACTTGATTGGGCCTTGAGCATGACGTCCCTAACTGCGATATCTGTGCTTCCTTTAACCCGCGTACCATTCGCTGTAGAGCTAAGATTTTGTATAAGCATTTCGGAAGTCTGGCCTAAGTTAGTTTGTATGGCGTCTTCTGGTCTCCCGACTTCAGATACAACTAGGAAACACAAAGACAAGGACCGTGACAGGCCTAGGGTTAAATTTGCTGATGACACACTGGTGAAATTGATAGTCAGCACAGCGGTAGTCAGAGAGGCGCTTTCGCAGCCCCTGCAGTCCGCAGATTTTCAGTCGCAAGCCTCTGCCAAGACCTTTACGGAGTCCTCCATGCTGCAGGCTATTTCGTCTTCAGACCCTCTGCCTGTCGCCACCTCAGATGGGTCCACAGCCACTTTGCAGGCACTGGCTTCTGACACCTCTTCTTTTCTACATGAGACCAGAGAACCAGACCTATTACCTTAATTCAGACTTCTGCAGTTGCTAGGCCTCCCTCCAGATTACTAGTAAACCTTTCAGTTGCAAACCCACTCACAAGTAGGCGTCGGCCTCCCCTCCTGTACCTCAGTCCCAGTTGGTAAGGATGGCTGGTGATCTTTCCCTGATTAGGGGCTCTCACCCCCCCCCCCCCTTTCAAAGAGGGCTAGGGAATTATCTCCTGATGCTTTGTCGGTCTCAGATTCTGAGATTTCCAGTATGTCTGCTAGTGAAGAAGGAAATTCTCAACTTTTTTCTGGCTTTGAAGATTCTGATGCTGAGGACTCTATCCCCCTCTGCCTCCCCTCCAGAAGATTTTTCCTTTGGGATACTCTGAATAATCTTAGGGAGCATTTTAAATGGGAATGTCAGGATTTTCCACAGTCTAAGAAAAAAATCAGGGAATTTCTAGATTTGCCACAGCATAAGCCTCTGGCTATACCTCCAGTTTTGGAAGTTGTGAATGATGTTTTCATGGAAAATTCTTTAACGCCTAATTCTGTTCCTTCTGCCCCCAGAAAACCAGATAGGTATTACAGGGTTCCTGAATCTCATCAATTCCTTTCTAAAAACCCTACTGTTGATCCAGAAATTATTTATCGAAGCCCCAAGGGTGTTAAGACTGCTATTGCTAAAAACCCTGTGCCTTCTGATAAGGAATCTAGGGCCTTGGACAGGTGGGGTAAAAAAGTCTATACCTTTGCAACTCTTGCCATTAGATCTACGAATTGTCTTTTTTTCACATGCTTAAGTATCAGCAGCATACTTTGGAGGCTATTAAGGCTAAACTTGGAGATATTCCTTCCATGACTGAGAACAAAGATTTACAAGACTTACTGAATTCTGCCACTTTAGTTAATAAGCATTCACTTCATTGTGGTTTTAACACTTTGGAGGCTTCATGCAGAGCAGCAGCCACTGGTTCAATAATTAGAAAGCATGCTTGGCTCAGGGAACAGCCTCTTTCTGAACCAGTTGAATCTAAATTGCTGGATGTTCCTTTGCACAAGGACAATCTTTTTTGGTAATAAGGCTGAGGTGGTACTAAAGAAGTTGGAGGATAATGCAAACTCTATGCAAGGTGTGAAAACTTTCCTTCAGGTTCAGCCTTCTCAGTTTAGTAGGCATTATCCTTCCAAGAACTGGTCTTTCTCTGATCCTGGTAAGCAGGGTCGCTCTAGGCCTAGGGGGTTTCAGATCTTCCAGAGGGCAGGCTTCTGCCCCTTAACGGGCTAAACAATGACATTCTTCTTCTGCTAAATCGGGGAGTTCTAATCCAGCTTCCCAAAGCATTCTCAATGACTCTGGCCTTCTTGTGCCTACGTCTGCGGACCCTGGGTTTCCTTTGGGGGGGGAAGGTTAGCCAGGTTCGCAGAGGTATGGTCTACCATCACAGATGACAAATGGGTGCTCAATATAGTAAACCAAGGTTACAAGTTTTACTTTCACACCTTCCGTGTTTTACAAGGATACCCAGACATACCCAGAACTCTCAGGGCAGAGGTATAAACTCAAATTTCTTCTTTACTGACTATTGGGGCTATAGAGCCAGTTCCTGCAAATCAGGTAGGCCTAGGTTTTTATTCAAGGCTTTTTCTGGTACCCAAGAAAGGGGGCACCTGGTGCCCTATTCTGGATCTGTCCATTCTAAACACTTTTCTGGTGATTCCCAACTTCAAGATGCTCACTCCAACAATTACTACCAATGCTGGGCAAGGATTCATGACTGGTAACTTTGGATCTCAAGGAAGCTATCTGCACACCGCAATAAGGGAAAGTTGCAGGCAGTTCCTTCGCTTCAGGGCTGGGGAGCAACATTTTCAATTTTCTGCATTGCCCTTTGGCTTATCTACTGCTCCCCGAGTTTTTACCAAGTGCCTGGCTCCAGCCATTGCTATTTTCAGGCAAAGAAACATTCAAATTTATCCTTACCTGGACGACTGTCTCATTCAAGCAAACTCCCCAGAACAACTAGAAAAGGATTTTGATTTCATGAAGAACATTCTCACCTCTTTGGGTTACACTCTCAACGAAAAGAAGTCAAAGTTGGTTCCTTCAAAGGAGATTGTTTTCCTGGGACCGAGTCTGAATACAGCCACCTAGATGGTATTCCTCCCTCAACAGAAGCAAGATCATCTTTCCGCTTACTTCATGAACTTGGCAAGCATGACCCAGCTCTCTGCAAGGTAATTCCTGCAAGCACTGGGGTTCACGGCTCCATGTATTTTGATGATCCCATATGCAAGGCTGCATATGAGAAAACTTCAATGGTACCTCAAGAATCTTTGGTGTCAACACACAGGACTTAAGACTTCATTCTTCCCCTGATTACCTGTCTACAAATGGAGTTCCTCTGGTGGGCGACAGCCTGTTTTCAGAACAAGGGTCTGCCTTTCCGCCCACCGCCTGCCAGCCAGACTCTCACCACAGACGCCTCAGATGTGCGGGCTCATCTGGAGGGCAGGGGCATACAGGGGACTTGGAGCACCCAACAGATTCATCTGCACATAAACTTAAAAGAATTGATGGCAGTGCAGAAGGTCTCTACCCTGGGACTCTGCTGATCAGGACAGACAATACCACGGCCATGTGGTACATCAACAAGCAAGGGGGGGACACACTCTTACCCCTTGTGCAGACAAAGCATGAGACTATGGTCCATATCAGCATCCAGGGGCATACATCTAATAGCCCAGTATCTTCCAGGGAGGCTAAACTCCTTGGTGGATCATGTGAGCAGACACGTTCTGGATCCTCACGAGTGGCAACTGAACAGGGACATTTTCCATCGCATCACTCAGCATTGGGGCACACCACGAGTGGATCTTTTCTCCTCTCCCACCAATCATCTCCTTCCAACCTTCTGCACCAGGGAGTTTCACAACAAAGCTTGGAGGGTGGATGCATTGTCCTTCCCATGGACACATCTCTCAGTTTATACATTCCCTCCTCTGCCTCTTCTTCCAAGAGTGCTGCTAAAGATAAGGGAAGAAAAAACAAAGGCTATTCTGATAGCTCCAGATTGGCTCAGGCAGCATTGGTATCCCCCCTCCGCAGCCTTTCCCAGGCTCAGCCTTGGCATCTTTCCCTGGTACCAGATCTTTCATCCTCAACTTCAATCTCTGCATTTAACTGCCTGGCTAATACTTTAAATCTTTCCCAACAGGTGGTTGAAGTTCTTCATGAGGCCTAGCACAAGAAAATCCTATGCAGACAAATGGAAGAGATTTTGCTCTTGGATGCAGGCTAAAGGAGAAGACTCTTCTCATCCTTCTCTTTCACTCATTCTAGACTACCTAGCAGGACTGCTTAATGGTGGACTTTCCATTTCTTCAATCAAAATTCATGCTTCAGCAATTTCGGCTTATTGTTCTTTTGAGCAACCCATTTTTTCTCACCCCTTGATCTAGCAGTTCCTGAGGGGAGTTAGTAATCTTAGACCTCCCAGAAGAGCTCCTACTCCTGCTTGGGATCTTTATTTTGTCCTGGAAAAACTTACTCTGCCTCCCTTTGAACCAGCTACCTCTGCAGATATGAAGTTTCCATCCTGGAAGACTGCTTTCCTTTTAGCTATTACTTCAGCTAGAAAGGTATCTGAGCTGTAAGCCTTAATGGCAGTAGAACCTTTCATTATTTTCACTCAGATCAGGTTTCTTTGAGGACCAATCCCTCCTTTATGCCTAAGGTGGTTTCCAGTTTAATCCTAAACCAGTCTATTCACCTGCCTACATTTTTCAACAATCCCCAAAATAAAAGGGAAAGGATTCTGCACTCTCTTGATGTGCAGACAGCTGAGATTTTACTTGGGACTAAATCCTTTCAGAAATCTGAACAGTTATTGGTTAGTTTTGCTCCTGGGGCTCAGGGTAAAGCTATTTCAAAACAAACCATCTCCAAATTGATTGCTCATTGTATTCACTTTTGTTACCTGCAGCATGGGAAGGTCCCCCCACCTCAGGGTATTAGGACCCATTCTACTACAGCAGCCTCTACCTCTGCAGCCTGAGAGGTGTGCCTACTAAGGACATTCTAGAAGCAGCTACTTGATCTTCTGTCCATACTTTCACTAAGCATTACAATCTACCTTTGTTTTCGAAATCCAGGGGTGGTTTTGCCTTTGCTGTTTTGCAGGACCTCCTTACCAACCCTTAAATCTGTGACCCCCCCTTTGTCTTTTTACTGGGCATTGTGAATCAACCCATATGTGATGACTGCAACAGTGAAACAGGAAGAACATAGTACAGTTGTGCACACTTACCATAAATGTAGATGTTAAGAGTGTATTCACTGTTGCAGTCCTGGTTTCCCACCATCCATTCCCCCTTTATTCTTAAGGCACAGACTATAGATTTTAAATCATAAAAGGAGACATGTTTGTCCAAAGGTGTCGCTAACCCTCTTCAAGAGAAACCTTGATGAGTGGATGGGAAACAAAGTTTACCCCAGGATCACTTCAATGGCTCTGCTGGAGAGAGGCACAGGGGACTAATCTAAGGGGTGGCGAAAGCCAACACATTCCGGCTAGGCTTATAAATGCCTTCGGGCAGATAGCCTAGTACCTACCTATGAACCTGTAATACATCATCAGTATGATAAGCCCTAGATCTTGCACCTTCAATTCTCTCTGTTCTTTTAGTCAATCATCATGAATATTTTCTACACTCTGCTGAAGCTTCTACTGCCTTTGGAACAGTGGGAAATAACCTCCATCCCTCCCCTGCGGGCTCTATAGGTTTTGCTTGTTGGTTCTGCTTCTCTCCCCTGGGGTGCATTCTCTTCCTCAATAAACCTCATTTACTGGCGTCTTTATAAATTACAGAGCCTCCTCTGGGTTAGTAAATCTTGTTGTGCCTCAAATGACTATCCTTACTACAGCTGGATACAGTACCCTCCGGCAAAAGCCCTTTTCTTTACAAGATATGACGGTGGGAATCTACAAATTTTGCCTGTTTCTTGTCTAATAGGAGAAATCATGGTCTTTAAAAACTACTGCACCCCAGCCATTAATTTCTTCCGAGGTTGCCATAAAAATTTCAAGAGATTTGCCATTAACTCAAATGTCGGCTGCTTAATGATGACCAGCCTGGGATGCTTATGACCTACTCGGTCAGGGCACCATGCGGTGAGATATGCTCTCTATGCAAATCTCATTCTAGTGTATTCCAGACCACTTTTCTAATAACTGTTAGATTACAGTCACACAGTCCACTCCCCTCATAGCTCTCAGGCACTTCTGACATGTCTATTTTTTTCTCCTCGCTTGGTCCTCCAAGTCCACTGACTTGGCTGCCAAGCAATCTAATCGCACTTAGGCCATATCCACGCATGCATTCAGCTCCAAATTTTCAGCCAACGGGTTTTGAATGACTGTTGTGTGGTCATTAAGGCTATCAATCACCTCTAAGTCACTTTTCATGTACCTTCATATTCTCAACTAAGGTTTAGGACCTCTTCTGTTAAAACAGGTTGGCTTGGTTGGATGATTCTTCTGGTACCTAGGTATGGCGGTTAACAGAAGCTATCTGCAGTCTTTCATGTTTCTTCCTTGTTCTTGGAGGGGTTTGAAAAGATTCCTTGCATAAGGCTACAGAAAGTGGAACTAGATTTGGCAATGCCACAATGGAGCAAAGATGATTACTTTGCTCTTCAACCGGAGTGCTTTCTGGAAGAATTTTGGAATTAGAGGTATCGAGAGAAAAGCAAATAGGAGCCGGAGGGCCAAATGTGAAGAAGAGCATCTGATGGTGACTTCCCTAAAAGAGGAATCTGGGCGAAGTAGTTGCTGCACTTGCTTAGGGGAGAGGCAAATGGGTTGTGCAAGGCTGGCCTCATAAATGGAAACCTCTTCCGTTACTGCTGGATTGAGACCACTCATGTGGCTGTAGGATACATCTGCTCAGTTTGTCTGCTATCACACTGGAACTCCACAGAATGTGCACTGCTATCAGAAAGTGGTTGAAAGAGAACTCCCACTGCCACACTGAGTGCTTCTTGACAAAGGGGGTAAAGATCTGGTTCCTCCCCATTTGCTGACATACCAAAACTCTGACATATTGTCTGTTTGAACTGCAAATGTTCCCAGAGGAAGAGCTGATTGAAACGCTTAAAAGCTAGAAGCAATGCTCTTAGTTCCAGAACACTGATGTGCAAGTTGGCCTCTACGGGGAACCAAGTGCCTCAGACAGTCTTACCCAGAAAATGCCTCCCCACCCCATCTGGGAAGTGTCTGTGGTCACTATGGCCTTGGGCTCTGGAAAGACAAAGGGGTGGCCCAGGAAAATTTCTCTGGAATGAATCCACCAAGGTAGATCTTTCCTGCAATAATTGATCAGAATCTGTTCAGACTTGGGTTGGGTTGGCATAGCTTAGACCATTGAGATGCCAGTAGCCATTGTAGATTTTTCATGGGAAACCTGGCTAGGTGGACTACAGTTATTGTCACTTCCATCAAACCTAGAGCCTGTAAGATTAATTGAGCAGGTAACTTCTTTCTGTGGATTATCTTCTGAACCCAAGTTTTAATTTTTTGAAGTATCACTGGATTGAGGGATTCACTGGATTGAGGGATGCAATGGTTGTTGTATTCAATACTGCTCCTATTAACTCTAAGCTCTTAGTTGGAGTCCATTGAGACTTTTCTTGATTTACCATTATTCCTAGGTATGCACAGATCTTGAGAATGTAATCCTTTCCATCAATTGATGCCTGGTCAGAGGTGTAATGAGCCAGTCGTTCAAATACGGACATACCCAGAATCCCTGCAGTCTCAAGTGAGCTGCTACTACTGCCATACATTTAGTGAACACCCTGGATGCTGTGGTGAGAACAAAGGGCAGCACTCTGAATTGGTAATGTCGAGTCCCAGCCTGAACCAGAGGAATCTTCTGGAGCTCTAGTTCACTGTTATGTGGTAATATGCATCCTGAAGATCTACTGAGCACATCCAGTCTTCCCAAAAACGGAAGAATGGACTGTACTGTGACCATCAGGAATTTCATTTGTCAAACTGATTTGTTCAGCATGCTTAGATCCAAAATTGGCCTCCTGTCTTTTTTTGGCACGAAAAAGAATCTTGAGTAAATTCTGGATCCCCTCTGGTCTGGTGGGACTTCCTGGATAACTTTTGTCTAGAAGCCTTTGAATTACTATAACTGCTGATTCCCTCTGTCTGGGTAGAACACTGGGGATTTTCTTCCAAATGGGGGGAAGGATTGGAAAAGGGTACGGTATAATCTCGGGATATGACCTGTTGCATCAAAGAATCTGTTATATTTAGCCAGGCATTTTGGTGCAAGGATAAGCGTCCTCCGACTAGGAAGACAATCAGGCTTCCTTTCAGGAACGCTAAAAAGGCTTACCTGGAAAGGAATCCTTGAAGCCCTGACTCTGTAGGCAACCTCTGCCTTGTGGATGGAGTCTTGCATTGTAGTTTCCCCCTCTGCACCTGGGAGAACTTGCACCACATACGTCTTGGAAAGGCCCCTGGGATTTCCTGACCACATTTTTCCACAGATCCTCCGATTCCTTGAAAAGGATCTTTGAGGAGGGGAAATACATATTTATGTTTAAATTTTGTCTAAATGTTTGTCCAAAGGAGACATCATCAGGAGGTGATCTTGGGGACCCTTCTCCCTCATCGAAATCTGTGTCTTCTATGACTGATTTCTGTGGTGAAACCAAGTCCTTCCTCTTGCACTTCTGAGGAACCACCTCAGGGGGATAGTTTGGGGAAGTATCAGAAACAGGACAGAATATGAATTGGAGTCCTGCGCATTCTTTACCCACTGCCCCAGTGGAGAGACAGGTCAAATAAGGGGGTGTGAGGATGGGATGTACTCTGAGGACGTTGGGACTGAGTGACCACTGTGGACGAAGTCCTCCTTTATTGCCTCAAAAGCTGCCCCCCCCCCCCCCCAAAGAGGGAAGGGTGCCTGAAGTTGAGAATGACTGCCTTGGAACTGTGGTCACACCCTGCTCTGACAAGACAGCCCCTGAGGCAGAAGCCGGGGTCAAGCTGTATCATGCTGTAGCTCCAAGGCACAGAGACAGCTCCTAAATAATTGAAGTCGACCCCGGCTTCTCGGAGCCGACAGAACAGTTACAGCCACGGAAGGTCTCCGGATCCGACAGAGCCGAAGAACTCAGGGAAAAGTACAGTTGTGTACACTTACCATAAATGTAGATGTTAGAGTGTATTCACTGTTGCAGTCATTACATTTGGGTAATCTGCTGGCAGGTTGCCCTCAGTCGGCCTGAATAACAAAATCTAGAGTCCTGCGACAGTTGCTGTCTCCTCTTCCATGAGGTCAGGTATAAAACATGCAGCCGATACCATTTTATATGTAAATGCACTTTTAGCAACATAAACTTTACCTTCATATAAAAGAAAATACACCACAAACGCTTTAGTATACAGTGAAGAAAAGCAAAGTTATAGAAAAGGGGGATGGCGGGTGGGTAACCCAGACTGCAACAGTGAATACACTCGAACATCTACATTTATGGTAAGTGTACACAACTGTACTATGTTCTTCGTGTTTCACTGTTGCAGTCATTACATTTGGGTAGAATCCCAAAGCTATGGATGGGAGGATGGAATTAAACAGCATTAGGAGCAGCTATAAGGCCCTGCAGGACAGCAGTGGCAAAGCCAGCTCTGGATTTAGAAAAGAGGTAAATGGTAATGCTTTGTGAACGTATGAACTGAGCTCCAAGTAGCAGCTTCTAGAATGTCTCTGGTAGGAACCCCTCTCAGAAAAACTGCAGAAGTAGATGCAGCTCTGGTGGAATAGGATCGGATCCCCTCGGGGACAGGTTTACCATAGTGCATGTAGCAGAAATGAATACAATGGCTTATCCATTTTGAAATAGTCTGCTTTGAGAGAGCCTTCCCCTCTGATCCTGCAGCAAATGCCACCAGTAGTTGCTCAGAGTTTCTTAGAGATTTTGTCCTGTTTAAGTAGAATCTTAGTTGTCTGTGTACATCCAATAAATGCAGAATCCGCTCCCCCTTGTTCTGCAGATTTGGGAAAAAAGTTGGCAGATGAATGGTCTGGTTAAGAGCCACACTGGATACCACCTTAGACATAAAAGGAGGATTGGTCCTGAGGGGCACCCTGTCCGGATAAAAGATAATGAAAGGCTCCACTGCCATGAGAACCTGTAGTTCTGAATCCTTCTAGCTGAAGCGACTGCTAAAAGAAAGGCGGTCTTCCAAGAAATAAATTTTATAACTGCAGTAGCAGCTGGCACAAAAACTGAGGTCCCATGCAGGAGTCAATGCTCTCCTGGGAGGTCTCAAATTTTTGGCCCCTCTGAGGTACTGTTTTAGCAGGGGATGAGAAAAGAGAGGAGGGCTCTGTGCTGTAGTGAACCGAGATGGCAGAGGCATGGATTTTTATAGAAGAAAAAGATAGAAGCATCTCAGTTAAATATTGCAGAATCTGAGGAATACTGGGCATTGCTGTGTTTATTCCTTGTGCTTGGTTCCAGGCACAGAATCTCTTCCATTTATCAGCATAAGATTTTCTAGTACTAGGCTTTCTAGCCTCCAAAATGACATCCATCACAGGTTTACTGAAGGATGTGATTGGTGGAATTAGTTGATTAGCCATGCTGCAAGATTCAGAGTTTGGAGCAGAGTGTGCAGAATTTGATAGTTCTGCTGAGACAATAGATGAGGAGAGTGTGAAGCAAGTACCATGGAGGAAGGTGTGACATATTCCTTTGAAGTGGGTACCAGTGTTGGCGAGGCCAGTCCTGAGCAATCAGAATCATTTTTGTTTTTTCCTGTCTGACTTTTAGTAAAACCTTGGACAGCAGAGGCAGAGGGGGAAAGGCATAGACTGATAGGTTTTTCCAGCTGAAGGATAGAGCATCCACTTTCCAAGCTTTTTTGTGATGAATTCTTGTGCAGAATTCGTCTAACTGGTAGTTTTGAGGAGAAGCAAATAGATCTATGTCTGGTCTCCCCCATTTTCGTGTCAACATGCTGAAGACTTGTGGATCCAGTTTCCATTCGTGTGGGTCCATAAAATTTCTTCTTAGGTCATCTGTCAGAGTATTTTGCTTTCCTGGCAGGAATTGAGCTAGTAGATGTATTTGGTAAGTCAAGGCTGTGTTCCCCAAGGCCATGGCTAGTCTGCAAAGGGGGTAGGAGTGGGTACCCCCCATGCTTGTTTATGTACCACATAACTGAGGTGTTGTCTGTCTTTATCAGTAGTTGTCCTGGATGAAGGAAGTCCTTGGAGGCTGTCAGAGCATTATGTACAGCTAGCATTTCTTTCTGGTTGATATATGTGCATTTGATTTGGGCTCCATTCGCCCTGAATGCATCTCCCTGCCAGATGGGCCCCCCAAGCATAGTCTGATGCGTCTGTAGTCAGGGTTTGGGTGGCAGGGGGGTATAATAAATGACAGTCCCTTGTTTTGGTGACAGGCCTCTGCCCACCAAAGGAACCCCTGTTGCAGGGAAGGAATGAGAGGAATCATGGTTTCCAGGCTGTGACAATGTTGACTCCATAGGCTTTTTAGGTACCATTGAAGTTTCCTCATATGCAGTCTTGCATATGGAATTAGTAGAATGCAGGATGCCATGAACCCCAAAGCCTGCAGAATTTGTCTTGCAGATAGCTGGGTTTTTGTGGCCACTTGTTTGAAGCATGTTATGAATTGAACTTGCTTGTCTGGCGTGAGGTAAGCCATCTGGGCAGTTGTATTCAAGCTTGCACCCAGGAATGTAAATTATTTGAGAGGGTACCAGTTGTGATTTATTTTCGTTTATGGTGTACCCTAGGCATGTTAGAAGCCTTTTTACAAATGCCAGATGTTGTTGAAGAGTATCCTTGTCCTCTGCCTGAATGAGACAATCGTCCAAATATGGATTCATTTAAGGATAAATTTGAATGTTTCTTTGTCTGCAAAATGCAATCACTGGTGCCAGGGACTTTGTCAAGACCCTGGGTGCAGTAGATAAGCTAAAGGGCAGTGCAAAGAACTGGTAATGCAAAAAGCCTGCTTTGAAGCGGAGGTATCTTCTGCAAGATTCCCTGAATGGGACATGCAGGTAAGTCTCAAGTCTAGACTTACCAACCAGGCATTCTTGCCTAGCATAGGCAGAAGCCGTTGTGGAGTCAGCATCTTGCATTTTGGAATGTCCAGGAAAGTAATTAGAATGGATAAGTCCAGAATTGGACGCCATGAATGGTCTTTTCTGGGTACCAGGAAAAGTCTTGAATAAAAACCTTGTCATTTTTCCTTTTCTGGTACTGGTTGAATAGCCCCCATATCCATGAGGGACATGACTTGTTTCTGGGTCTCTGCCCACTGATTTGGAGGCAGATCTGGCCATCCGTTTGGAGTTGGCAACGTGTGGAAATGAAATCTGTACCCTGGGATACTATATTTAAGACCCACTTGTCCTGGATAATTAGATACCAATTTTGAGCATGAAGTGTTAGTTTTCCCCGCAAAGGGGCTGCCAAAAGATAAATGCTTGGAAATGCCAGAGGAAAGTCATTGAAACTGTTTACCGTAGGGTGGTGTGTTTTGCTACTTCCTGATTTGGAGGTGGAGGCACCCTATTGTTTTGTCCTGTAAGATCTTTGTGACTAAAACCTGGAGCCCTTGGGAGTGTCTGGTTTTGACCTGAGCGGCTCTGCTGGATACTGGAAAGGAGCAGTTCTTGGTAGGCCAGTGCCTACTGAACCTGGGTGGCTGCACTTGCAAGAAATCTTTTACAGTTTGCATAGATTTAGCTTTGCCTTCCATCTTTTTCAAAACGTCTTCTGCCTTATTACCAAACAGACTGTCCTGCTCTAAAGGAGCATCCAGCAATTTAACTTTAACATGATCAGGCAGATTTTGCTCATTGAGCCAAGCATGCCTTCTTATCACAGATCCAGTTATGGCGGCCCTGCAAGAGGCGTCCAAGGAATCAAAACCACATTGCAAAGTATGCTTTCCAACTTGCTCAGCTGAATGCAATAAATCCTGTAACTCTATTATCCATACAATCAGAAATCAAAATAATTTTCTGTTTCAGTAAGCCCATGACATGCTGTTGATATTTAAACATATGAAATTGACAGTTTAAAGCCCTGATTGCCAGGGTTGCAGACTTATAAACCTTCTTACCCCATCTATCCAGCGCCCTGGAATCTATCAGACGGGGTAGGATTTTTAGCAGTAGAAGCCTTAACACCCTTGGGACCCTGAGAAATTATTTCAGGGTCAGCAGTAGGATTTTTGAACAGAAACTTGTGGGGGTCAGGAACCATGTAATATCTGTATGCCTTACTAGGAGCCGGAGGCAGGTAATCAGGAGCCATGCTTGACTCTGAGAAAACATCAACAATGTCTAAAACAGGAGGTATAGCCAAAGGCCTATGCTGAGGCAGAAGAAGAAAATCCCCAAGTCTCTTTTTGGATTCTGAAAAATCCTGACTCTCCCAATGAAAATGTTCCCTTAAGGTATGCAATGTCTCTCCAAAAGAAAAATCCTCAGGAGGAGAAGCAGAAGGGATGGATTCTTCTGCATCAGAGTCCTCTTAAGGAAGAATAGAAAATTCCTTATCAGAAGAGGAATCAGAAGAAATGGAAACCTGATCTGAAGATTCATAATCAGTGCCTTGCCTAGGCCTCTTAGCAGGAGGGGGATGGGAACCCCTGATCAAGATAATCAAATCCTCAGCCATTTTGATAGTTTATTAAGCATAGGGGCCTGAACACGTGGCTCATGCGTCGGCTTTTTAGACATAGAAGTTGGTTCTGGCCTTGTTTTTGATGATGGCGTCTGTTTAATATACAAATCTTGAGGCCTGAAAACACCCTCAGAAGCCAGTGCCTACTGAGCGGCTCCGGACCCATCCAAGGGAGAGACATCGGTGGGTTCAATGCTTGGAGAATCTCGCGGCATTCCGGAATCCGAATGGGTCTTGGTAGAGGCCTGCGACTCAAAAGTAGCAGGCATCAGGGGCTGCGAAAGCACCTCAGTGAGTACCGGTGGCTGGCTTAGGAGAAGCTTTATCGTCGGTTTTGGACCTCGACGGTCTGTGTCTGTCTTTTTCTTTGTGTTTTTTTTGTGAATTCCGGCATTCGGATTGCCAACAGATGACATTTCAGGATAATTAAATCTGGAACCAAAGTATTTAGAAGCAAAAATATACCTACGCTTAACAGTGCGTTGGTTAAATTTAGCACAAAACCGACAACATGGCACGTGGTGGTCAGGGCCTAGGTAAGAAATACGGTACAAATGAAAATCCTTCTGAGGTATTTGCTTCCCACAAGTAATACAATTATTAACTTTTACTGACATCGGTAAGGAGCAAGAAAAAATTTCCCCAACGGGGTACTTGGCTTTAGTTTGAAGACTTTGGTTCTAAAACTCGAAAACGAAATTTTCAGGAGTCGACTGGCACTTGCAATCTGCTTCATGCACCGCGCAGCAAGAAAGACTGATTAAAATGGCGTCGGATGCATGTTTTATACTCCTGATGAACTGACGTCATGGAAGAGGAGACAGCAACCGACGCAGGACCCAAGACTTTGTTATTCAGGCCGACTGAGGGAAACCTGCCAGCAGATTACCCAAATGTAATGACTGCAACAGTGAAACAAGAAAAACATCCAGGACTGCAACAGTGAATACACTTGAACATCTACATTTATGGAAAGTGTACACAAAGTACAGTTTTGTACCTACCATAAATGTAGATGTCCGATAGATATGCAACTGCAGTCATAACATATGGGTTGTCCTGCCTCAGGCAGCCCTCGGTCGGCCGGATTCCAAAGTCTGGGTCCGACATCGGCTGATGTCACATTTCTCTCCGACGTCAGAGCGGCTGGAGTATATAAGCATCAGCCGACGCCATTTTCTTCAGTGTTTCTTGCCCCAGATGCCAGGTGCCCTCCAAGGAAGGCTGTAATCAAATTGGAAGACAAAAACAGGATTCCAGACAAATAAGTAAGCAATAAACAGATACACCATAACAGATATCCCCAGCTAAGAGCAACAGGGATAGGAGTGGACCCAAGGCATAGAGGTGTAAGGAGGGAGGGAAAATCAGACTGCAGTTGCATATCTATCGGACATCTACATTTATGGTAGGTACAAAACTGTACTATGTCCTTCAAGAATGCAACTGCAGTCATAACATATGGGTAGAATACCATAGCTTAGCTGGGGGAGGAGGAATGCTCTAGGAAAGAGATGGTGTGGCAATCAAACCCTGAAGGACTGCCGAAGCAAAGCCTGCTCTGGATCTGGAGTATAGAGGGAGATTGTAGTGTCTGGAGAATGTATGCACGGAGCTCCATGTAGCAGCTTCTAGAATGTCCTTTGTAGGCACCCCTCTTAAGAATGCTGTAGAGGTGGCTGTAGCTCTGGTGGAGTGTGGTCTGACATTGGCTGGAACATTCTTCCCATGGAAGGAATAACAAAATCTGATGCAATGTCCAATTCATTTTGAAATAGTCTGTTTTGAAATTGCTTTTCCTTGTACTCCAGGGGCGTAAGCTACAAAAAGTTGATCAGACTTCCTGCTGGTCTTGGTTCTGTCCAGGTAGTAGCGAAGTTGTCTGTGAATGTCCAAGGTATGTAACAGTCTTTCCCCTTTGTTCTCAGGATTGGGGAAGAAAGCAGGCAGATGAATAGCTTGATTTAAAGAAACCCTAGATACCACCTTTGGCATAAAAGTAGGGTTGGTTCTTAAGGAGACCCTGTCTCTGTGAAAGATTATGAACTGTGGTATTGCCAATAGGGCCTGTAGTTCCGAAACCCTTCTTGCTGAGGTAATTGCCAACAGGAAAGCTGTCTTCCATGAGAGAAATTGTAGGTCCACTGAAGCTGCTGGCTCAAACGGAGGTAGAGTCAGTTTTTGTAAGACAAAGTTGAGGTCCCAAGCTGGCACTGGAGCCTTTCTTGGTGGCTTAATGTTCTTGATTCCCCTGAGGAATTGCCTTAGCAAAGGATGTGAAAACACAGGCGGATCGGTATTATATCTAGCTGAAATAGCTGAAGCATGTATCTTTATGGAAGAATATGAGAGTCCATTCTGTAGCATATCTGCCAAGTATTCCAGGATGAGTGGGATGTTCAATAATGATGCATCATGTCCCTTGCTGGTATTCCAAATGCTGAATCTCTTCCATTTGATCTCCCAGGCTGTTAACTGCAGTGTCTGAAAGGTTGGATGCACTGTTTTGAAGTTGTGTTGAGTCAAATGTAGGGGCCATTGTGGAAGGGCCCACTTCTTGTTGTGACATATGCTCCATAGTAGTGGGTACCAGTGTTGTCTTGGCCAGTCTGGAGCTATTAGGATCCCCTTGGGTCTCTCTCCTTTGATCTTTAGTAATACTGTGGTCATCAGTGGCAGAGGTGGGAATGCATAGATTTTTAGGAAGTTCCAGTTGAATGAAAAAGCATCTATTTTCCAAGCTTGTGGATGGTATGTCCTTGAACAGAATTTTTGTAGATGATGGTTGAGGTGAGAGGCAAATAGGTCTACTTCTGGCCTGCCCCATGTCGAGGTGAGTTGTGTGAAGATCTTCGGATGTAACCTCCACTCGTGTGGATCTATGAAATTCCTGCTTAGGCTGTCCGCCAGCACATTGTCTTTGCCTGGAACAAACTGGGATTGTAACTGTATGTTTAGGCTCAGTGATTTTTCCCAAAGATTAATTGTCAGTTTGCAAAGGGGGTAAGAATGGGTGCCCCCTTGCCTGTTTATATACCACATCACTGTGGTGTTGTCTCTGTCCGTATCAATAAATGGCCTTGCTGAAGTTGTTGTTGAAAGGCCTCGATGGCATGCATTACTGCCAGCATTTCCTTTTGGTTTATATGCAGATGTGTTTCCTTTGGAGACCATTGTCCTTGTATACATCTGCCTTCAATGTGCACCCCCCATCCAAGATCTGAGGCGTCTGTGGTAATGGTCTGTGTTATCTGAGGTTTTTTGCATGACATACCTGTGTTTGCCTGGCTTACCGAGGCCCACCATAGGAATTCCTTTTGTAAGCATGGAATGAGCGGTATGGTTGCCTCTAAGTTGTTGCTGTGCTGAGACCATAGGCTTTTTAGGTACCATTGAAGCTTTCTCATGTGTAGTCTTGCTAATGGAACCAGGAGAATGCAGGATGCCATGTAACCCAGGGCCTGTAGGAATCTCCTTGCAGTCATCTGGGTGAGTTTTGCCAAACCTTTGAAATAATGAGTTAACTTCTCTTGCTTGTCTTCTGTCCGGTAAGCCATTTGAGAGGCTGTGTCTAGATTGGCTCCTAAGAAGGTTATTTGCTGGGATGGTCGAAGTCTTGACTTTGGAAGTTGACTGTGTATCCCAGAGCCTGAAGTAATTGTATGACATAGTTCAAGTTTTTTGTCAACATCAATTTGTCATCCGCTTGTATGAGGCAGTCGTCCAGGTACGGGTAAATTTGGATCCTCTGGAGCCTGCAATGAGCAATTACCGAAGCCAGGCATTTTGTGAATACACTGGGCACAGTAGATAAGCCAAATGGCAATGCTGAGAATTGATAATGCTCTGGCCCTGCAAGAAATCTGAGGTATCTTCTGCAGCTGTGTCTGATAGGGACATGCAGGTATGCCTCCTTGAGGTCCAGAGTAATCAGCCAAGACCCCTTGCCCAGCATGGGAAGGAGTTGCTGTAGAGTCAGCATTTTGAACTTTGGTACTATGAGAAAAGTGTTTAATGCGGACAAATCCAGTATTGGTCTCCATTGAGTTTCTTTTCTTGGAACAAGGAACAGTCTTGAGTAAAACCCCTGGCCTTGTTCTTGTTGTGGAACTCTTTCTATTGCTTTGATCTGAGCAAGCAGAGAAATTTGCTTGATAGCCTCTGCCCTCTGGTTTTGTGGTAGGTTTGGCATGCCTTGTTTTCTTGGTAAGGTATGAAAATGGAACCTGTAACCTTGATCTATAATGTCCAAAATCCATTTGTCCTTTGTCAATCTGTGCCAATTGTCTGAAAACAGAGAATTTTCCGCCCAAGGGAGCTTCTATTTGCTCCTTGGTCAGCGGACGTAGAGGAAAGTCATTGAGATTGTGCCTGTGGGGCAGGGGAAACCCCTGTCTCACTTCTTTGGTTTGCTGGCTGCCACTGTCGTCCCCTGTAAGGACCTCTGTATTGTCCTCTTCCTCGGCCACGCCTGTTTTTACCCCTTTGAAATTTTTCAGGATTAGGAAAGGACCAGTTTTTTTGAAGGCCAATTCCTGATGAATCTGGGGGGCTGAACCTGGAGGAAATCTTTGACCGTCTGAACTGATTTTGCTTTTTCCTCGATGGACTTCAACACATCTTTAGCATTAGCACCAAAAAGCTTGTTCTTTTCCAAGGGTGCATCCAGAAGTTTTGCCTTAACATGATCTGGTAGAGGTTGTTCTTTTAACCATGCATGTCTACGAATGACTGCCCCTGTCATAGCTGCCCTACATGAAGCTTCCAATGCATCATATCCACACTGCAGAAAATGATTGCTGACTTGCTGAGAATTATGTACAGCTTCCTGCAAAGACTTCCTGTCTAAAGGATCAGGAGAGGACAATGTTTTCTGTAAATCATCTAACAGGTAATCCTGATATTGTAACATATGAAAGAGGCAATTCAGAGCTCTCATAGATAAAGTAGTGGAGGTGTAGACCTTTTTTCCCCATCTCTCCAATGACCTAGCTTCCCTGTTGGAAGGCAAGGGATTTTTACAGGTGGAAGCTGAAACACCTTTAGGTCCCTGAGAAATAGTTTCTAAATCAACAGCATGGGCCCTGAATAAATGGGAATGTGTTTCTGGGACCCTGTAATATCTGTCTGGCTGGCTTGGCTGGAGCAGGAGGAAGAGAATCAGGGGTAACACTGGAGTCAGAGTATAAATCATCCAAAACATCAAGCACAGGAGGAATAGCTAAGGGCCTGCGCTGGGGCTTTTTAAGGAAGGTTCGAAGGCGCTTTCTGGAATCAGAATATTCCTGGCCTTGCCACTTGAAATGTTCCCTCATGGTATGCAGAACTTCCCCAAAAGAAATATCCTCAGGAGGGGAGGCCGATGGGATGGAATCCTCTGCATCAGAGTCCTCATAGGTCTGGAAGAGCTCTTCCTGGCCATCGGAGTGGACAGAGTCCTCAGAATCTTCATCTGAAGGGATAGGGTCAGAGGGTTCAACCCGGGGCCTCATCAGCAGGAGGCTGGGATCCTCTCTCAGGATGGGCCTGTGAACCTCTAATCATGGAAATTAAGTCTGCGGCCATAGTCATGATTTGTGTCTCAGGAGTAGGCTGAGGTAAGGCTTTAGTAGCAAGGTGCTTGGTCTTGCTGGCTGCCTTAGCACGAGTGTATGCCTTAATAGACATGGCCATAGGAGGCCTAGCAGCTCCACGTGCAGGAGTGACCTTATCTACAGCAATGGTCTCGGGCATTTCCTCTGTTTCAGTATCCGGAGGAAAATCAATAACTGGCGGAGTGGTATCCGGTATCGGAGTCGTCGGTAATGCGGTGTCTTCGGTTCGGAGCGGTGGAATAACCGTCTCAGGAGGAACCGGAGCACTCGCGGTAGGTTTTGGCATGGAGTCGGTGGTAGACGCGGGCCGAGAATGTCGGTCCCGGTCTTTTCGTTTCTTGGGAGTTTGCGATGTTGGAAGTTCCGACAGCATTGTATAAGCAAATTTTTCGCCGAAAAAGTCTTCAGCGAACTCCGCCCGGCGCCTGAGAGTGCACTTATTGAAGCGAGCACAGGCGACACAGGCCGAGACGTCGTGGTCTGGGCCAAGGCAAGGAAGACAGTAAGAGTGGAAATCCTTATGAGGTATTTGTTTACCACAAGACAGACAATTGTTAACTTTTTCAGTAATTTCTGATATCGGCTGAGGCAAGAAAAGGTCCCCAACGGGGTACTTAGCTTTTTTGATGACTTAGGATTCGAAGAACACAGGAGCTGACCGACCGGCACTTGCAAACTGCTTCTGCTTCGGGCACCGCGCGGCAAGAAAGACTGAAGAAAGTGGCGTCGGCTGATGCTTATATACTCCAGCCACTCTGACGTCGGAGAGAAATGCGACATCAGCCGACGTCGGACCCAGACTTTGGAATCCGGCCGACCGAGGGCTGCCTGATGCAGGACAACCCATATGTTATGACTGCAGTTGCATTGTTGAAGGACATCTGTACTATGTTCTTCGTGTTTCACTGTTGCAGTCATTACATTTGGGTAGAATCCCAAAGCTATGTTTGGGAGGATGGATTTATACAGCATCAGAAGCAGCTATAAGGCCCTGCAGGACAGCAGTGGCAAAGCCTGCTCTGGATTTAGAGAAGAGAAGTAAATGGTAATGTTTGGTGAACGTATGAACTGAGCTCCAGGTAGCAGCTTCTAGAATGTCTCTGGTAGGAACCCCTCTGAGAAAGGCTGCAGAAGTAGATGCAGCCCTGGTGGAATGAGATCTGATCCCCCTGGGGACAGGTTTACCATGGTGCATATAGCAAAAACGAATACAATGGCTTATCCATTTGAAAATAGTCTGCTTTGAAATAGCCTTTCCCTCTGCCCCTGCAGCAAATGCCACCAATAGTAGTTCAGATTTTCTTAGAGATTTTGTCCTGTTTAAGTAGAATCTTAGTTGTCTGTGTACATCCAATGAATGCAGAATCCGCTCACTCTTGTTCTGTGGATTTGGGAAGAAAGCTGGCAGATGAATGGTCTGATTAAGGGCCACACTCGACACCACCTTAGGCATAAAGGATGGATTGGTCCTGAGAGCCGCTCTGTCCGGGTAAAAAATAATGAAAGGCTCCACTGCCATAAGAGCCTGTAGTTCTGAAATCCTTCTAGCTGAAGTGACTGCTAAAAGAAAAGCTGTTTTCCAAGAGAACTGGCTCAAAAGGAGGTAGAGTGAGTTTTTCCAAAACAAAACCGAGGTCCCATGCAGGAGTTGGTGCTCTCCTGGGAGGTCTTACATTTTTGGCCCCTCTGAGATACTGCTTTAGCAGAGGATGAGAAAAGAGGGGAGGATCTGTGTTGTAATGAGCTGAAATGGCAGAGGCATGGATTTTTATGGACGAAAAAGATAGGCCCTTGTGAAGCATCTCAGTTAAGTATTGCAGAATCTGAGGAATATTCTGCATTGCTGTGCTTAATTCCTTGTGCTTGGTTCCAGGCACAGAATCTTTTACATTTGTCAGCATAAGATTTTCTAGTACTAGGCCTTCTAGCCTCCAAAATGACATCCATCACAGGTTTGCTGGGAGATGTAACGGGTGAAATTAGTTGATTAGTTACACTGCAAGATTCAAAGTTTGGAGCAGAGTGTGCAGAATTTGATAGTTCTGAGACAGAAGGTAAGGTGTCTGAGGCAGGTACCATGGAGGAAGGTGAGACACATTGCACAAGAGTGGGTACCAATGTTGGCAAGGCCAGACTGGAGCAATCAGAATCATTTTTGGTTTGTCCTGTCTGACTTTTAGTAGGACTTTGGAGAGCAGAGAGGGAAAGGCAGAGATTGATAGGTTTTTCCAGCTGAAGGACAGAGCATCCACTTTCCAAGCTTTTTTGTGATGAATTCTTGTGCAGAATTTGCCCGAGAACTTTGGGGTGAGGCAAAAAGATCTATGTCTGGGCTCCCCCATTTGCGTGTCAACATTTTGAAAATTTGTGGTTCCAGTTTCCATTCGTGTGGGTCAGTAAGATTTCTGCTTAGTTCGTCTGCCAGAGTATTTTGCTTTCCTGGCAGGAATTCAGCTTGTAGATGTATTTGATAAGTCAAGGCCATGCTCCACAATGCCATGGCTAGTCTGCAAAGGGGGTAGGAATGTTTCCCCCCTGCTTGGTTATGTACCACATGACTGTGGTGTTGTCTGTCTTTATCAGTAGTTGTCCTTGAAGGCTGTCAGAGTATTCTGTATAGCTAGCATCACTTTGCTTGATATGTAGGTGCATTTGATTTGGGCTCCATTTGCCCTGAATGCATCTCCGTCAGATGCGCCCCCCCCCCCAAGCATAGTCTGATGCGTCTGTAGTCAGGGTTTGGGCGGCAGGGGGTGGAATGAATGACGGTCCCTTGTTTTGGTGGCAGGCCTCTGCCCACCATAGGAACTCTAGTTGCGGGCAAGGTATGATGGGAATCACTGTTTCCAGGCTGTGACAATGTTGACTCCATAAGCTTTTTAGGCACCATTGATGTTTCCTCATATGCAGTCTTGCATATGGAATTAGAAGAATGCAGGAGGCCATGAACCCCAAGGCCTGCAGAATTTGTCTTGCAGATAGCTGGGTTTTTGTGGCCACCTGTTTGAAGTAAGTCATCAATTGAATTTGTTTTTGTGGAGTAATGTAAGCCATCTGGGCAGTTGTATTCAAGCTTGAACCCAAGAATGTAATTTTTTGAAAGGGTACTAGTTTCGATTACTTTTGGTTTATGGTGCACCCTAGACAAGTTAGAACCCTTTTTACAAACGCCAGATGTTTTAGAAGTGTCCTTGTTTTCTGCACGAATTAGACACTCGTCCAGGTATGGATAAATTTGAATATTTCTTTGCCCACAAAATGTAATTACTGCTACCAGGCACTTTGTAAAAACCCTGGGTGCAGTAGATAAGCCAAAGGGAAATGCAGAGAACTGGTAATGCAAGTAGCCTGCTTTGAAGCGGAGGTATCTTCTGCAAGATTCCCTGATTGGGATATGCAGGTAAGCCTCTTAAGTCTAGAGTTACCAACCAGCATCCTTGCCTAGCATAGGTAGTAACTGAAGAGTCAGCATCATGAATTTTGGAATGTCCAGAAATGTATTTAGAATGGATAAGTCGAGAATTGGACACTATGATTTGTCTTTTCTGGGTACCAGGAAAAGTCTTGAATAGAAACCTTGTCCCTTTTCCAGTACTGGTTGAATAGCCCCCATATTCATGAGGGACATAACTTGTTTCTGGGCCTCTGCCCACTGATTTGGGGGCAGATGTGGCAATCCGTTTGGGATTGGCAACGTGTGGAAATGAAATCTGTATCCCTGAGATACTATATTTAAAACCCATCTGTCCTGGGTGATCAGCTGCCAGTTTCGTGCATGAAGTGCCAGTTTTCCCCCCAAAGGGGCGGCCAAAATATAAGTACTTGGTGATTGCAGTGGAAAGTCATTGAGACTGTTTACCATAGGGAGGTGCGTTGTTGCTTCCAGATTTGGAGGTGGAGGCACTCCATTGCTTTGTTCTAAAAGTTCCTTGTGACTGAAACCTGGAGCCTTTGGAATGGAATGTTTGGGTTTGACCCAAGCAGCTCTAGTGGGTACTGGAAAGGATCATTTCTTAGTAGGCCAGTGCCTACTAAACCTGGGTGGCTGCACTTGTAAGAAATCTTTCAGAGTTTCCATAGATTTAGCTTTATCTTCCATATTTTTCAAAACTTCTTCAGCCTTATTCCCAATAGGCTGTCCTGTTGTAAAGGAGCATACAACAATTTTTTTTTAACATGGTCAGGCAGACTGCTCCTTGAGCCAAGCATGCCTCATCACAGATCCAGTAAGCAGCCCTGCAAGAGGCCTCCAAGGAATCAAAACCACATTGCAAAGTATATTTTCCAACTTGTTCAGCTGAATGTAATAAATCCTGCAACTCTATTTTCCACACAGTCAGAAATCAACACCATTTTCTGTTTAAGTAAACTCATGACATGCTGTTGACATTTAAGCATCTGAAACTGAGAGTTTACAGCCCTGATTGCCAAGGTTGCAGACTTGTAAACCTTCTTACCCCATCTATCCAGCACCCTGGAATCTCTATCAGAAGGGGTAGGATTTTTAGCAGTAGAGGCCTTAACGCCCTTGGGACCCTGAGAAATGGTTTCAGAGTCAGCAGTAGGGTTCTTGAAAAGGAATTTGTGGGAGTCAGGAATCCTGTAGTATCTGTCTGGCTTACTAGGAGCCGGAGGCAGGGAATCAGGAGTCATATTAGATTCTGAGAAATCATCATCAACAATGTCTAGAACAGGAGTTATAGCCAAAGGCCAATGCTGAGGAAGAAGAAGAAAATTCCCAAGTCTCTTTTTAGATTCAGAGAAATCCTGACTCTCCCAGTGAAAGTGTTCCCTTAAGGTATGCAAAGTTTCTCCAAAAGAGAAATCCTCAGGGGGAAAAGCAGAGGGGATGGAGTTTTCTGCATCAGAGTCCTCATAAGGGAGTATAGATAATTACTGATCATAAAAGGAATCAGAAGAAACAGAAACCTGATCTGAAGAATCATAGTCAGTGCCTTGCCTAGACCTCTTAGCAAGAGGGGGATGGGTACCCTTGATCAAGGTAATTAAATCTTCAGCCACTTTGATCATTTGTTTTTTAGGCATTGGGGCCTGTACAAGTATCCCAAGCATTGTTTTTTTAGACATAGAAGTAGTTTTTGGCCTTAGTTTTGAAGATGGCATCGGTTTAATATACAAACCTTTAGGCCTGAAAACACCCTCAGAAGCCGGTGCCTGCTCAGCGGCTCTGGACTCATCTAAGGTAGAGACATCCGCAGGTTCAATACTTAAAGTATCTCACGGCATACTGGACTCCGAATGGGTCTCAGTAGAGGCCTGTGAATCAAAAGTAGCGGGTATCAGGGGCTGCGAAAGCGCCTCCCTGAGTACCGGCGAACCAGGGACTGGCTTAAGAGAAGCCTCATCGTCAGTTTTGGACCTCGACAGTCTGTCTCTGTCTTTTTCTTTGCGTTTTCTAGGTATTCCGGTAGTCGGATTGCTAACAAGACGACATTTCTGGATAGTTAAATCTTAAGCCAAAATATTTAGAAGCAAAAATATACCGACGTTTAATTTTAATTCTGTGTTGATTAAATTTATCACAAAACCGACAGCAAGGCACGTTGTGATAAAGGCCTAGGCAAGGAATACAGTACAAATGAAAATCCTTATGAGGTACTTGCTTCCCACACATAATGCAATTATCAACTTTTACTGACATCGGTAAGGAGCATGAAAAAGTTTCCCCAATGGGGTACTTGGCTTTTAGTTGTAGACTTCGGTTCTGAAACTCGAAAATGAAAATTTCAGGAGTCGGCCGACCGAACTGCTTCTGCTTCGCACGGCAAGAAAGACTGATGTAATGACGTCAGCTGCATGTTTTATAACCCTGAAGTCATGGAAGAAGGGACAGCAACCGACGCAGGACCCAAGACTTATTCAGGCCGACTGAGGGAAACCTGCCAGTAGATTAATGTAATGACTGCAACAGTGAAACACGAAGAACATCATCCTCTTGTTGTGAGGCGACAACGCTACCGCTGCACCACTGCGCCATCCAGCAGCAATGAAAAACAGGAAGGTACTACAGTGTAGCTGTACGTAGGCAGAATATATGGCTAGCAGCAAAAATGGAATGTAAACAACTGTGGAATAGCACAAAACAACTACACAGTCTAAGGCACCACACTAGAAAGAGACTACCAGTAACATCGCTTATGGAAAAATACAGTAATAAAAGAATAAACAAGGCTTAGATTCTGCAGCAATTCGCAATTCTCCCACAATTGCGAATGAAACTACAAGAAATTATTTTACAAGTAATTATACATATGAAGACAGAAGTGCAGTACAATGTATAAACAATGCTCAGATCTTGCAGTAATTCACAATTCTCTCTAAAGTGCAAAATCAAGCTACAAAACTTGAGATCCCAGAACAAGTTAAAAATATGCAAACAGAACTTTTTTGGCTATAACACACAAAGAAAATGTGCAGAAAATAAAGAAAGAAAAAAACAGTATCAACACACAGGGACATACTCCAGCATGACTGAAACATTTTTTTCTTCCCTTTTTGATTAAAGGCTTGTTTCTCAGGTCAACACTTTCCACGTTTCTCACCTTTGAATAAAAGACCCCCCTGCCCCAATCTTCAGACTGTCAAGCTAAGATGCAGTAACAGTAAGCAAAATTTCATCTCATGCTTTTTTCCCAAAGTGGCAGATAATACTCCAGTGTCAGTATGGTGATTTGCCTTCAGTGTGTTCACTGATGGCTTAAATGTTTTAGGCAATAAAAGCAGGAATTTTTCAAAAAGTGCCAGGACTGAGATCCAAAATATGCAAACGGCAGAACTGTCGAACAATGTAGGTTGACATTCTCTCTCAGAAGACAGTTATGTTCATACTCTGTGCTAACACACAGGACAAGTACCGAAAATGTGAGAGCAACAGACAAAAACACAGCTGAAATGAGGAACAGCCATGGAGGCTGCAACAACTACAACCGAGGTCCCAGACATCAGCCAACATCTCATGTCAGATACAACAGTAAATGCTCAGGGAGAATAAAGATATGATTACAAATGACCACTCGTCTTCCTGAACTTGTCATCCCAGTGCAGCATAATGGGGAACAACAACAACATCCTTTCTCTCTGTACAGCAGCACTGTTTGCATCCCCTCTTTGGGACTGCATGAGCAAGGTTTTATCATCTTAAGGATAATGATGCGATGAATGCAGTATGAAGTAGAAATGAGGACAATAAAGCATACAATACACACTGAACATACGGAAAGGCTCAAAGACTTCTAAAATTATGAAAGTGAGATGTCGTGAAACTGTAAGGGCATCTCCAGGGAACAAAAAGTAAACAAGCGGTACACGTAGGAAAAAAACTAGAAGGCTGGGCAGAAATACTAAACTTTTAAAAAGTTGTAGTGAAGTTAAAAGGCAAGTCTACAATTAAGAGATGTTCTGCTACTACAAAGCAAAGCTTTTTTTTTACTGGAATTTTTTTTTTATACTTTAACATCAGATTTTTTTATATTTTAACATCAAATTGCAATCCAAAAAAAAAAAGACAATTAGAAAGCTGAATTTTCCTGCAAGAACCTATACTGAATAGATGACTTACTCGCAAACAAAGCTTCCTTTGGGAATGTCTTGTAGTGTTCGTACTCCCCATCCCATTTTCTGTGTCCGATAAAGTTGCAGTCGTATCCTATTAAAAAAAAAATTGATGTGCCAATTACAAACAGAAAACTTCTATCCAAAAAGACCACCACATTTGTCCATGATGAAATGGGATGACAGGTTGATACAATGTACCCTGCTGAGCATTTTGTTTCATAATTGTCAGCATTTTACATTGGGTACATCCTTAAATGATGAAATAAGAGTTCTAATGCACCAAATACAGTTTCTAGAGTGGAAAATACTAGCTTCTCAGTTACTTACGGATCTTGCAGGGCAAGAAATTTACTTTACTAACAGTGGATGCTTAATTACTAGTCACTGCTCTTCTTTTTTCTACTTGCATGTACTGCATACACACACACACACACACACACACACACACACTTATCTGAAAAAATATACATTAAATATAAAAAGTATACGTTGCATATATAAAACTAGCAGCATATTTGAAAGTGTTATTTCCTGATGTACTGTAAATCTTGTATCTGAAACGTTAAAAAATCTTATGTTAAGAAAACAAAACAAAAGCAGGAAATTTCTGAAGCGTCTTAAATCATTGAAGGATTCTGCAGAATGACTTGGCCTCCACACCCTCTTATCATGGGGGCTGCAATGCTATACTCCTATCATATTACATTCACAATTACAGGTACGTATGAGCGCACGCACACACACACACACACACACACACACACACACACACACACACACACACGTGCAAGTGTATATCCATGTCCACATAACTTCAAGACTGTTCTTTGCCCATTACACACAGCTACTATATTTGAGCATGTGTAATGTAGTATAACTGTACCACTTCTCTATGGCCTATGCATCACATTATATTTGCCATCTGATGCACTGCAGACTGGCTATGCCTACCAGAAACCTCAAGGTGGAGAGAGAGAAAAAACAAACAAAAAAAACAAAACAAATGAGCATGTGACAGCTGTGAAAGGCCTCGGACTTCTGGCTTAATCCTGTACTTAATGCAAAAACGGAAACTCAGCAAGTCCCAAAAAAAAACAAATGAAATAGTCACAATGCAGCTTTAATAAACCAGCACAACAGAATTCATTCAGTAAGCGTTTTTGTCTAGTGTTAGACTTCAGATCGAATAAGACCAAGACACACAACTCATTTATACAAAAATGCAAAGCATTAAATAATTAACTAATTGATTATTCAATCAATGCTTATAAAACACAAAGCATTTAACTCAAATATAAATCCAACTTAGAAAAACATTTTTAAAAAAACTTTAATGACATTATACATCACTGCCATGTTTAATGCTTTAATTTTTCCTTTTTAAGTAAACTTTGAAATTCTCTCATTGAGGCCTGGCGGTTGACTCGCATTTCATTTTAGTATCCAACAATATTCTTTCCAGTCTAGTTCATCTTCTGCCTCAAGTCTGTTATCAGTCAGAAACTTTATCCAACAATGAAGATTTAGGTGACCCTTTGCATTTTGTATTACTACAATGCTTGCCCCAAAGCACTGGTAATATCTCCCTTTTGGACTGTATAAAGATGTTCATTCATTCTTTCGTAAAGCTTCCTGCTAGTTCTAACCAACGTAATATGAAGCACATTCTGAACAGATAGAAAAACTATAAATTTACTTTTGCAGATGTTAATATTACAGACTTGAATTCTAACATTATTAATATAAATTTCTGCTGGACCTTTGTACAGAAATTTATAACTACAATTTAAGCACTTCTAAATTTTCTTTTCATTTGCTAAGATATTTCAATTTATCCTGGAAAATACTTAAGATTTTTTACCTTTTTTATTTATAAATATAGGTGCATCACTTACCACTTTCCTCACCTCTGGAAATCTGCTTAAAATTTTCCAATTATCTTTAAATAAACTTTTAATATGCTTATCATCTACAGAATATGGGACAATCATCCCTAGTCCATAGCTTTTGGTTTTTTGTTTGTAACAAGGTTCAGAAATAGTATTACATACATTTCGCCCATATCTATTTTCCTTAATCTCCCTTAATTTGTCTTTAACCATGTTTTCAGGGTAACCTCAATAGAAATTTGTCACACAAAGCCTCACTTTCATCAAGAAACAAGTCATCACAGTCCGTTCAATCACTTATTCTTATTAACTGACCTTTTACAATATTAATCCTGTACTTCTCTAAGGCTTGCTAATGGCTCTGTCTACATCGCTTTTTCTTTCCAGTATTTAAGTATTGTAACTCCTTTCATACTGCATTCTGGCTCTTCTAGTAAGTGAAATGTGTGCCATTACTTTAGTTTAAAGTTTTTAAAACAAACAAGAATGCAGACATCTGACCAGTACACACCTTGGGCACAAAGTAGCACTGGCAGCTGAAGCTACAACCTTTGCACTTGTCTGGTTTTGCTCAATGCACTGGCATACAATACAGTTTAAAAAATTATGCTGTGGTACAGAAGGGAACAAACCGAAGCAAGCTTGCATCCAAAGTAGTACTTAAATTACCTGACTACTAAGAAAACCAAGTTTCTGAAAGTAGAGCTGTACTGCTTTGCCTATTTTCTGAAAATCTTACAGTCAAAGGCATTATTCACTTAATGAATTAGTGGTACAAGCTGCCATTTAAAAAAGATAAAGACCACTATTTTAATACATACTCAAGTAAGCATCTATTTTAACTTCAAAAGAAATGCCTGGTATCCTTCGGGAAGTCATCTATCATACTGACAACACACCCCTAAGAGCTGACCCAGTAGTCAGGGACTTGGCAGACGGACAGTATTTCAGCCTTTGACCATCATGTGCCTACAGCAGTGAGGAATTCTTTCTATGTTGTGTAACTTAGAAACAAGGAAGTAATTGTTGCACTGTATTCGGCATTCATTAGATGCATCACAGAGTACAATGCCCCCTTTGGTATGCTCAAACCAGGCATATCCAACAACTGGAACATCCAAGTTTCTCATTAAAAGAAGATCGAGCACAAGTAACATGCCCTATGCAGACCACCTCAAGTCCCTATCTCCGTATTCAGTCTCCTACAGGCTGTTGAGGGGAGATTATGCCTAGCATACAAGACATTGTCAGACCCCACTCTGACTGACCTCCTCTACATCCACAAAACAAAAAAAGTACAGTTGTGTACATACTATAAATGTAGACGTTCGAGTGTATTCAGTGGTGCAGTCCTCACACTTGAGTCATCTGCCTGCAGGTAGCCCTCAGTCGGCCTGAATACCAGAGACTTAGTATTTCTGCATGAGTTGCTGTCAATTCAGTACTGACGTCAGGTCGTCTGGGGTATAAAAAAAGGCCGCAAACGCCATTACATCAGTTTTTCTTGCCTCAAATGTCAGGAGCCCCCCAAATAGGGAGCAAAGTTATGGTGGGAAAAACACCACCAGTAAAAAGTAAATACCATTAACCCAGGAAGGGGTGAGTAATAGACATAGAGAGGAGAGAGAGAGAGCGAGCGAGAGAGACAAAGGGGCTGGAGGGTGGGAAACCAGGACTGCATAGTTGAATACACTCGAACATCTACATTTATGTTAAGTGCACACAACTGTACAATGTTCTTAGTGTTTCACTGTTGCAGTCTTTACATTTAGGTAGAATCCCAAAGCTGAAGAAAGGGTGATGGCAGTCAAGAAGAGCTGGGGATGGCTAGTATGCCCTGCAGGACTTCTGTTGCAAAACCCGCCCTGGATTTGGAAATGATAGATAGGTGGTAATGCTTGGTGCAGGTGTACAGAACCCCAGGTAGCAGCTTCCAGAATGTCCCTGGTAGGGACTACCCTGAGGAATGCTGCAGAGAAAGAAGTCGCCATAGTGGAATGCGTTCTGACCCCATGAGGGGTTGGTTTCCCATGGTGTTTGTAACAGAAATGGATACAGTGCGCTATCCATTTGGAAACAGTTTTGTTTTGAAATGGCCTTGCCCTCTGCCCCTGGTGCAAAACTGACTAGTAACTGGTCAGATTTCCTGAAGACTTTAGTCCTATCCAGGTAGGATCTGAGCTGCCTGTGCACGTCCAAGGAGTGCAGGATCCTTTCCGCTTTATTTTGAGGATTAGGGAAGAAGGTTGGCAAATGGATAGATTGGTTGAGAGCCACACTGCACACCACTTTTGGCATAAAGGAAGGGTTAGTCCTGAGGGAGACCCTGTCAGCATGAAATATAATGAAGGGTTCCACAGCCATAAGTGCTTGTAGATCAGACACTCTTCTAGCTGAAGTGATGGCCAGAAACAAGGCTGTTTTCCAAGAGAAGAATTTTAACACTGCTGATGTTGCAGGCTCAAAGAGGGGGGGGAGGGGGTAGCGTGAGCTTTTCCAGTACAAAGTTAAGGTCCCAAGCAGGGGTGGGTGCTCTCCTTGGTGGCCTTAGGTTGTTTGCCCCTCTCAGGAACTGCTTGATGAGAGAGTGAGAGAAGAGAAATCGCTCAGTGTTGTAATGAGCCAAGATGGCAGAGGCATGGATCTTAATGGAGAAGGATAGGCCTCTGTGGAGTAGATCTGCTAGGTAATCCAGGATTAAAGGTAAGGAGGGCAGCGCTGTGTCCTCTCCTTTAGATTAAATCCAGGAACAATACCTTTTCCACTTATCAGCATAGGATTTCCTTGTACTGGGTCTTCTGGCTTCAAGAATGATGTCCAGCACCTGCTTACTTAGGCTGGTCACTGGGGGAGAATTCAAGGAATAAGTCAGGCTGCAGGATTCAGGGTTTGCAGTTGCGGATGCAGGATCTCTCCCTCCTGCTGGGTGAGGACGGTTGGGATCTGGGATAGGTGCCAGGGTGGCACCGGTGACAGGCTGCGCAGTAGTGGGTACCAGTGCTGGCGTAGCCAGTCCAGGGAAATCAGCAATGCCCTTGGTTTGTCCTGTTTTATCTTTAGTAATATTCTTGTGAGAAGAGGAAGAGGAGGAAATGCAGAGACTTGAGGGGTTTACCCACTGGAAGGATAGGGCATCCACTTTCCAAGCCCTGCTGTGAGGTGTCCTGGTACAGAATTTGCTGAGCTGGTGATTGTAAGGGGAGGCAAAAAGGTCCACCTCTGGGGTCCCCCATTTCAGGGTTAGAAGGCTGAAGGTGTTGGGGTCTAATTTCCACTCATGGGTCTAGCAGATATCTGCTTAAGTTGTCTTCCAGAGAGTTTTGTTTGCCTGGCAGGAATTGAGCTTGCAGATGAATTTGCATGTCCAAGGCTGTGTTCCACAGGGCCATGGCTAGCCTGCAGAGTGGGTTCCCTCCTGCTTGTTGATGTGCCACATAACTCTGGTGTTGTCTGTTTTTATTAGCAGGGGTTCTGGTGAGAGTAGGGCTCTAAAAGCTGTTGGAGCATGCTGAACAGCTAGCATCTCTTTTTGGATGATGTGCAGATGAATTTGACTTGGGCTCTAGTGGCCCTGAATGCCCTTGTCATTCAAGTGTGCCCCCCAGGCATAGTCTGATGCATCTGTGGTTAGGGTCTGGGTGGCGTGGGGTTGAGTAAAGGGCAGTCTCTTGTTGTGGTTGCATGCTGCTGCCCACCAAAGAAACTCTGTCCTTAGACAAGGTATGATGGGTATGACAGTTTCCAGGTCCTGAGAATGTTGGCACCAAAGACTTTTTAAGTACTACTGAAGTTTCCTCATATGCAGTCTGGCATATGGAATTCAGTAGAATGTAAGAGGCCATGAACCCTAGGGTCTGCAGGATTTTCCTTGTGGATAGCTGGGCTCTGGTGGCCATTTGGGTGAAGTAGCCTGTCAGATAGGCTTGTTTTTCTGGAGTAAGGAATGCCATCTGGGATGCTGCATCTAAGCTTGCTTCCAGGAATACAATATTTTGCCTGGGGGCTAGTTTTGATTTCTATTCGTTGGTAGTGTACCCCAGGGAGGTTAGGAGGTTCTTTACAAATGTCAGGTGCTGCGACTGTCTGCCTGAATCAGGCAATCATCCAAGTATGGGTAAATGTGAATCTTTTTCTGTCTGCAATAAGCAATGGCTGGAGCCAAGCATTTTGTGAAGACTCTGGGAGCAGTGGATAAGCCAAAGAGAAGTGCAGAGAACTGATAATGCATAGATCCTGCCCTGAAGTGTAGGTATTTTCTGCAGGAGTCCCTGACAGGGATGTGCAGATAGGCTTCTTTTAGGTCTAGGCTGGCTAACCAGGCATCTTTGGACAGCACATGAAGAAGCTGCTGAAGGGTTAGCATTTTGAATTTTGGTCCCACCAGGAAGGGGTTTAGAATGGAAAGATCTAGGATTGGGTGCCAAGATAAAACCCTCAACATATCTGTTCTGCAGGAACAGGTTGAATTGCCCTTATGGAGAGCAGGAATTGAATTTGGTTTTGTGCCTCTGCCCACTGGTTTGGAGGAAGGTCTAGGAACCCTTTTGGGGTTGGCAGTGAGTGGAAGTAAAATTTGTACCCCTGGGATACAATGTTGAGGACCCAACGGTCTTTGGTGACGGAGGTCTACTTTTTTACATGATGGGCAAATTTTCCTCCTAGGGGCAAAAACAATTGGGCAGAGGTGAGGATTGCAGTTGAGAAGTCATTGTGAATGCTTTCCTTAAGGGGGGTGGCTTAGCACTCCCTGTTTTAGAAGTGGAGGCACTCGATTGCTTAGATCTCTGCATATCCTGAGACTGTAATCTGGGGGGGGGGGTCTGTTTCCCCTGGATCTAGTATGAGATGGCCTTGAAAGGAGCTGGAAAGGCCCAATGTTTCGAGGGGCAATGCCTACTGAATCTTGGAGGCTGCACTTGCAAAAAGTCTTTGACTGTCTTCATAGACTTAACTTTTTCTTCCTACTTTTTTAGAACCTGTTCTGTTTTGGTGCAAAACAGATTGTCCTTGTTCAAAGGAGAGTCTAGTAATTTTGATTTAACATGGTATGGCAAGGTCTGTTCCTTAAGCCAAGCATGCGTTCTCAGTACAGAACCAGTGACTGCTGCCCTGCAAGAAGCTTCTAGGGCGTCAAAGCCACATTTGCAAGGTATGCTTGCTGACTTGGCTTGCAGAATGCATAAGCTCTTGTAATTCTTTACTTTCTGCACAGTCTGCAAAGGTAGATAATTTTTGCTTAATAAGTTCCATAATATGCTGCTGGTTTTTCAGCATGTGAAACTGGCAATTCAATGTCCTAATGGCGAGAGTTGCAGAGGTGTATACTTTTTTACCCCATCTGTCATTTCTGAAAATAAATTTGAGTGTGTCAGGGACACTGTAGTATCTCTCTGGTTTCCTTGGAGCCGGGGGTAAAGTATCAGAAGTTGGACTGGATTCCATAAAGACATCATCCACAACATCCAGAACAGGAGGATTTGCTAAAGGTCTATGTTGAGGTAAATCTAAAAAGTCTCCGAATCTCTTTTTAGACTGATGATAATCCTGGCATTCCCAGTGGAAATGCTCTCAAAAGAAAAATCCTCTGGAGGGGAAGCAGAGGGAAGGGATTCCACTGGATCTGAATCCTCATAAGCAGATAAAGGCATGTCTTCCTAATCAGACACCTCAGAGTCGTCGGGGGATAGGTCTCTCTTTCCCTCTTAGCAGGAGAAGGCTGGCTTCCCCTAATCAGCATAATCAGGTCTTCTGCCATTTTAAGCATTTGATTTTGTGGCAAGAAAGCAGGTGCTTGAGTTTGGGTCGTTGGTTTTTTAGGCGTAGCTCGTACTCTTGGCCTTAGAAACTCGGTAGTTTCAGACAGAATTGAAGAGGCAAAAGAAGTCGTCGGTTTGTGTCAAATATCGGTAAGGCGAAGAAGTTCCTCGGAAGTTGGTGCCTGCATAGCGGTTCCGGACCCATCCAAGGTAGAAACATGCACAGGTTCTGTAGTCAAAGAAGAGTCTCGCAGCATACCGGACTCCGAACGGGTATCGGTAGCGGCCTACGAATCCATAGAAGAGGGTATCAGGGGCCGCTAAAGCACCTCACTGAGTACCGGTGAACTGTCGACTAGCTTAAGGGAAGCGTCGCCAGCAGTTTTGGACCTGTGTAGTCTGTCTCTGTCTTTATCCTTACGTTTTTTCGGAAGATCGGTAGTCGGCTGGCTTACCAAAGCCATTTCGGAATACGGAGATCGAGAGCGAAAGTACTTAGCGACAATAAGGGCCCAACGACGAATAGTTCAGGTGTTGAACAAGGCACAAAACTGACAGCGAGGTACGTCGTGGTCTGGGCCTAAACAGGTGATGCAGTAAGAATGGAAATCTTGTTGTGGTATATGCTTTCCACAGGTGAGACAATTGTTAACTTTTCTGACATTGGTTAGAGCAAGAAAAAAGGATCCCAAATGGGGTACTTAACTTTAGAAGACTTCAGGATGATTCAGTTCGGAAACGAAAACTCAGGTAGTGGCCAACCGGCACTCGTGCGAACTGCTTCTGCTTTGGGCTCCTCAGCAAGAAAGACTGATGTAATGGCGTTGTCTACCTGTTTTTATACCCCTGACGTCAGTACTGAAGTGACAGCAACCGACAGAAATACCAAGTCTCTGGTATTCGGGCCGACTGAGGGCTACCTACAGGCAGATAACCCAAGTGTGATGACTGCAACAGTGAAACATGAAGAACATCACAAGAATTACCCATTCTAAAGACTTAAGCCTTGCCTGTGATACAAGTAGGACCTGTTGGAGAGACAGGTATGCATCTCAGACACTACCCACTCTGTGGAACAGGCTTCACATCCAAGTAAAGCAGAGCCCACCCTCATCCAATTCAAGTGCAACTTGGACAACTGGATGGGGAACAGGAAATGCATCCCCGGTCTGGCACCTATGTCTCTAATGGACACAGGCAGCCTTTAAATGGTTCATCTCCCAGGGCCCTTGCTTATACATGTTTCATCTCCCAACCACTTGCTTACACTTATCAAGGGTACCACAACTTGTCAAAGATTTGGGATGCTGCAGGGCTAGGCTTAAAAAGGTCCTTGCTGTAATTAGCCTAGTAAAAACCTATGAACCAATGAAGAGCATTTTTTAATACAATATGGACAGCTGCTCACATTCTCTCTATAATGCATCTAACGTACAGAGCCTTTAGTAATTAACAGTAACAGCTGAACAAGTTCAACTTTAAGACACACACACACACACACTACACTATTCTTTGTTTCAAAGGCATTTGTTGCAAGGATACTTTTTAGGGTACAAGCGTGCCTTTTTCTGCTCAGTTATTTACTTTAGCACTGGTGTTTTCCAAAGATGCCAAAGAGAAAACTTAGTGCTACACCATAAAACAAAAAAGCTGCTGAGGTTTACAACACCCAAAGATGACACTGCGAAATAAACCTGCTATACTCTAAATTATTAAGCAGTTCTTATCATCATCAGAAGAAAAGAGGACAAATGTGAAAACTGCTGTGCACATCTGGATTGCTGAATTATTCAGTTTTATGCTAGGATAAGACTTTCAGAATTTGACAAAAAACTTCTGATTTTTCAACAATTTAAAGTTTTTGAGACTAAGTTTTTATATCACAACCAGTAAGCAACAGCTCAGCACTTAGTGAAAAATCTACAACTAGCGATCCTGCTATTAAATCAGAAAGAACATCAGCTAGTTGTACCAGAAAGTACACATTCCCATATTCTCAGAGGTAGTATATTTACAGACTGGGAGTAGAGCAGCAGTCATACATCTGTGGGTGTGGGTGTGGTGGTGGTGGGGGGCAGCTCTACTGCTGCTAAACTGACAGCTAGTACAGTGACTGTTAAGTCAAGCGTCTACAAGTACAACCAATATTACTGCAGATTGCAAATGCAGTACTTGCTCTAGACAATTACAGGATCTCCTCTAGCACAGCAGTACCATCCTACCCACCTGACTGTAGACTCTACACTCAGCTTAAAATACTTGGTGACACTGCAGTGGCAGCTCCCAGTGCGCCTTGTGCAGAAATTACAGCTCTACAGTAAACCTGCAGTGTTGCTGCTACTGAGATGAAAAAAGGCAATGACAATACCTAACAAAGGCTTAAACTTCCTAAACATGGCAAATGACAATGCAATCCCCCTGCCACTTTGATAACACTATTAACAAACAGCCTTTTAATGCAGTTTAAAAACAGGCAGACCTCCCTCCCCTTTTTTGAAGGGGATTTAACAGTTAATCAGTTTTCCTGTATATAGACATCTAGTACATGTAAAAGACGTTCCCTTTTCTTTCTTTCTTTTTTTAATGACATTTGTCGGTTAAGACTGTATAAGAAAGTTAGCACATAAATGCCTGTAACTGAAAACAGTTCTACACTGAGTGAGTGCTACCAGAAAAGTGTTTTCAGAAATGTATTTTATGGCTGCTGTTCTAAATGGTGGAAATGTTAACATTTCCACTGGAGAACTAATGCCCTAAGGAAAATCAATATGTTTTTCCTTGTGGTCTTAAATTTAGGACGCCATTCAGAAGGTCTTAACCAAATCTGCAGCAACATGAGGAAATACTAGGAACAGAACATCTCTTGAGGAACACAGCATGATAGAAGAATATGACAAATATCTCTGAAACAGACTAAGTAATCAGAGACCACGAGGATGGGAAATTTCAATCGGACAAAGCCTTATAAGACACCTCTCTCCAATTTTTACAGTAAAGGTTGTTGTTGGACTTGTCTTTCTGGCTTACATAATGTCTACAACTGGGGTGAAACAGTTGTCCTTGTTAGGAACCACAGCTCCACGCTGACAGGTTTAAGGTCTTTAGATATGAATGCAAAATCTTACCTTCGGTATGTCAGTAATGACCTGAAACGATGTAAAGACCAAGAAGGAAGTGATAACAGGTTGGTGAAGACAGAGAAAGTACAATTCTATAAGTAAACTTACCATAACAGTAGATCTTCTAATAGATTAAGCTGTATGGGCTATATCCTTCGAAAAATATACCAACCATCCAACTTTCCAAGCTTAAGAATACTTTCTACTTATCCGAACCACTGTGGGCTCAAGGAAAGACTCATTAAAGCAGAGGTTAAGGCACTAAATATTTAGCTTTCATGCTTCAAGAATAGAGGTTAGCCTAAAGATAGATTAAAAGTCTAGGAAAAGAAAATTAAACTTGTTTATACGAAGAAAAAAAAACATTCATGCAAAAATGTATCCATAAACACTCTAGCAATATATCTAACAGAAAAAGGGAAATGGAAGGAGGGTGTGGTTACTGCAATAATATGGGTTTGCTAAATTTACTTAAGACGACTGTACCATGTTCAACATTAGACCACTGCTGGAGCAGCCTAAGCTGTATGTGTACATTAAACAGAGCTTAGAATTGTATCAATTTAGGAGTTTTGAGAATCCATGAGCCCCTGTGGAATAAATCTAAGAAAACCTGTTCTGGACCTGAAAAAGAAATCTGTTTTGTAATGTTCTGCAAATGTATGTACAGAGGATCAAGCTGCTGCCCCTAGAATACTTAGAGTGCACCCCTTTCCAAAAGGGGGTGGGGGGGTGGAACACGCAAAAGTCAAAGTCCTGGCAGATTGTGCTGCAACTTTTCCTGAAAGTGACTTGTTATAGTGAAAACAAGAGCAAGAAATAGCATGAGAAAATAATTTAGAAACTGTCTGCTTTGACACTGGTTGCCCTTTTTCCTTACCGTTCCATGTATTCTAGCTGCCTGTGCACATTCAGAGTAAGGAGAAATTTCTCTCTTGTTTGTAGGTTCGTTCTAGACAGAATACAAGGAGATTAATAGTTTGACTCAAAGTAAACTCTGAAACTACTTCAGGCATAAGAGGAGGATTTGCTCTCAGACACCTTTGCCCTTGTGGGAAAGACTCACCATAAGAGGCTGCAACATTGGATACTCAGAAGTCGGAGCAATAAGTACTGCTTTCCAAGTATAAAACCTCAAGTCAGCCTGATTAGCTGGTTCAAACAGAAGTGTCAGTTGTTTTAAGCTCAAAGTTAACATCCCAAGGAGAAGCTACACCCTTTTCTATCTAGATCAATACGTAGCGTCAATGTTTGACTTGGGGAATGGCAGAAAGATGGGGACATAGGGGCAGACAAGCAGAAACAGCTAATGATCAACTTTGACAGAGTAAGAAAGGACTGAAGATAACTCACAAACATTCTAGACTCAGAGGCAATCAGTCCTTAAAAGGATCCTGGTTCTTATTGTGGCACCAGGTAGAAAATCTTTTTCCACGTAATCATAAATATTTTTCTAGTAGCAGTTGTTTTTTTGCCTCCTTTAGTACCTGCTGGATGTCGACAGAAAAAAAGTGCCACGCAACTGAAGGATTTTCAGGCTAGGGTGTAAACAACCCCTGTCTTGTGAAACCTTGTGTGGAAATTTGTGGTAATTAGCTATTTTCAAAAGAAGGGAGAATGACTGGGCCGAAAGGCATCACCACCACTATCTTTGGAGTCTCTTTCTGTATTTTACAAGAACCCCTATTATTAGTGGAAAGGGTAGAAAGAAATTTCAGGAACAGTATGGTGCATGGGAATGAGAAAGCATCCGTCTTCCAGACCTGCTTGCAAGAAACCCAAGAGCAGAATTTGTATGTTGTGAAAGACGGCAAGCAGATATATTTGAGGAGCCCCCACAGTTGGATCAACTGCAAACCCCCCCCCCCCCAAGTGCAGTTTCCATCTGAGGATATGTCCTAGTTCTGTTCATTTTATAAGGAATAATGTTCTGCTGTGATGGAATGTATGAAGCCTGGAAGACCAAACTGAGCTGAGTTGCTACATCCAAGGGTAACGCTGCAAGTCTGCAAAGTAGACAAAGATCTGGTAACCCCCTGTTTATGCACCACATCACTATGTATTTGTCTGTGATAAATTCCACAGTTCATAAAGGCCAAAGAATATTCAAAACTTCTAGATTACTGTCATCATCCTGTTGACATTTATGTGCTTTTGCCTGTCCTGTTTTTTCCCCGTTGACTCTGCCCTTCCACAAGCTAAGTCCAAGTATTCCCTTGTTAAGGATGAAAAGGGAGGGAGGGAGGAAAGGAGACCTGGACTAAAAGATAACTGATCTACCCATCACATCAACCCCCTTCATAAAAACCCAACACAGGAAACTGAAGACATACAGGTGTTTATGTTGGGACAAGACTGAACTGAGATGCTACTGAATTTTTCCCATGTGAAGTGTGGCTAAGAGACTTGAGAATCACAGAAGCCACAAAACCCGGAATCTTGAGGTATATATTCCCTGAAGATGTTGGGTACTAGATGGAAAAGATCAGTAACATTTCTTTGCACAGTTCTACTTTGTCCACAGGTAGAAAAGGCCCTTCCTACGGATGCATCTAGAAAACATTCCAGAAAAAAACTACTTTGTGGGAAGGAATGAAAGATAATGGATGCATCTAGAAAACATTCCAGAAAAAAACTACTTTGTGGGAAGGAATGAAAGATAATTTCTGCAAGTTCACCTGGAACTACAGACTAAGAAAGTTCCCTGACAGGTGAGTCTGCAATATAAGACAATGCCTTGTACTCTACAGGGAGCCAAGTACACAAGCCAATTGCTTTGTAAATATCCTTGATGCAATCAAATAGACTAATGGCAAGTACATCAGTTACAGAAAATCTTAAATGTCCAACTACTCTGCAAACTGGAATGTGGTAAGCATCGTAAATGTACGATTACCAGGAAAGTCTGATTACCAGTAAAGTCCGACTGGTTAAGTACCAACTTTTAAGAGGAAGCCCACAGACTAAAGCGCTAAAGTTTGACAAAAACATTTTTATGAACAATAACTTTACAACCTTCACAAAGGATACAAAAACATCTAGTTTAAATAATTATACCAAATTAGACAAAATTTGCCAATGTTGGTTAAAAATAGATACAAGTTGTATGACATTTAATATTTAGAGAAATTTTAATCTGTTTAGAGAAATTAAAGGTAAGCTAGTATAATAAAATACAAACAGGAATTGCAATAAAGTGAGAAAAAAAAACAGGGTTATGTTATATTTACACAAGAAAAAAGTACAGTTGTGTACACTTGGCATAAATGTAGATGTTAGAGTGTATTCACTGTTGCAGTCATCACATTTGGGTTATCCGCTTGCAGTAAGCCCTCAGTCGGCCTGATTATCAAAGTCTTGGGTCCTGCGTCGGTTGCTGTCTCATCTTCCATGACGTCAGGTAGTCAGGGGTATAAAGCATGCAGCCAACGCCATTACATCAGTTTTTCTTGCCCATATGTCAGGTGCCCCTCTTATGGGAAGCATTTAAATATATACATACAAGGTTACACCTCCAACAAAAAAGCAAATGCACCAAAAAGCTTTTTAAGCATAGTGAAGGAGAGTAAAAGTACAGCCAAAAGAAGTCAGGGGGCTGGAGGGAGGGTAACCAGGACTGCAACAGTGAATACACTCGAACATCTACATTTATGGTAAGTGTACACAACTGTACTATGTTCTTCGTGTTTCGCTGCTGCAGTCATCACATTTGGGTAGATTCCCAAATCTAAGGATGGGAGGAGGCATTTAAGGCCCTGCAAGACTGCAAGGGCAAAGCCAGCTCTGAATTTAGAGAAAATTGGTAAATGGTAATGCTTGGTGAAAGCATGTATAGAACTCCAGGTAGCAGCTTCTAGGATGTCCCTGGTAGGTACACCTTTGAGAAAGGCTGTAGAGGTAGATGCAGCCCTGGCTGAATGGGGTGTAATCCCGTGTGGGATAGGTTTACCATGGTGCTTATAGCAGAAAAGAATGCAATGGCCATCCATTTAGAAATGGTTTGTTTTGAAATGGCCTTCCCCTCTGCCCCTGCAGCAAATGCCACCAGCAGTTGTTCAGATTTCCTTTGTGGTTTAGTCCTGTCCAAGTAAAATCTAAGTTGTCTGTGCACATCTAAGGAGTGTAGTATCCGTTCCCCTTTGTTCTGTGGATTAGAAAAGAAGGTAGACAAATGAATGGATTGATTAAGAGCCACAAGAGGGATTGGTCCTGGGGGAAACCCTGTCCGCATGAAAGATGATGAAAGACTCCACTGCCATAAGGGCCTGTAATTCGGATACCCTTCTTGTTGAAGTGATTGCTAAAAGGATGGCCGTTTTCAAAGAAAGGAATTTTAAATTTGCATTTGCAGCTGTCTCAAAAGGAGGAAGAGTGAGTTTTTCCAATACAAAGTTGAGGTCCCAGGCTGGAGTTGGTGCTCTCCTGGGTGGTCTTAAGTTTTTGGCCCCTCTGAGGAACTGCTTGAGCAGTGGGTGAGAGAAGAGAGGTGGGTCTGTGTTATAATGAGCTGAAATGGCAGAGGCGTGAATTTTAATGGAGGAAAAAGAAAGGCCCTTGTGAAGCATCTCAGTTAGATATTGAAGAATCTGAGGTAAATTGGGTGCTGCTGTGCCCATCGCTTGAATTTGGTTCCAGGCACATATTTTCCATTTTTCAGCATAAGATTTTCTAGTACTTGGCCTCCTTGCCTCCAAAATGACATCCAACACTTGTTTACTGAGGGATGGTAGTGGAGAGCTTGGGTAATTAGCCAGGCAGCCAGGTTCAGGGTTTGAAGCTGAGGGTGCAGAATCCAGTTCTCCTGTTGAGACAACAGGGTAGGGGTCTGAGGCAGGTGCCATGGAGCCAGCAGTGACACACTGCACAAGAGGGGGTACCAATGTTGGCATGGCCAGTCTGATGCAATCAGAATCATCCTTGGTTTGTCCCGTTTGATCTTTAGTATTAACTTGGTTAGGAGAGGCAGAGGAGGAAAGGCATAAACTGATACATTTTTCCAGCTGAAGGACAGAGCACCCACTTTCCAAGCTTGTTTGTGGAGAGTCCTTGTGTAGAATTTGTCCAATTGGTAGTTTTGGGGGGCAAACAGGTCTATATCTGGGCTCTCCCATTTGTTTGTCAACATGTTGAAAGTCTTTGGCTCCTGTGTGGGTCCATGAGATTACTGCTTAGTTCGTCTGCCAGTGTATTTAGTTTTCCTGGCATGAATTGACCTGCAGATGAACTAGGTAGCTCAAGGCTGTGTTCCACACAGCCATGGCTAGTCTGCAGAGGGGGTAAGAATGGGTGACCCCCCCTTGCTTGTTTATGTACCACATAACAGTGGTGTTGTCTGTCTTTACCATTAATTGTCCAGGAAGAATGTGGTCCTTGAAGGCTGTCAGAGCATTCTGTACAACTAACATTTCTTTTTGATTGATATGTAGGTGCATTTGACTTTGGTTCCATTTGTCCTGAATGCACTTCCTTGCCAGGTAAGCCCCCCATGCATAGTCTGATGCGTCTGTTAGGGTTTGGATGGCAGGGGGTAGAGTGAATGGTAGTCCCTTGTTTTGGTGGCAGGCCTCTCCCCACCAAAGGAACACTACAGCAGGCAAGGTATGATGGGAATCATTGCTTCTAAATCTTGAGAATGTTGACACCATAGGCATTTTAGGTACCACTGTAGTTTCCTCATATGCAGTCTTGCATATGGAATTAGTAGAATGCAGGAGGCCATGAACCCCAAGGCTTGCAGTATTTGCCTTGCAGATAAGTAGGGTTTCTGAGGCCATTAGTTTGAAGTAAGTTGTCAATTGAATTTGTTTCTCTGGCGTGAGGAAAACCATCTGGGAAGTTGTATTCAAGCTTGCTCCCAGGAATATAATTTGGTGACAGGGTACCAGATGTGATTTCTTTTCATTTATGGTGTACTCCAGACAAGTTAGCACCTTTCGTAAAATGCCAGATGATTCAAAAGTATGTCTCGGCTTTCTGCCTGAATTAGACAATCGTCCAGGTATGGACATATCTGAATATTTCTTTGCCTGCAAAATGCAATCACTGGAGCTAGGCATTTTGTGAATACCTTGGGCGCCGTAGATAAGCCAAAGGGCAGTGCAGAGAACTGAAAAGTGCATGTAGCCTGCTTTGAAGCATAGGTATCTTCTGCAAGATTCCCTGATTGGGATATGCAGGTAGGCTTCCTTTAAATGGAGTGTTGCCAACCAGGCATCTTTGCCTAGCATAAAAAGCAACTGGCGAAGAGTTAGCATCTTGAATTTTGGAATGACCAAAAAGATGTTTAAGGTAGATAGGTCCAGGATGGGGCACAGAGAGTTGCCCTTTGTGGGTACCAGAAAGAGTCTTGAGTACAATTCCTTGTCCCTTTTCCTCTTTTGGTACAGTTTGAATAGCCCTTATGCTTAAGAGAGAAAGTACTTGCTTTTGAGCTTCTGCCCACTGATTTGGGGGTAGATCTGGCCAACCCGTTTAGGGTTGGTAACATACAGAATTGAAATCTGTATCCTTGGGAAACTATATTTAAAATCCACTTCTCCTGGGTAATGAGTTTCCAGTTTTTTGCCTGCAGAGCAATCTTTCCCCCTAAAGGAGCAATCAGTTAAGAAGTGCTTGGAAATTTTAAAGTTAAGTCATTGAGACAATTTACCATAGGGGGCAGTCTTACCACTCCCTGATTTGGAAGCGGGAGCCCCTGATTGCTTAGTCCTGTGCATACCCTGGGACTGAAGCCTGGGTGTTCTGCTGGTTCTGGGTTTGGACTGAAGGCCTGTAAGAGGCAGGAAAGGACCACTTCTTAGAGGGCCAGTGCCTACTAAATCTTGGAGGCTGTACTTGCAGAAAATCTTTCAACAGTTTGCATAGATTTAGCTTTTTCCTCCATCTTTTTAATAACTTCTGCTTTGGTGCCAAACAGGCGGTCCTGATTTAAGGGAGCATCCAGTAGTTTAGCTTTAACATGATCTGGCAAGGATTGCTCCTTAAGCCAAGCATGCCTTCTAAGTACAGACCTAGTGACAGCAGCCCTGCAAGATGCCTCTAGTGAATCAAAACCACATTGCAAAGTATGTTTTCCAACCTGTTCAGCAGAATGCATTAAATCCTGTAAATCCTTATTTTCAGCACAATCAGGAATCAACATAATTTTCTGTTTAAGCAATCCAATAATATGCTGCTACTTTAACATATGAAATTGGTAGTTTAAGGCCCTGATGGCCAAGGTTGCAGAAGTGTATACCTTCTTACCCCATCTACCCAGCCCCTGGAGTCTCTATCAGAAGGGGTAGGATTTTTGGCAGTAGTAGCCTTAATGCCCTTGGGTCCCTGTGAAATGGTCTCAGGATCTGCAGTGGGATTTTTAAAAAGAAACTTGTGGGAGTCAGGAACCCTGTAATATCTGTCAGGTTTTTCTGGGAGCAGGAGGTAGAGAGTCAGGGGCCAAACTAGATTCTGAAAAGGCATCATCCACAATGTCCAGTACAGGAGGGATAGCTAAAGGCCTATGTTGGGGTAGGAGTAAGAAATCCCTAAGCATCTTTTTAAAGTCAGAGTAATCCTGGCTTTCTCAATGTAAATGCTCCCTAACAGTATGCAAAGTTTCACCAAAAGAGAAATCCTCGGGGGGGGGGGGGGGGGGGAGGAATAGAGGGGATAGAGTCCTCTGCATCAGAATCCTCATAGGTAGATAAGGATAAATCTTGGTTCATAGGTTCATACTAGGCTATCTGCCCTGGGGCAATTATAAGCCTAGCCCGATTCTGTATGGCTTACGCCACCCCTTGATTTGAGTATACTGTGCCCTTTTTAAGGTTTAGTTTACTGTGCCTCTGTCTAATAGTGACACGGGAGTAATCCCTGGGACAAACCTACGATCCCCCATCCACTTATCAAGATTCCTCTTGAAGAGATTCAGTGAGGTGCTCTGCCTCACATGAACTGGAATTTTATTCCAGAGTGAAGGGAGCCTCTGGGTTATGAACCTGTCCCTCCAGCAAGTTCTATTTATTTCTGTGCTGAGGTTTAAGTCCCTCGAGCGTGTGGCTCTAAGGGATTTAGATTTACTGAGGTGGGGCATGTCCATTAATTCTGGATTTGACATAGCTTTGTATGTCAGGCATAGATCGCCTCGAAGTAGGCGGTATGCAACTGAGTAGAGCTGGAGTTTTTTTAACAGAGCAGCATATGACATCTGTTTGAGACCCTTGATCCTCTTGGTGAGATACTTTTGGGGTCTTTCTAATTGCTGCAGGTGTCGGGTAAGGTACATCCCAAAAGGGCATTGTATTCTATGATGGGCCTGATGAGGGATGAATAAAGGCACGATTACCTCTCTTGATCTAGATGTGAAACCCTTCGTGATGAGGTGGGCTATGTAGAAGGTCTTTCTAACCACTTTGGCAATGTGGTTTTCAAAGGAGAGATTGCTATCAACTTGGGTCCCCAGGTCCCTAACAACTTTCTCTGTACTTAATGGGTTTCCGCCTATGTGGTAATTTGTGGGCACATTGTTTTTGCCAAAGGGTATGACTATACATTTTTGGCATTTAGCTTTAAACCATGGCTGGCACCAGTTATCTGTCTCTGTGAGACCTTTTTGAAGGATGTTTGTGTCAGCTGGAGAGTTGATTATGGCACCCAGTTTGCAGTCGTCTGAACTTGGTGAGCCATAGTCCTCCCACGTTTGCCTGTACCTTGGAAAAGTATATACCGAACAAGAGTGGTCCCAGGACAGAACCCTGTGGGACGCCACTTGTGACCGGTTTCGAGTCTGACATGGCTCCAGCAACTCTCACTCTGTGGGTTCTGTCTTTGAGCCAGTTTGCGACCCATCTTGTGACATAGGGGTTTATATTTAAGCTGGATAGCTTATCTATGATGCCCGAGTGGGGTATTGTGTCAAATGCCTTTGCAAGTTCCAGATAGGCTGTGTGGACTACCTTCCCTTCATCTATGGCTTTGGTGACAGTTTCAAAGAAGTCAACCAGGTTCAAAAGGCAGGATCTGCCCTTGACAAAGCCGAACTGGGTAGGATCTAGTGTCTGTAGGTCCCCAATGTCTTTGTTTATGAGCTCCATGATGATCCTCTCCATAGCCTTGCAGACTAAGCTAGTCAGGCTTATGGGGCGATAGTTTCCAGGGTCCATAGAGGCTCCACTTTTGTGGAGTGGGACCACTGTTGCTGTACGCCATTCTGTGGGCACATATCCTGTAGTGAGGCTGAGATTGTATAGCTGTTTTATTTGAGGGATTAGTTCCTCTTGGAGTTCATGTAGGACGCAACCTGGGACGCCATCTGGTCCCATGGAAGCAGTGTTTTTTGCTTTGGAGAGGGCAGCCTTCACCTGAGCATCTGAGATGTTTGGGAGGCAGCCCTCTGCCGGGATAGATACTTGCTCTTTTGGGGGGGAGGGGGTGGAGAAGTTTGCACTGAACCTGTCTGCCAGGATATTGGCGATGTCTGTGGGTTCAGTGTATTTTTTGTTGTTTAGAATCAACTCAGAACAAGTCTGGGAGTTGCATCCCAGGTTTCTTACATAACTGAAAAAAGCCTTATGATTGTCTTTGGTGTTCTGTGCAATTTTTCTCTCGAAGCTGGCCTTGGAGGATTTTATGAGGGATCGTAATTTTTTGCTAGTACTGATCAGAGATGCCTTCCCTATTAGGGATTTTGCTCTATCATGCAGTAGCTTCCTCCTTCTGTTGCACAGTTTATTTATGGCAGGGGTCCACCAGACCGGACACCTGCCTTTGGATGATTGGGTCTTGGTTTTGTTTGGGATAGCATGATCCATGCATTCCTGGAGATGTCTGTAGAGTGCATTTATATAGGATTCTGCAGTTTGGGCCGTAGTTTCCACTGGCCCTTGGACCTCGAAGGATTCCACATCGGTTTTGAGAAGTGCGAAGTTCGCTTTTGAGAAGTTTTTCACTGTGGTTTTCTGGGCTGGGGGTGGGGTCGGGATGTGGACATCCAGTGAAATTATTTTATGGTCTGATCTTACCAATGAGGGATATACTTCTGGTGTGGAGCATAGAGTCCCCATGTTGGTAATTATCAGGTCTAGTATGTTGTCCCCTCTTGTGGGAGTGGTGACTAGTTGTTCCATAGTATTTGAGCTTATAATTTCCAGGAATCTTTGGGCTAAGGTGCTGGGGCTTGAGTAGTGCTCCCAGTCAATGTTTGGGTAGTTGAAGTCGCCCAATATAATGGTGTTCGGAGAGATCTTCATGTTTTCCAATGTTTTCAGGAAAGCAGAGTGGGATTCCTGACTTTGAGAGGGTGGTCTGTAGGATGCTATAAACTGAAAAGCAGTCTTGCCCACTGTTATTTGCACATGGATGGTCTCCGATACTTCGTGCAATGCCACTAACCTGGAGGTGTGGATATCCTTGAATAAATATAGAAACTCCCCCTCCTTTTGTGGTTCGGTTCGGGTTTTGGGGCCGAAAAGCATGATATGAGGTATAGCCTGGTAGTGCTGGGGTGCTCTCTGGAGCCTTGAACCAGGTTTCTGTCACTGCACAGATATCGATGTTCTCCATACTGGGGAGAGCTTCAAGTGCGTGCATCTTGAGGTAAAGACTTCTGGTCATCAGAGGAAACAAATTTCAGAATCCTGGTCAGAAATATCATAAGCAAATTCAGTCCTAGCTCTCTCAGAGGGGAAGGTTGGCTTCCCCTGATTAAAGTAATAAGGTCTTCAGCCATTCTTATCATTTGTTTTTTAGGCATAGAGGCCTGACCATGCGGTCTCGGCATCAGTTTTCTAGTCATGGTTTGAGATTTAGGCCTTGAAGAAGAAGACTGCGTTGGTTTAATATGCAAGTCAGTAGGCCTGAATACACCCTCAAAAGCCGGTGCCTGCACAGCAGCTCTGGACACATCCAAGGTAGAGACATCCGCAGGTTCCATGGTTGAAGCATCTCACGGCATACTGGACTCCGAATGGGTCTCAGTAAAGGTCTGCGAATCTGAAGTAGCGGGCATCAGGGTCTGCGAAAGCTCCTTACTGAGTACCGGTAACTGGTGACTGGCTTAGGAGAAGCATTGTTGGCAGCTTTGGACCTAGGCGGCCTGTCTCTGTCTGTATCTTTCTATTTTTTCGGAATGTCGGTAGTCAGATGGCTTACTGAAGACATATCTGGATAATTAAACAGAGCACCAAAATATTTAGAAGCATAAATATACTGATGACGAACAGTTAGTTGCTTAAATAAGGCACAAAACCGACAGTGAGGTACGTTGTGGTCAGGGCCTAGGCAAGGAATACAGTACGAATGGAAATCATTATGAGGTTTTTGCTTTCCACAAGAAATACAATTACTGACTTTTACTGACATCGGATTAGAGCAAGAAAAAGTTTCCCCAGCGGGGTACTTAGCTTTAGTTGAAGACTTCGGTTCTGAAACTCTTAAATGAAAATTTCATGAATTGGCCAACCGGCACTTGCAAACTGCTTCTACTTTGGGCACCGCATGGCAAGAAAGACTGATATAATGGTATCAGCTGCATGCTTTATACCGCTGACTACCTGACGTCACGGAAGATGAGAGAGCAACCGACGCAGGACCCAAAACTTTGATAATTAGGCCGACTGAGGGCTACTGCAAGCAGATAACCCAAATGTGATGACTGCAACAGTGAAACACGAAGAACATCTGACTGAAGAAAGAGAGTGAGTGAAGAAGAGGAAGTAATGTTTATGTTGGAGTTGAGCAAAAATAAAGTCAGATTAGAAAGTCTTTCAGAATGTTTTTAAAGGACTGGAAAGAGAATACTGACCTGACGGATGAAGGTGAGGGGTTACAGGTCTTAATGACACAGTACGAGTACAGATCATACAGAGCAGATCTGAAAGGTTTGTGGACAGAGAAAAGTTTCTGGTCACCGTATCATACTGACCAAGTGGGAACATAGTTGTGTACAATGGTATAGTGTCGGACAAGCAAATAGGTGCTGGATAACTTTATAGGTGGTAAGAAGCTGTGTAAGTTTGTTGATGGGGTAAGTTCTAATCAATTTAGTCTTTTTACTGCTATGAAGTGGTGGGTTCTGAAAGGGGTATTTGCTGCAAATTTATAGCCACTTTATTATAACATTGTTCAAGGCTTGCTTTCTGTGATGCCATAAAATTTAAAGGAAAAAGGAGTGTTAAGAGTTTGTAGGGATAACATTTTGAACTCTGGGACACTAACCCAGAGGTTGAGAAGTGAGAGATATAGGACTTGTCACCAAGCTACTTTTTTCTTTGGCACCAGAAAAAAAAATCTTTAAATCAAATATTTGTCCCGTCTTACCTGACAGCACTGGTTCTATGCCCCCAGAGACATCACCTCTCAAACTGGAAGAAACAGGCAAGTCTGGTTGGCATGAGGAGAAGGAACCCCCTAAAAATGAATAGACTGGGTTCAGAGACATTTGTGAAACCACTTTTGGCAGGAAATGTTATTCTGAAGAGACATACCACCTTTGCGAAAGTAGAAAGCTACATTTGTGAATGTTCAAAACAGGTTCTCTACACAGGAATGTCAGCAGATATCCTGTAAACAGAGATGATGGCTAGCTGAAAAAAATATTTTCCAAAAAACAGACATAAGCAGCATCACGCCTACAGCTTTGTCAATCATTATTTTCAAGCCTGGTGAGAGAAAAGGGGATTCTCATAAGAGAACACTGGTGCAGTACTCCTTTAAGAAGCTGTCTGACAACACAGAGCTGGGCCACAGTGCTATCCCCCACAAGTTCATGAAACGGATATACAACAGACATGTGCACATTAACTATGGAATAACAGAAGCCACGGTATTTGAGCCACACCTGATGATACTTCCACACTCCCCTCCTATACCAAGTAAATCAGCTGGAGGACTGCATTCATACAAACAGGAAATAAAACAAACGTATACAAAGGTTATCAGAAATGGCCCTGCTCAATTTAGGGGTAAGCTTAAAAAGGGATTGCAAAATCGTTTGAGTGCTTTCTTAGAGGTACACATGGGGTAGGCATCTTATGGCCCCTGTTATTCCTGGTCTTGTATTGTACTATGCTTCTAAATAGAAATTATTCAATTATTCTGTGATGTAACCTAAGACACTGGTGTCCCTTGTTTATGGCCCATTGCCAAAAGAGCACATCATTCATGCATCAGAGGAACAAGAATGGGCCCCAAGCTTGTTTAAATACTTTACAATAGACTGGTTGCCAGAGTTCACAAGAAACTACATCTCAAAGGATTCTGGGTCAAAAGAATGCTTGCCTCTGTCTCTCTCCCTGTGAAATGAGATCAAAAATCCTTCAACTGTGTGAGAGAGACGCTCCCAAACTATGTCTGTAAAGTACTTGTCATTAGCTGTAAGAATGTCAGATTCATCACGATTGGGGGAACTGTCCACCACTGAAGGACCTGGCAACAGAGGTATTACACAAGAGAAGTCCTGTGAAAGTTTGGCAATTCTGCAACGAAGAACACATCACAGCTCAATGCAAGATCTGCACATTCAAGTATGCAAAGGATATCATGAAGATCATGGCAGACATCAGACCCAGTAGCCACAGGAGAGCTAACAATGATGCAAAGCTGCTTTTTCATCCAATCATCAAATCAATGACTAAGTGACATGTCCAGCTTTGCACCTATAAAGGTAATCCTCATGAGAATCGGACAGATCATTTATCCCAGTTTATGATCACCCTGAAAAACTGAAACATGTTAGTGTTCACAGCAAGGGTGCCGCAAGGAAGTCCCTGCAAAAAGCTAAAAAGAGAGTGTCATTCAGATGGGAACACAGTTTCAGCCACAATGAGCCTGCTGGCACCAGGGATAGAGCCGTGACTATTTCCAGGCGACCAAAGTTCAAATAGTGGCATGACCACTTTATGACAGAGGCAGGAGAAGATGAGCATGCCCCATCCTGTGGAGGAAGAGATGTATGTGCACAGGGGCACATATGCTGGCTAGATTTCCCAGATGAACAGGGAAACCACCATGCAGCCTTCCCAGGTTTGGCATGCCATATTGCTACTTTCTGCCACTTGCAGAAGCGTGGAGTGATGTAGCACAGATAACAAATGCACTCTAACCCATGGGCTGTCACTGGACCTACACAGACGGCTAAGGCTTAAAAGCACAAAAAACAAAAACACAAACAACCACAACGGCTGTCTTAATGATGGCCTCTTCCGTCTTTCCCTCATCAAGGTGATGGGGAATGAATCGGCCGAATAGCTGGGAGGAGCATGTTGATCAGCAGGCAGTGTGGGAGTTGGGAATGTGCCAAAACAAGGCTAAGGCACAATGAGCAACACCTTTATAAATGTTATAAGTGTGGAAAAGCAAAAATGTTAACAGCTGCTACCGGTGGAATGGCAATTCACAGCAAATCAGAGGAAAAGGCTATCTGAACTTCAAAAACTTTTAAGAGTTCAGTAGCACCACACAGGTGCCCTGTGATAACAGTGGCAGACGACATGTACTAAGAACCATCAAAAAAACAAAAGTAGCAAATGTACTGCTTAAACCTGCAAAGATCCTAAAGAGGATGCAACTAACTGGCTCTTAAAGAAATAAGAGAAGAGGTGTAGGTAAAAGTCCCCAACCCTTTTATGAACGAAGGGCAGCTTCTATAGCTGACAAACAGAATGGTCCAGATATGTTCCAAAAGATCTAATGAAACTGCTTGGTCCTTCAGCACAGCTCTTTTAGGGGAACTGCCTACAAAGTCTGGAGGCCCAAGGAGAACACATTCAGAACTCAGTCTCTCACAACAGCTCTCCAAGCCAAAGAAACATGAAGAAAATCACTCTCTCCCTCCACAAGCTTCCCCAGACCAGAGTCAGGACTGCTGGGAGAGGATGGCAAAGTCATTCTCCTGGTAGAGCTACCAGCACAAAAATGTGACTATGTGATACTTGAAAGTGAAACCACATCAAAAACAAATCACAAAGCTGTTAGCATCTCAAAATACAAAATACCCTAAAAACAAATCCCAAAACAATGAAACCAGAAAAAAAATAGAAAGACATCCATGTAAATCAAAAACAAAATATTTTAAAAATGTGTTCCTTCAAGAAACACCCCCCTGGCAAACCACAGAAAAAGTGGTCTCTGCCCCTCCACACCCTTAAGACACTAATTCTACAGTCAACACAACCTAGAAGGCAAAGTGAAACTCTGTTATATGCTCTAATCCACTTAAGGCAGCACCAAGACAGATTAACTGGTGGACTCGAGCAAAGGAGGAAAATACAGTGACATTCATATTGACTACCAATGTGCTCAAAGTAGCATCAGCTGAAGTTCAGTATAAATGCAAAAGTCAGGCAACTTGTGTATTGAAATCTGCTACAGTGATGACAAAAACCTTTTGGAAAGTGCAACACTATTACTAAAACTGGTATCAAATCTCTCGATTAAACAATGTGCACTTCTTGACAGCCTTCCACAGATGGCAATGAGGCTTCCTCTATTTTGGGGCTGTTCCAGTCAAGTAAAGGAACAGCAGATATATGTAAGGAAGGTTATTAAGGTCTTGCATATTTCTCAAGAGTTCTAATCATCAGGTTTCCAAGAAGTTTTTTTTGTAAACACCAAATGACAATGAGAAAACTTCAACAAAACACAAAAAAAGCCAGCTCCACCATGTAGATCTGTGTATTACGTTTTATTCTGGTACCTTTGCTTATCGCCTTCTCAGGAATACTTCACAGTGCAAACTGATCTGAATTTATACAAAAATGCCTCAGTGAAATAATTAAAACGTTAATTAAACACAATTAAATCCTCCATTAACCAATCTATGAATAATTTATAATATTTTTATAGATTTTATATAATTCTCAATACCACATCACTTCATCATTCTATAAACCTAACATTCATGTTATGCACAAAACATGCTGTTTCAAAACACATTTATAAAGTTAAATTACTATCCAAGTTTATTCCCCTTGGAAATACTGTTCTGTAATTAATGAGCATCCTGCATTCTAATTTGTTTAAAGCTTCCCTGAAATTACCCCCTTTGTCCAGACTAGGTCGGGCTAGAACACTAAAAAATAGATTTTGTGTTCCAAGCAAGGTTTTGTCAGACAGCATTCCCCACTTTAAAATCAGCATCAAGAATGTTGTTCTGAGGTCTCAGCATGGAAGTCCTACGATAGCACCATAACAGTTAAAATTACAGTGCACTACTACTACTACCACCATGAACATCTCAAAAGGAGTCCGAATAAAAGTCCTTCCTCTCCACACACTTGGAGATATTTCCAAAGCCTTCCTATGACTTATTCACAGTGCAAGTCTATACTTTATACATTTTTCTAAACATTTTTTGCAACTCATCCCTGCAAACTATTCAGCCCCTGGCTCAGGACTGCTCACTGCTTTCACCTGCTGGCTGTCATTGGCAATAGCATCTCGTGAATGGCTATCACCCAAGAAGCCATGAAAGGTGCTCTGGTCCCCCCTTTTAAACATGCAGATCTCACAATTTTTCTTTTGCATTGCTGGATGCTGCCCTTGCCCCAACCGCATGAAGGTCTGGCTTAATCACTCTCCACCCCTCACTCACAGCCTTCAATATTCAGATATACACTGTGACTGCCCACATGTCAGGGAACTACTTGGAAGCATTATCTATTAGAAGTCATATTCTACTCTTTTTAGTTGATGAGGAGAGGGATTTTTTTTTTTACTGGGCTCTAAACCCATCCCCTGACAGCTAACATGTAACATTGTCATCACCAAAAAGAACCATCACTTGTGCAATCGTGTGCACATGCCCCATGAAAGTTATCATGAACAGCTTGACAGTTTTATACCCAAATCCTCAGTCCACTGTGTTGCAAGCTTCACACTTGGCCATCTGATAAGTGTGTGCTTTACAGAACAGCAGACTGCCAACCCCCACCCCCCAAGCCCTCAAGATGAGGAAAGCTGGCACTGTCTGCTCACTTTACTCACCCCTCTCAGATTCTCTACCACCTGGACCACTACTCAGTAGTGCGTTATCTGGCACACAGACAGTGCTTCATCCTTCCATGCCATGGAACTCACAAAAAAGTACAGTTTTGTACCTACCATAAATGTAGATGTCCGAACTGGATAGCATCTGCACGTCATAAACCTCAGTATTTCGCACCCCGCTCTCAGTGTTTCTCTTGTATAAAATAGCCCTCTTGCAGGCTAAACTCTTTGATTTGGATAATGGGACAAAAATTTGGATAGATGTAAATGCAAAGGTAAACATTATACAATATATAAAGATGTAAACATATACAATATAGTACAAACAATACACCCCTAAGAGCTAGCTATTAACAGCTAGCTATTATTAGGAGGGAGGACAGAGGGGTGAGGCAGAGGACTGCAATGATGAGGAGTCACAAAGGACATCTACATTTATGGTTTCATGTATACCATACTATGTCTATCATTAATATGCAGTCACAGTCAAGGATGCAGAATACCATATACGTGAATGGGAGGAGGTGTGTAGTTTGGATAAGGAACTAAAGAGGAGGATTGGCAATGTAGCATCTGTTGCAAACCCTGTCGGGCCTGTGGAAATTATAGGCAAATTATTATAGAGGGCAAATATGGAGGCTTAGCAGCAGTAGTCAATAATATGTCTAATGTCTTTGGCCCTCGTGCCAAGAAGGCTGTAGTAGCTGTGTGTAGTGTTGCCCTGAATGTGTCTTGTGTTCTGTGGGTGGTTTCCATGGAAGAAGGAGTAAATGAACATACGACAATTTCCTTAATTAGATTGTCTGTGATTTTTGTCTGCTTTTTCCCCTTCCTTCCTGTTGCATAGGCTGCAAAAAAAAAGTTGGTCTTTCTTCTATTTTTTTTTTTTGTTCTGTCCATAGTAGTAAAGCTATCTCATGTACATGCAAGCAGTATTCCCCTCTGTTTTGTGGGTTGGGAAAGAAAGAAGGTGGTAGGGGAGATTGCTGGTTTAAAGACACTCTGGATACCACCTTGGGCATAAATGTAGGATTAGTCCTCATGGACACTCTATCTTTGTGGAAGATAGGAAGGGTTTGCACGCCATTAAGGCCTGTAGTTCTGAAACCCTCCTTGCAATCTCTGCTAGTATTGTCTTTCCCGGTACAAATATTGCCTGTAACTGAGGTCATTCTGCATAGAGGGTATGAATGAGTGCCTCCCTGTTTGTTAATGTACCACATGACTGTGGTGTAGAATGTCCTTGTTTGGTATCTTAGCCTTGACTTAAATTGACTGTGTATCCTCCAGTCCTTGTAGCAGTAAAATGACCCTTTGTAAATCTGTTGTCAGCTTGCTTTTTTGTCCCTTTGTAGCAGGCTCCAGAAATCTGAGGTATCTTCTGCAGATTGGTCGGTGGGGGGCGTGCAGGTATGCCTCCTTGAGATCTTGGATCCGACCGAGTTATGACTGCAGATGCATCCATGAAGGACATCATTAGAATTTAAATAGGCAAAGTGAACATTTTAGTGCCCATGTTTTAATGAAGTAGGGAAATGTGTATTCTTAACACAGGTGTCTGAGGAGTTGCCTGGTAAGGGGGCTCTACACACTCTACTGGAGGCTTGTAAAGAGCTATTGCCTTGCTGGGTGGAATTCAGAAACAGAGTCAGGATGTTTCCAGACTACAACTGTGGCATTTTTGTACATGATTACATGGGCGAGATTATGTTTGGCTCTTCATTCTTTGTCCAATAGTTATCCAGATGCTTCTGAGGGAATAAGGGGCCCCAAATCACTCCACAACTGACATCATGAAATTTAGAAGCATCTTCAAAAGAGAGGTGCATCCCAAGATGAGATGAGGGAATGCACTCTGCTTATAGTTCATCTCAGAAAAAAAAGGCTTCTAGGGTTTTGAGATTCCTAATTTAACCTGAGATGGAGACACTATCCCACTCATCTATGGATATGTGCTCATAACCAGTCTATGCACTGGATGTCAGAAAACATGAAAACTCTACACAAGCATACAAGCTCCCCAACCAAGGGCAGCATATCAGTAAAAAACACCTATCTGGGCTCAGAGCTGCCATCGGGTCATATTTCTTCAGGCTACAGTCTCAAGTCAACTGTACTCCTGACCCAAGGCCTTTTAAAATTGCAGACCACTCTCCAGGGTCAGTCTCATCAGCAACGGACTGGTCAGCACTAATACTGCAATATGAATTCCACAAGATGAGAACTGAAGTGCACATCCTTTGAGAACCTCACACTGACTGCAGAAAAGATCCAGTGTGGGTGCAAGCCTTGTCAAGAGAAACACTGCTCTGCATCTTCATGCTGAAGACGAGTTCAGCACCTGCTGGCCCTGGAAGACTACTTTAACAACGGATTTACCTCCAGGAAGCAAGACTTCGGAATATTCTTGTGGTGGCATTCTTGCTGTGGCCTGAGGCTGCATACTTAGAATTTTCATGTGGATAACTACAAGAGCAGCTTTCACCTGTGGCCATTCTCCTCAAAAGCAATGCAGGTCAGGAGTTTTTCTTTTCGACGAAAAGTGATGAATGTTTCGTTCTCCTCAAGATAATACAGACAATGTTGGAGCATCTTGATTAAATTTGACTGCTTCAGAGACACACGATGGAACTGCACCTCATCATTAAACAAGGAGACTTTTCACTGACATGCATCGAAATTGAATTCCAAACTAAGTGACAAAAGTGAACAAAATACACACAAGACTAGGGATGCTTATGTAGCTGATACGTGGGGTCACTGAGCCTACCTACACACCCAAGCACATACACACAGAGCACATGACCTTCCCAGAAAAATGCTGGATAAACTAGCATAAAATCTTAACAGTCATTAAGATTCATAAAGAATAGAAAAATTTATGTAATGCTGCTTAATAGCAATAAATGTGAAGCATGTTTGTTAATTTTAACTTAATACAGTTGGATTACTTTTATATAAAAGTAAATGTATCTATGTCCCATGTGATAATTCAATAAATGTGTTAAAAAATAAAGAATGATTTTCGCAGCCGAGTCATACTTTTACAATTTAATATGGTTGTAAGAAAGACATTCAAGCAAATTTGTCCATGGCACATATTACAACTGGTGCCTTACTACTTAATAAAGGATTTTTTTCTTAATTCCACTTGCAGCTAACCAAAATTAAAATAAATAAATAAACAAATTAGAGCCTGAACACTGACAAGCACCAAAAGCTGCAGGCAGCTTACCATATACATACAAGTATACCATCCATAACAGACATGTACGTCAATTACTCAAGTGTTCTGCTAGAAAAGAAAATACCAATCACTTCTCACACTTCACAGGAGAAAAGACATAGAAAAAGAAAAACAACAAAAAAAAGGCAGACTGGAAGATCTTGAGACATCCCTTTTCCGGACTATGACGACAAAAGAAAAATCACTTAATAGACTACTGCCTTTAATTATGCTCTGGTTATTCTGAAAATGCTAGCAGTTTGCTTTTTAAAAAAAATGTCCAGTTACTTTATGTGGACCTATAAAGTAGTCTTGTACTGTTATAACTACATTCCGAAGCCTAATGCAGAAAACATTCACAACTACAGAGAAATGCGGCAGACTTCTCACCTGAGTCCATTCTGTACAAGCCTATTTCTGCACGTCCTCCAACAAGAGCACGCTTGATTACATTCAAAGATTAGAGGTGGTTCTACCATATTGAACTCTGGGAGTAGACGACCATCCTTGGAAAAAAAGTAAAAATTATGGCCAGCACACTCACTGTATACAAATTAAAATAAACATGGCAAGTTACTACCTTCACAGCATTACCTACCACCAAATGAAAAGTGCTTACTTGTACTTTTATGTAAAAACTGTCTCTAATCTACTTCTTAATAGTTAATTATATAAGCATTATTTATTTTTTGACTGTGTTGTCTGACTAAGATGCACATTGCTTGAAGAGCAAACCTCCACAAACAAGTAGCACAACACATGATAATATATAAATAAGACAGTACAGTTGTATATGTAAACTTACCATAACAGTAACTGTTCAAATGATCACTGCTTCAGTAGCCTTAGCTATATAGGGTTATATCCTGTCAAGGGTATAACAGTTGGCCAAGCTTCTAAACGTTCAGGGCACTTTCCACTAGCCAAATAGTCAGGCAGCTCGAGCTGAGATGACTGAAAGACAAGTTTAGGCAAGAAGCCCTTCAGACGCTTCCTGCAGAGAAAGAAAGGGAAGCTAAGCTCTGAATGGACAATGCTGGAAGAAAAAATAAATAAATAAAATAACTACAACCTGGCATAAACAACACACCCAAAAACAAGGGGGATGGAGGGAGGGAGTGGCTACTGCAGCAGTCATAATTAGAACATTTACTGTTATTGGTAAGTTTACTGACAACTGTACTATGTTCATCATACTGATCACTGCTGCAATAGCCTTAGCTACGTGGGTGGATTAGTCTAGCTTACTAATTTTAGGAAGGAGAAGAGGAGCCCAGAAGGTCCTGGAGAATGGTCTTTACAAATCCAGAACTAGACCAAGAGAAGGAAATCAAGCATACAATGTAATGAAAAAGTATGTACAGAGGACCAGGTTGCAGCTTCTAGAATACTTCTAGAATCCAACCAACCCTTTCAAAAAAAGCCACAGATGAAGCCAAGGCCCTGGTAAAGCGGGCTTTGACCATGCCTGGAATAGTTCTGTTGTGTCGAGTAAAACAAAACGTAATAGTATTAGTCAACCATTTGCAAACAGTCTGTTGTCCCTTCTTACCTTCACAGGAAATGAACAAATGATCCAAAGAACTGAAAGAAAGTTTTGTCAAGGTAGTACCAGGGATGTCTGTGAACATCCAAATTATGGAGAAACCTCTCTCCCTCACTTTTGGGTCCAGGAAAGAAAATGGGGAGATGGACAGTTTGGCTTAAAGTAAACTCAAATACAAGTTTAGTCATAAAAGAAGGAACAGTTCTCAAAGAAACACTGTCCATGTGCAAAATTAGTTGAGTTGACTCAAAATAAAAGCTTGCAACTCGGATATTCTTCTTGCAGAAATCAGAGCAATCAGTAAAACTGTTTACCATGTTAAGAACTTGGCAAGTCAGCCTGATGAGCTGGTTCAGATGGATCAAATGTTAGCTTCTCTAACACAAAATTAAGTGCCCAAGCAGAGGCCACCAGTTTTCATGGAGACCTCTTACACATTGAAAGAGGAGGAATGCTTACAATGGCTGAAAAATGAACCTTGAAAGGGGTAAGAAAGGCCAAATATTGCAGAACTAGAGAACAACTATCCCTGAATGGGTGTTGGTTTTGCTGTTTACACCAACTGGAAAACCTTTTCTGCTTTTTACAAATACGATTTTCTAGTAGCAGGCTTTCTAAATCAGGCAGATGTTGAAATGGACATTAAAAATCAAGAAAGGCCATAGGATAGTAACTCTGACAAATACTGAAAAATCACAGAACAAGCAGCCCTAAATGGGTACTGATCATGTTTGTACCAACTAGAAAACATTTATTTCCATTTTCTAAAATATGATTTTCTAGTAGCAGGCTTTTCTTTCCTTCATTAGAAACTGCTACACATCCTCAGTAAATAGGTGTCTAAAAGGAATTAACACCCTATCATTCAGGTAGTCAGACTATTAAGGTCACTGTTTCACACACACCTGTTCTTGTGAGAGTAGATCCATTCTGTAAGTAAGCTTGTGCTAATTGCCCCTGCCCATTTTCAAAAGAAAGGAGAATCATGGCTGTTTGGGCCAGAAGGCAGTCACCACAATGACACTGGGCGATTCTTTCTGACTTTTCAGAAGTACCTTGGATATTAGTGGAAAGGGTGGAAAAGCATAGGGAACATTACTGTCCAAAGAAAAGAAAAGGCATATATCTTCTTGGCCTTGCATGGAGTCCTGGGGCAGAATCTTCCCAGCTGATTCTTCAAAGAGAAGGCAAAGAGGTCTAACTTGATCTCCCCACAGATGGATCAAATATTGGAAGACCCCCTGATCTAGTTTCCATCAGTAAGAGATTGTCCTTGCCCTGCTCAGCTTGTCTGCCACAGACTTGCTCTGATGGAATGGAGGATGCCTGTAGAGTGAGATTGTGCTGTGAATCTGTATCCCAAGCTAACATGGCTAGTCTGTAAAGGGAGGTACTACATGGTTCCTCCTTAGTTGTTAATGTAACACATGACTGTGATATCTGTAGCAACTTGAGGAGGTCCTGGGTACAAAGAAGATTCAGGAAGTTGAGTACCTTGATCAAGGCAAGCATCTCAAATATTTGTGCGTCTCCATCTGTACTTGGTGTCCTGCACAGCTTGTACTTTTATCCCTCCTGAAACTGCTTCCCAAGCAAAGTCCAAGGCATCTGTGGTGAATGCATTGGAAAAGGAAGGGAGAAGGGGAGACCTAGATGTAGGGATACATGTCCCGACCAAATGATTTCCCTTCTGACAAACCCCAGCAATGGGATCTGAAAAGACAAAAGGTATTGGTGTTGAGACTAGAGATACTTCAGATGCCACTGAATCTTTCTCATGTGGAGTCTTGCCAGGGGTATCACGAGAATCATAGAAGCCATGAGACCAAAAATCCTGAGGTATTCCCTTGGAGTGACCAAAGTCAGAGTGGAAAATCCTAGAAATAGATCTTTTTTTCCTATGGAAGAAAAGCTCTTTAAACTGCAGTGTCTGGTTGATGAGCAAATAAAACAATCCTATGAGGGGTAGTCAAGAAAGACTTCTGAAGTGTTCTCCTGGAATCCCAGCTTGTGTAACAGATCTTTAACCCAAGACAGATTCCTCACACTTTCAAAAATACTTTGCAATGATAAACAGGTCCTCTAAATATGTAAAAATGTGGCTACCCTATAACCTATGAAGAGCTATAAAAAGTTATGCACTTAACATAACATTCCATCTGTGTTGTCCATTTTCATTCTTCCTCAACCTGTGGGGTTTCGGATCTGACCCTTAGATCCGACTCAACCACTTCACAAGCTTAAAATTTGAAGCTTGAGCTCCTCTTAATTCCCCCAAATTACCTCAGATCGAGTTTGCTGCAAATATATTACAAATTGTATATACGGATATATATCTATCTACATAGGCAGGTACTTACTGTAGAGCGATACAACAAAGATCGGGAGCTCAAACTGGAACTGTGGTTCATATGAGCAAATCCATCAGGTCTCTCATACAGGACAGGGGGAAGGAGGGTTGGGAGATTGAGGAAGAATGAAAATGGACAACAAAGATGGAACATTATGGTAAGTACATAACTTCTTTATCTGATTATGTCATTTTCATTCATTCCTCAACTTGTGGGACAGAGTCCCCAGCTACAATAATCTAGGGTGGCCTTCATGGAAGGATATTCCTAAGCACTGCAGAGCCAAAAGCATTTCTATTCCTGGAAATGACGTCTAGTTTATAGTGCGTAACAAAAGTATGAGAACATGACGAAGAAGCAGCTGCACAAATATCAACAGACACTCTTGACCAAAGAATTGAGATGTTGCCATGGATCACATAGAAGGAGCATAGACATGTCTAGGTAAAGGAATACTTCTGGATGACTAAACGAAAGAAATGCACTCTCTTAACGACTTAGCCATCGTGGATTTGGCAACTGCTTTCTCCTTATTTGCATCTGAGAAAGATATGAACAGTTGGCCAGATTTTGTGAAATATTTAGTCTTGTCCAGGTAAAAACTCAACTGTGCATGAACATCTAATAGATGCGGCGTGAATTATCCTTTGTTTTGAAAACTGGGAAAGAAAACAGGTAAATTAACAGACTGATTGATATTGTTTTGTATAGCAACTTTAAGCAAAAAGGATGGATTGGTAAGCAAAGTCACTATCGTTATGAAAAAACAAATCAGGAGATTTAGCAGAGAAGGCGTGTAGTTCAAAGACTCTTTTGGCTGAAGTAAGAGCTACCAAAAGAGCTTTTTTCCACCAGAGAAATTTCAAATCTACCTTGGCTGTATGTTCGGGGGGGGGGGGGGGGGGGAGAGAGACTAATGCCTGCAAAATTATAGTCAGAGCTCAACGAGGAGATGGATCTTCGATTGGGGGATGAAGTAAAAAGGTACCCTCTAAAGACGTTCTTGCACAGTTTCAATAAAGACTCTTCTCCAACATGAAAATATGAAATGGCTGCTAGCTGAGCTTTTACAGTGGAATAGCTGGCTCCATCCTGAAAAGTGGAAGCCAGAAAATCCAACACTGCTGGAGTAGGAGCCATAAAAGGATCTATTTGCTTTTGTTGAGCTCATATGGAGAATATTTTCCACTTACTTTTGTATGTTTTCCTGGTAGATGCTTTGTGGGAAGAAATCAAAATCTTTTGGACAGGGGATGAAAGCCTGGAAAGTCTAGCCATCATCGGAATTGGTGAAACCATGTGGTCTGTTTGAGGCTTTGAAGACCTGAATGAGTTTGCCCAGAGGGCTGGGACAGGTGGTCTGGAAGTGGTCCTAGTGTCCACAGCAGGCAAATCAGGTGAGACTAAAGGAAGGTTAACCAGATTTGTCAAGGCCACAAAAGGAACAATAAGGATTACTTTGGTCTTCAACCTGTGTGATTTCCGAACAAATCTAGGATTCAGGAGAAAAGGAGGGAATCCGCCGAGTAGACCGGGGGGCCAAACTATAGCATCTCTTGGTGACTGCCCCTGAGGAGGGATCAAGGCAAAGAAACTGCTGCATTTGTTGTTGAGAGGGGACGCAAAGAGACCGCAGCAAGGTTGACCCCATTCGAGGAAGATCATGTTTGCCACTGACTGATTCAGAGACCACTCGAGAGGTGTCAGTAAAACGATGCCAAGCCACTTTGCTAGGATGTGGTACTCCCCCAGAATGTATGTTGAAGTTAGGAAGCGGTTGGTAGAGATCAGCCATTGCAACACATTCACTGCTTCCCGAGACAGAGGGTAAGATTTGCTTCCTCCTTGTCTGTTGATGTACAACACACTACTGACATATTGTCTGTCTAAATCGCAATTGTCCCTAGCGGGAGGAGGCTGTGTAGTTCTTGCAACACTAGAAAGACCGCACTCATCTCTAGCACGTTGACATGCAATTTGGTCTCCTGTGACATCCATGTGCCTTGGACTGTCTCACCCAGAAAATGCCCACCACCCCAGATGGCAGGTGGTCATCAACGTGGCATTTGGTGGGAGAAGAACTAAGTGATGTCCTTGACTGACTTCCAGGGAACGAAGTGACAAGAGCAGGGAGTCTTTGCACACCTGTGATAGCTTGATTAGATGGTTTAAAGCGTGTTGGTGTAGCGACCATTGGACTGAACGCCCATTGCAGAATTTGCATGTACAGGTGTGCTGTAGGTAACAGAGTTATCGTGGCAGCCATGTAACTCAGAGCCCTGAGTACTAAGCTTGCTGGAGGAAAGTACAGTCGTGTACACTTACCATAAATGCAGATGTTGAGTGTATTCACTGTTGCAGTCATTACATTTGGGTTATCTGCTTGCAGGTAGCCCTCAGTCAGCCTGAATAACAAAGTCTTGCATCGGTTGCTGTCCCTTCTTCCATGATGTCAGGTCGTCAGGGGTATAAAACATGCAGCCAACGCCATTACATCAGTTTTTCTTGCCCCAGATGTCAGGTGCCCCCTAATGGGAAGCAATTAAATATAAAAGTACAAAGATATATCTCCCAACAAAAAAGCAAATGCACCAAAAAGGCTTTTAAGCATAGTTAAGGAAAGTAGAGGTATAGTCAAAAGAAGATAGGGGGCTGGAGGGAGGGTAACCAGGACTGCAACAGTGAATACACTCGAACATCTACATTTATGGTAAGTGTACACAACTGTGCTATGTTCTTCGTGTTTCACTGTTGCAGTCATTAAATTTGGGTAGTTTCCCAAAGCTATGGTTGGGAGGAGGAATTTAGATAGCATTAGGGCCTGCAAGACTGCAGTGGCAAAGCCATCTCTGGACTTAGAGAAAATTGGTAAATGATAATGCTTAGTGAAAGTATGCACAGAACTCCAGGTAGCAGCTTCTAGGATGTTCTTGGTAGGGACATCTCTGAGAAAGGCTATAGAGGTAGATGCAGCCCTGGTGGAGTGAGGCCTGATCCCCTGGGGAATAGGTTTTCCATGGTGCTTACAGCAGAAATTAATGCAATGGCTTATCCATGTAGAAATGGTTTGCTTTGAAATAGCCTTCCCCTCTGCCCCTGCAGCAAATGCCACCAGCAGTTGTTCAGATTTCCTTTGAGGTTTAGTCCTGTCCAAGTAGAATCTAAGTTGTCTGTGCACATCTGAGGAATGCAGTATCCGTTCTTCTTTATTCTGTGGACTGGGAAAGAAGGTTGGCAAATGAAAGGACTGATTAAGAGCCACACTGGATACCACATCGGGCATGAAGGATGGATTGCTTCTGAGGGACACCCTATCCGCATGAAAGATGATGAAAGGCTCCACTGCCATAAGGGCCTGTAATTCAGATACCCTTCTAGCTGAAGTGATTGTTAAAAGGAAAGCTGTTTTCCAATAAACTAACTAAGTCTGCAGTAGCAGCTGGCCCGAAAGGAGATCGAGTGAGTTTCTCCAAGACAAAGTTAAGGTCCCAGGCTGGGGTTGGAGATCTCCTGGGTGGTCTCAAATTTTTGGCCCCTCTGAGGATCTGCTTGAGCAGTGGATGAGAGAAGAAGGGAGGTTCTGTGTTATAATGAGCTGAAATGGCTGAGGCGTGGATTTTAATGGAGGAAAAAGACAGGCCCTTGTGAAGCATCTCAGTTACGTATTGTAAAATCTGAAGTAAATTGGGTGCTGCTGTGCTCATCCCTTGAGACTGGTTCCATGAACAGAATCTTTTCCATTTTTCAGCATAAGATTTTCTAGTACTAGGCCTCCTTGCCTCTAAAATGATATCCATCACAGGTTTCTTGAGGGAAGGTAAAGGAGAGATGAAGTAATTAGCCAGGCTGCAAGGTTCAGTGTTAGAAGCTGAGGGTGCAGAATCTGGTTCTCCTGCTGAGACAGCAGGGAAGGAGTCTGAGGCAGGTGCCATGGAGATAACCGTGGCACACTGCGCAGGAGGGGGTATCATTGTTGGCGCGGTCAGTCTGGAGCAATCAAAATCATTCTTGGTTTGTCCTGTTTGATTTTTAGTAGTACTTTGGAGAGCAGAGGCAGGGGGGGGGGGGCATAGACTGATAGGTTTTTCCAGCTGAAGGACAGAGCATCCACTTTCCAGGTTTGTTTGTGGGGAGTCGTTGTGCAAAATTTGTCCAATTTGTAGTTCTGGGGAGAGGCAAACAGGCCAGGGCTCCCCCATTTGCTTGTCAACATGTTGAAAATCCTTGGTTCCAGTTTCCACTCGTGTGGGTCCATGAGTTTTCTGCTTAGTCCATCTGCCAGCGAGTTTAATTTTCCTGGCAGGAATTGAGCTTGTAGGTGCACCTGGTAGCTCAGGTCTGTGTTCCACAATGCCATGGCTAGTCTGCAGATGGGGTAGGAATGTGTACCCCCCTGCTTGTTTATGTACCACATAACAGTGGTGTTGTCCGCCTTTACCATTAGTTGTCCTGGAAGAATGTGGTCCTTGAAGGCTGTCAGAGCATTCTGTACAGCTAACATTTCTTTTTGATTGATATGCAGGTGCAGTTGACTTGGGTTCCATTTGCCCTGAATGCACTTCCCTGCCAGGTGAGCCCCCCATGCATAGTCTGATGTGTCTGTTTGTCAAGGTTTGGGCGGCAAGGGGTGGTGTGAAAGGTAGTCCCTTGTTTTGGTGGCAGGTCTTTGTCCACCAAAGGAACTCTAGACATAGGCAAGGTATGATAGGAATCATTGTTTCTAGGTATTGAGAATGCTGACACCATAGGCTTTTTAGATACCACTGCAGTTTTCTCATATGTAGTCTTACATATGGAATTAGAAGAATGCAGGATGCCATGAACCCAAAGGCTTGCAGTATTTGTCTTGCAGATAGCAGGGTTTCTCTGGCCACTTGTGTGACGTAGGTTGTCAAATGAATTTGTTTCTCTGGCGTGAGGTAAGCCACTTGGGAAGTTGTATTCAAGCTTGCTCCCAGGAATACAATTTGTTGACAGAGTGCCAGGTGTGATTTATTTTCGTTTATGGTGTACCACAGACAAGTTAGAACCCTTTGTACAATAACTGGAGCTAGGCACTTTGTGAATACCATGGGCGCAGTAGATAAGCCAAAGGGCATTGCAGAGAACTGATAGTGCATGTAGCCTGCTTTGAAGCGTAGCTATCTTCTGCAAGATTCCCTGACTGGGATGTGCAGGTAGGCTTCTTTTAAATCTATTGTTGTCAACCAGGCATCTTTGCCTAGCATAGGAAGTAATTGGTGAAGGGTCAGCATCTTGAATTTTGGAATCTCCAAAAAGGTGTTTAGAGTAGACAGGTCCAGGATAGGATGTCATGAATTGTCTTTTCTGGGTACCAGGAAAAGTCTCGAGTAGAAACCTTGTCCCTTTTCCTCTTCTGGTACCAGATGAATAGCCCCCATGCTTAAGAGAGAATGTACTTGTTTTTGGGCCTCTGCCCACTGATTTGGGTGTAGGGTCTGGCCACCCGTTTGGTGTTGGCAACGTGTGAAAGAGAAATCTGTATCCCTGGGATATTATATTTAAAACCCATTTGTCCTGGGTAATGAGTTCCCAATTCTTTGCATGAAGAGCACTCTTCCCCCACAAAGGGGCAGTCAGTTGATAAGTGTTTGGAAATTTTAAAAGGAAGTCATCGAGACAGTTTACCATGAGGGGAGTCTGATTCCCTGATTTGGAAGTTGAGGCCCCCCACTGCTTAGTTCTGTGTTCTCTGGGACTCAAAAGTACAGTTGTTTACACTTACCATAAAAATGTAGATGTTCGAGTGTATTCACGGCTGAAGTCATTACATTTGGGTAATCTGCTGGCAGGTTGCCCTCAGTCGGCCTGATTAACAAACTCTTGGGTCCTGCGTCGGTTGCTGACCATTTTTCCATGACGTCAGGTAGTCAGGTGTATAAAACATGCAGCCGACACCATTACATCAGTTTTTCTTGACCCAGATGTCAGGTGCCCCCCAAATGGGGAGCAAAAAAAAAAAAAAAAATATATATATATATATATATATATATATATATATATATATATATATATAACAAACAAAAGCAAATCCACCAAACAGACTTTTAAGCATAGTAAAAGAAAGGAGAGGTATAGTACAGTATAGTCAAACAGGGGGCTGGAGGGTGGGTAACCAGGACTGCAACAGTGAATACACTCGAACATCTACATTTATGATAAGTGTACACAACTGTACTATGTTCTTCGTGTTTCACTGTTGCAGTCATTACATTTGGGTAGAATCCCAAAGCTATGGTTGGGAGGATGGAATTATACAGCATTAGGAGCAGCTAGAAGGCCCTGCAGGACAGCAGTGGCAAAGCCAGCTCTGGATTTAGAGAAGAGAGGTAAATGGTAAAGTTTGGTGAACGTATGAACCAGGTAGCAGCTTCCAGAATGTCTCTGGTAGGAACCCCTCTGAGAAAGGCTGCAGAAGTAGATGCAGCCCTGGTGGAATGAGATCTGATCCCCGTGGGGATAGGTTTACCATGGTGCATATAGCAGAAACAAATACAATGGCTTATTTATTTGGAAATAGTCTGTTTTGAAATAGCCTTTCCCTCTGCCCCTGCAGCAAATGCCACCAATAGTTGCTCAGATCTTCTTAGAGATTTCGTCCTGTTTAAGTAGAATCTAAGTTGTCTGTGTACATACAATGAATGCAGAATCTGCTCACCCTTGTTCTGTGGATTGGGGAAGAAAGTTGGCAGATGAATGGTCTGATTAAGAGCCACACTGGATACCACCTTAGGCATGAAAGATGGATTGGTCCAGAGAGCCACCCTGTCCGTTTGAAAAATAATGAAAGGCCTGCAATTCTGAAATCCTTCTAGCTGAAGTGACTGCTAAAAAGAAAAGCTGTTTTCCAGGAGAGAAATTTTAGGTCTGCAGTAGCAACTGGCTCAGAAGGAAGTAGAGTGAGTTTTTTCCAAAACAAAATTGAGGTCCCATGCAGGAGTAGGTGCTCTCCTGGGAGGTCTTAATTTTTTTGCCCCTCTGAGATACTGCTTTAGCAGAGGATGAGACAAGAGGGGAGGCTCTGTGTTGTAATGAGCTGAAATGGCAGAGTCATGGATTTTTATTGAAGAAAAAGATGGGCCCTTGTGAAGCATCTCAGTTAAGTATTGCAGAATCTGAGGAATATTGGGCATTGCTGTGCTTATTCCTTGTGACTGGTTCCAGGCACAGAATCTTTTCCATTTGTCAGCATAACATTTTCTAGTACTAGACCTTCTAGCCTCCAAAATGACATCATCACAGGTTTGCTGAGGGATGCCAAGGGTGAAATTAGTTGATTTAGCCACGCTGCAAGATTCAAAGTTTGGAGGTGAGTGTGCAGAATTTGGCAGTTCTGCTGAGACAGTAGGGTAAAGTATCTGAGGCAGGTGCCAAGGAGGAAGGTGCGACACATTGCGCAGGAGTGGGTACCAGTGTTGGCGAGGCCAGTCTGGAGCAATAAGAACAATTTTTGGGTTATCCAGTTTGACGTTTAGTAGAACTTTGGAGAGCAGAGACAGAGGGGGAAAAGCATAGACTGAAAGGTTTTTCCCAGCTGAATGACAAAGCATCCACCTTCCAAGCTTTTCTGTGATGAATTCTTGTGCAGAATTTGTCCAACTGATAGTTCTGGGGTGAGGCAAAAAGATCTATGTCTGGGCTCCCCCATTTGTGTGTCAACATGTTGAAAACTTGTGGTTCCAGTTTCCATTTGTGTGGGCCCATAAGATTTCTGCTTAGTTCGTCTGCCAGAATATTTAGCTTTCCTGGCAGGAATTGAGCTTGTAGTTGTATTTGATAGGTCAAGGCCGTGTTCCACAATGCCATGGCTAGTCTGCAAAGGGGGTAGGAATGTGTACCCCCCTGTTTATGTACCACATAACTGTGGTGTTGTCTGTCTTTATAATTAGCTGTCCTGGATGAAGGTAGTCCTTGAAGGCTGTCAGTGCATTCTGTACAGATAGCATCTCTTTCTGATTGATATGTAGGTGCATTTGATTTGGGCTCCATTTGCCCTGAATGCACTTCTCTGCCAGATGAGCCCCCCAAGCATAGTCTGATGCATCTGTAGTCAGGGTTTGGGTGGCAGGGGATGGAGTGAATGGCAGTCCCTTGTTTTGGTGGCAGGCCTCTGCCCACCATAGGAACTCTAGTTGCAGGCAAGGTATAATAGGAATCATTGTTCCCAGGCTGTGACTGTTGACTCCATAAACCTTGAAAGTACCACTGAAGATTCCTCATATGCAGTCTTGCATATGGAATGAATAATGCAGGAGGCCATGAACCCCAAGGCTTGCAGATAGCAAGGTTTTTGTGGCCACCAGTATGAAGTAAGTCACCAACTGAATTTGCTTTTCTGGTGTAAGGTAAGTCATCTGGGCAGTTGTATTCAAGCTTGCACCCAGGAATGTAATTTTTTGAGGGTACCAGTTGTGATTTCTTTTCGTTTATGGTGTACCCTAGACAAGTTATAACTCTTTTTACAAACATCAGATGCTTTAGAAGAATGTCCTTGTTTTCTGCCTAAATTAGACAATCGTCCAGTTATGGATATATTTGAATATTTCTTTGCCTGCAAAATGCAATTACTGGTGCCTGGCACTTAATGAAGACCCTGGGCACAGTAGATAAGCCAAAGGGCACTGCAAAGAACTGGCAATGCAAGTAGCCTGGTTTGAAGTGGAGGTACCTTCTGCAAGATTCCCTGATTGGGATATGCAGGTAAGCCTCTTTTAAGTCTAGAGTTACCAACCAGGCATCTTTGCCTAGCATAGGTAGTAACTGTTGAAGAGTCAGCATCTTGAATTTTGGAATGTCCAGAAATGTGTTTAGAGTGGATAAGTCCAGAATTGGACGCCATGATTTGTCTTTTCTGGGTACCAGGTATAGTCTGGAATAGAAACCTTGTCCCTTTTCCTCTTCTGGTACTGGTTGAATAGCCCCCATGTTCATGAGGGATAGAACTTGTTTCTGGGCCTCTGCCCACTGATTTGGGGACAGACCTGGCCATCTGTTTGGGATTGGCTATGTGTGGAAATGAAATCTGTATCCCTGGGATACTATATTTAAAACCCATTTGTCCTGGGTAAGAAGTTGCCAGTTTCGTGCATGAAGTGCCAGTTTTTCCCCCAAAGGGGTGGCTAAAAGGTAAGTGCTTGGTGATTGTACAGGGAAGTCATTGAGGCTGTTTAACATATGGAGGTGCCTTGTTGCTTCCAGATTTGGAGGTGGAGGCACCCCACTGTTTTGTTATAAAAGTTCCTTGTGACTGAAATCTGGAGCCTTTGGAATGTCTTGATTTGACTTGAGCGGCTCTTGAGGGGACTGGGAAAGGACCAGTTCTTAGTAGGCCAGTACCTACTAAATCTTGGAGGTTGCACTTGTAAGAAATCTTTCACAGTTTGCATAGATTTTAGCTTTATTTTCCATCTTTAACACTTCTTCAGCCTTATTACCAAAGTGACGGTCCTGTTGTAAAGGAGCATCCAACAATTTTGCTTTAACATGGTCAGGCAGAGTTTGCTCTTTGAGCCAAGCATGCCTTCTTAGCATAGATCCAGTTACAGCAGCCCTGCAAGAGGCCTCCAAGGAATCAAAACCACATTGTAAAGTATGTTTTCCAACTTGTTCAGGTGAATGTAATAAATCACTAAGTTATGTACTCACCATAACGTTAGATATATGTAGTCAATCTCACCTCACATTCTTCACCTGTGGTTCGGAGCCGAATATCGGCTCCGACTCGGCCTATTTACTAGCTCAAAAGTCTTTGATTGGCTGGGCTAAGATGGTATCCCACAATACACTGCTCCACATCCCCAGATCTAGTTTGCTGCCAACAGAAGTATAGTACCCAAACACACACACACCCTTTACAACGAGGTCCAACAAATTATCCGAAGGGACTCTGCAATATGAGAAGGACATGGTGTTCCTCCAAATCCTCCAGGCCTGGGGGATGGTGGGAGGGTAATGAAGAATGTGAGGCGAGATGGACTACATACATCTAACGTTATGGTGAGTACATAACTTACTGATGTTATGTAGTCCTATCTCGCCTACATTCTTCACCTGTGGGACAGCGTCCCTAGCACTACATCCTGGGTGGCTCAATGGAAAATACTCCTGAGCACTGTGGAGCCAAAAGATGATCTGCCCCTGGACACCACATCCAATTTGTAATGGGAGATATACGTGTGAGGAGAAGCCCACGTTGCAGCTGCACATATATTATCCATCGATAACCTAGCCTGAAAGGCTGTGGAAGTGGAAACAGCTCTTTTAGAATGTGCTCTGACTGGAAAGGGCAGACTCTTTCCCCCTGCCTGATAAATAAAGGAGACGCAACCAGCTATCCACCTAGAGATGGTGACCTTGGAAACCGCAGACCCCAAGCGATTCTCTGAAAACGAAATGAAGAGCTGGTCTGACTTCCGGCAATCTTTTGTCCTATGTAGATAAAAGCGCAATTGTCTATGAACATCCAACAGATGAAACTGGTACTCTGCCTTGTTGGAAAAACTGGGGAAGAAGACCTGCAGTTCAATGGACTGATTAATATTAGATAAGGAAGCCACCTTGGGAAGAAAGGACGGATTTGGTCTCAAAGAGACTATCTTTATGGAATATCAAATATGGGGGCTTGACTGATAGGACCTGGATTTCTGAGACTCGTCTAGCTGAAGTGATAGCTATCAAAAAGGCAGATTTCCATGTAAGAAATTTTAAGTCGCAGGAGGCCGCAGGTTCGAACGGTGAGAGAGTGAGAGCCTGCAGAATGAAATTGAGGTCCCAGGGCATAACAGGTTGAGATACAGGGGGACGAAGCAGAAGAGTGCCTTTCAGGAATGCTTTACACAGTCTGTGTGCCATTAAGCTAGGTTCATAAGCTACATGAAAATTTGAAATAGCCGCCAGCTGAACTTTGATGGTGGCTAAGGCAGACCCTTGGTAGAACAAAGCAGACAGAAATTCCAAAACAGAATCAATGGGGGCTGTGTAGGGGTCAATACCTTTGGACTGGGCCCATATCGAGAAGCTTTTCCACTTACTAGAGTAGATCTTCCTAGTGGATGGTTTATGAGAGGACGAAAGAATATGGACCACGTCTGGAGAAAAATCATGACATCTGACTATGGATGGAAGTGGAGTAGCCAGGCAGTCAGCCGGAGGGTTCTCAGGGAGGGGTGGAACTGTCCCGACATATGTGTCAGCAAGCCCAGACAAGGGTCCAGAATCCAAGGAGTATCCACAATGTAAGGTTGAAGGAAGGGGAACCATACTTGACAAGGCCAGTGTGGCGCGATCAGAATCAACCTGCTTCCCAAGGATAGCGCTTTCTGAATCACCATTGAGATCAGGGGAAACTGAGAAAACGCATAAAGTAGACCCGAGGGCCAATTGTGCGCAACAACGTCCCTTGGAGATTCCCCCAGTGGGGGAATCAGCGAGAAGTAGCTGCTGCATTTCGCATTGAGGGGACGGGCAAACAGATCGCAGCAAGGCTGACCCATCTGCTAAATATGCTTTCCGCCACCCGGCGGTTCAGGGACTACTCGTAGGGCATGAGGATCACTCTGCTTAGCCTGTCTGCAATCACATTGGTTTTCCCTGGGATGTGCGTTGCCACCAAGGACCGTTGGGAAGCTATCGCCCAATTCCACACTCTCATGGCCTCCTTGCACAGAGGGTAAGATTGGGTTCCTCCTTGCTTGTTGAGATACCACACTACTGACATGTTGTCTGAGTGTATTGCAATAGTCCCTGGAGGGAGAACATCCTGAAGTGCCTGCAACGCAAAAAGCACTGCCCTCATCTCCAGGACATTTATGTGCAAGTCTATCTCGTGCTCCTGCCACGTGCCTTGGACCATCCTGTCGAGATAATGCCCCCCCCCCCAATCTGGGAGGCGTCCGTGGTCACTGTGGCTACCGGGTTGGGTGGTACAAACGGTTTTCCTACATTTAGGTTGTTGGTGCATAGCCACCAACTGAGGTCCTGCTTGCATTTGCCTGCGATTAAGATTGGATGGGACAGCAGTAGTCTTTGAAAGGACCATTGGGCGAATAGGAGCCATTGCAGGAGTCTCATATGTAACCTCGCTAACGGGACCATCATGATAGTAGATGTCATTGTCCCCAGTAATTGAAGAATTAGCCTTGCCTTCACACATCACAGAGGCATCATCGTACAAACCTGTTGTTGCAACCCCGTGATCCTCTCCAGTGGTAGGAATGCCCTCAATCGAATAGTGTCCAACTCTGCTCCTATAAATGAGACATGCTGTGAGGGTAGCAAGGCAGATTTTTCCAGTTTATTGTAATGCCTAACTGGTGACATAGATTGATGGTAGTATCTCTGTTTTGAAGAAGTAGATGCTTGGTGGGGGCGGAGAGGAGCCAGTCGTCCAGGTACGGAAATACCTGGAATCCTTGACGTCTCAAGTGAGCCATCACCACTGCCATGCACTTGGTAAACACCTCTGGGGCTGTGGTGAGACCACAGGGCAGGGCTCGAAACAGGAAATGCCTGGCTCCCAGCCGGAAGCGTAGATGACATCTGGATGCTCTGTCCATTTTGATGTGGTAGTAAGCATCCTTCAGGTCAATGGAGCACACCCATACTTCTTTTCCCAACAATGGGAGAATTGATTACAGCGTGACCATCTGGAATTTGGACTTGCGTACGTAATGATCGAATTGGCTGAGATCCAAAATGGGTCTCAGGTCCCCCGTTCATTTTGGCACCAAAAAGAATCTTGAGTAAGTCCTTAATCCGATTTGGTCTGTGGGGACTGGTTGGATGACTCCTTTTTCTAGCAGCTGAGAAACCTCTGATGCTGCTTGATCCCTTTGACTGGGTGGAACATCTGGGATCCGTTTGACGTGAAGGGGGTGCGGAGTAGAATGGGATGGTGTAACCTCCGGCGATCATCCCCAATACCCATCGGTCCTGAGTGATGTTGACCCAGGCTTCCGGATACCGGGAAATTCGACCCCCGACTGGCTTCAGAGAAGCACAGTCAGACACACCCTCAGGAATGAGAGTATGGGGAACCACAAAAGGAATCGCGGTCCCCAGAATTGCGGGGGGCCCCCTCTGCCTCTGGGGCGATGTCTCCCTGAATACGACTCCCCTCCCCTGCCTCGGGAGGGGGTCTCACCTTGTGTGGCAGGAAAAGGCCTTTGTGATTTCTTGAACCACATCTTTCCCCCTCGCTGAGCCTTAGGATAAGGTCTCAACGGGAGGGAAAAACGGACTCCTACGGCAGACAAGGTCTTTCCCTCTTGCTCGCACCTGGTGAGGGTGTCTTTCACTTTGGTCCCAAACAAGGAGGAACCATCAAAAGGGGCATCAGTGAAGGAAGACTTAAAGGTCTCCGCAAAGTGACACAGACGTAGCCAGGCTTGCCTCCTGAGGGCCACCCCTGAGTTAGCATCCCTACTCGCTCCCTCGGCCGCGTACGAAATAAGTCGCATGGATGAGTTAGTGATGGAGTTGAGGGTAGAGAGCTGAGCGTTGACAGTCTGGGCCACTGCCTCAGGTACGTTACCCGCTAGAGTATCTCCTAACTCCTTAAGGAGATCTCTCTGGAGCCGCGTGAAATGAGACAAATAATTCAGCGACCGTAAGGTAAAGGTACCTGAAGACAGGGTACGCTTCCCGTACTGGTCCATAGTCCTAGACTCCTTGTTAGGAGGATGGACTGAAGAGGAAGACTCAGCAACTTCCTTCTGGGTGGCTGCCGCCACCACCATAGCATCTACCGGGACTCCCTTAGTTAAAAATTCTTTTCCTTGGGGAGCGGACAAAAATTTGTTGGGGCGTCGAGGCTCCAGAGAGTCAGGACTCTCCCACACCCTTCGACAAATAAGGTCAAGGAGCTCGTCGAAAGATGGAGACACCCAGGAGGCGGAGGGCTGAGCGCCAAAAGCCTTAAGGAATACTGACTCCTCCTCGGAGGGGGTTTTGGAGAACCAGTCTCCACTGTTTCAGGATCTCCAGGATATCGGGGAACGAAACGTCCTCAGAGGAAGACTTGGGGGACCCCTCCGATTCCTCGAGGTCAGTATCGGAAGTGAGGGACTCGTCCTGGGAGTCTATGTGCTTCCTCTTGCACAATTTCTTTCTGGGGGGGTTCCTCAGGCACAGGCTCTGAGGGCCCCTCAGAAAGAAGGGGAGCACACGTGGGGGTATCCTTAGGCCCTTGCGCTCTGCTGTCCAAGGATAGGTGGGCGTCAGAAGCTCTCGCCGGTGTTGTGGGGAAAGGTAGAACCGATCTGAGAGAAGTAGCTGACCTAGCCAGCACGCTCCGCATAGCCTCCAAGGCAGGATCTCCCGAATCGGAGGACCGACCACTCTCCAAGGCTATGACCAGGACCGGTGTCCCAACAGCCGAGGCACCGAGAGGGAGGCTCAGAACCGAAGGGTGGTCCGAGGCATCCCCCTCGGGCCCGACCAAGGAGACCAGAGTCTCGAACCCTGTGGACGGAACAGACAAGGTCGCAGCCGATGCGGGGACCGATAAACCCCGCTGGGGGATCGGAGCCGGTGCAGGAACGTTCCTCGGAGCGGAGCTCACTGGCTCCGACGACAAGGATGCGCTCGGAGGAGGAATAGCAGAAACAACCTTAGGAGCCGGCTCCTGAGTCGACTGGGTAGGAGTTAAGAAAAGTTTGGTCAACACAGGCGACTGTAGGAGCCTCTGCACCACCTTATCTACATCCAAATCGGAAAGCCTGGAGGACTTGGAGGAGATGGATGGAGACCTAGATCTCCTATCTGGAGAACACTGCTTCAAACTTGGCAACTGGCTCCAAATTGGTTCCAGTACGATCGGAGCGGACGCAGACTCACTAGACACAGCTACCTCCTGCGGCCCCGATGAAGGTGGAGCCGAGGAAGCAGACTCAACAATAGTGATTTTAGAAGGTGGCTCCGAAGCAATAGATGGAGCCGGAAAACTTTTCTTGGATTTTGAGGATTTAGAGTTCGACTGGGAGCTGTGAGCCAAATCTAAATCCTCCTCAAAGGACGTTTTTCAGCAGTCCCTTTAGGATTAATTTGTTTTTCCTCTCTTGGAGCACCCGAGGACTAAAGGCGTGGCAGAAACTGAATGACTCCTGTAGGTGGATGGCTCCAAGACAGTAAACACAGAGTCTCCATCTGTGATGGACATCTTATAAGCACACCGTACACTTTTTAAAGCCCGAGGGCTTATGCTCTTTCTGCTCCTTAGACATTCTAAGGCCAACAACCGTAGCAGCCACTACTGACAAAAGGCAGGAAACCGCTAACACAGAGACCGAGAGTCAACACAAGTACAACAAACAACCAAGGCACAGGGGAGAACCTCTAACTAAAACAGTTCTCCACTTAAGAAACTGCAACGCACCAAAACGACAGCCAGACAAACACCACAATGGAGGACTAGGTCCTCTACCTGAAACGGGCCTAGCCCAAGGGAAGTTAGGGATACCACAACACACAAAAAAAAACAACTCACAAAACACTAACGCAGCAACATTAGCTATGAAAAAGCTCTATTTGGATAACAACAATCAGCAAAATTTTTCAAAGGAAAAAGGTTTTAGCAATACTTTGCCACAGCCAAGTCGAGACCACGTCCGAGCGCCAAAAGAGCAAAACGAGAGAGTGGAGCGGTGAAGTAGTGTGGGATACCCATCTTTGGCCAGCCTCAAGACTTCGAGAGCTAGTATAGTATATTTAGTCGGAGCCAATATTCGGCTCCGAACCACAGGTGAAGAATGTAGGCGAGATAGGACTACATAACATCCAGCTAATCTTTATTTTCCACACAGTCAGAGATTAACAATTTCCTGTTTAAGTATTCCCATGATATGCTGTTTATATTTAAGCATATGAAATTGACAGTTTAAAGCCCGGATTACTAAGGTTGCAGACGTGTAAACCATCTTACCCCATCTATCCAGCGCCCTGGAATCTCTATCAGAAGGAGTAGGATTTTTAGCAGAAGAGGCCTTAATGCCCTTGGAACCCTGAGAAATGGTTTCAGGATCAGCAATAGGATTTTTGAAAAGGAATTTGTGGGAGTCAGGAACCCTGTAGTATCTGTCTGACTTGCAAGGAGCCGGAGGCAGAGAATCAGGAGTCATACTAGATTCGGAAAAAAACATCAACAATGTCTAAAACAGGAGGTATAGCCAAAGGCCTATGCTGAGGAAGACGAAAATCCCTTAGTCTCTTTTTAGATTCAGAGAAATCCTGACTTTCCCAGTGGAAATATTCCCTTAAAGCATGTAAAGTTTCCCCAAAAGAAAAATCCTCAGGGGGAGAAGCAGAAGGAATGGAATCCTTTGCATCAGAGTCCTCATAAGTAGGAATAGACAAATCCTGTTCATTAGAAGAGTCAGAAGAAATAGAATCCTGTTCAGAAGATTCATAATCAAAGTCTTGCCTAGGCCTCTTAGAAGGAGGGGGTTGGGCTACCCCTGATTAGAGTAATTAAATCTTCAGCCATTTTGATCATTTGTTTTTTAGGCATAGGGGCCTGCACATGTGGCCCAGGCGTCGTTTTTTTAGACATAGATTTAGATTTTGGCCTTAATTTAGAAGATGCCGTTGGTCTAATATACAAATCTGTAGGCTAGAAAAACACCCTCAGAAGCCGGTGCCTGCACAGCGGCTCCGGACCCATCTAAGGTAGAGACATCCGCGGGTTCCATAATTGAAGCATCTCACAGCATACCGGACTTCGAATGGGTCTCAGTAGAGGCCTGCGAATCAGAAATAGCAGGTATCAGGGGCTGCGAAAGCACCTCATTGAGTACCGGCGAACTGGCGACTGGCTTAGGAGAAGCGACGTCTGTTTTGGACCTCGACGGTCTCTCTCTCTCTTTTTCTTTGCGTTTTCCGGTAGTCTGATTACTAACTGACGACATTTCTGGATAATTAAATCTTGAGCCAAAATATTTAGAAGCAAAAATATACAGATGTTTAATCTTGCGTTGATTAAATTTAGCACAAAACCGACAGCAAGGCAAATTGTGGTCAGGGCCCTGGCAAGGATTATAGTACAAATAGAAATCCTTATGAGGTATTTGCTTCCCACAAGTAATGCAATTATTAACTTTTATTGACATCGGTAAGGAGCAAGAAAAAGTTTCCCCAACGTGGTACTTAGCTTTTAGTTGAAGACTTCGGTTTTGAAACTCGAAAATGAAAATTTCAGGGGTTGGCCGACCGACACTTGCGAACAGCTTCTGCTTCGGGCACCGCGCGGCAAGAAAGACTGATGTAATGGCGTCTGCTGCATGTTTTATACCCCTGACGACCTGACGTCATGGAAGAAGGGACAGCAACCGACACAGGACCCAAGACTTTGTTAATCAGGCTGACTGAGGGCAACCTACCAGCAGATTACCCAAATGTAATGACTGCAACAGTGAAACACGAAGAACATCCTGGGGTTTTTGCTGTGTCTGGGTTTGGCTTGAGAAGACCTGGAAGGGGCTGAAAAGGACCAATTCTTACAGGGCCAGTGCCTACTAAATCTAGGAGGCTGCACTTGACTTGTAAAAGATCTTTCACAGTTTGCATAGATTTAGCTTCATCTTCCATCTTTTTAAGAACTTCCTCAGCCTTGATGCCAAACAGGCAGTCCTGATTTAAAGGAGCATCCAACAATTTAGCTTTAACATGATAAGGCAAAGATTGCTCCTTAAGCCAAGCATGCCTTCTGAACAGACCCAGTAACAAGCAGCCCTGCAAGAGGCCTCTAATGAATCAAAACCACATTGCAAAGTATGCTTTCCAACTTGTTCAGCAGAATGCATTAAATCCCATAATTCTTTATTTTCCACACAGTCAGGAATCAACATCATTTTCTGTTTAAGCAGTCCAATAACAAGTTGCTGATACTTCAACATATGAAACGGGCAGTTTAAAGTTCTAATGGCCAAGGTTGCAGAAGTGTAAACCTTCTTACCCCATCTATCCAGCGCCCTGGAGTCTCTATCAGAAGGGGTAGGATTTTTAGCAGTAGAAGCCTTAATGCTTTTGGGCCCCTGTGAAATGGTCTCTGGATCTGCAATAGGATTTTTAAAAAGGAACCTGTGGGACTTGGGAACCCTGTAGTATCGGTCAGGTTTTCTGGGAACAGGAGGCAGGGTATCAGGGGCTAAACTAGATTCCGAAAAAGCATCATCAACAATGTGTAGTACAGGAGGAATAGTTAAAGGCCTATGCTGAGGTAGAAGGAAATACTTAAGCCTCTTTTTTGAATCGGAAAAATCCTGGCTTTCCCAGTGGAAATGCTCCCTTAGAGTATGTAAGGTTTCCCCCAAAAGAAAAATCCTCAGGAGGGGAAGCTGTGGGAATGGAGTCCTCTGCATCAGAATCTACATAAGTAGATAAGGGCAAATCTAGATCATCAGAAGAATCAGAAAGAGAATCCTGATCAGAAGATTCATAATCAACTTCAGTCCTAGGCCTCTTAGAAGGGGGGGGGGGTTGGCTCCCCCTGATTAGAATCATTAGATCTTCAGCCATCCTCATCATTTGTTTTATAGGCATAAAGGCCTGGGAGTCGTTTTTTAGGCATGGATCGAGATTTAGGCCTAAGTAAAGGAGGAGGCATCGGTTTAATATGCAAGTCCATAGACCTGAATACACCCTCAGAAGCCGATGCCTGCACAGCGGCTCCGGACCCATCCAAGGTAGAGACATCTGCGGGTTCCATAGTTGAAGCATCTTGTGGCATACCGGACTCCGAATGGGTCTCAGTAGAGGCCTGCAAATCAGAAGTAGGGGGTATCAGGGGCTGCAAAAGCGCCTCACTGAGTACCGGCGAACTGGTGACTGGCTTAGGAGAAGCGTCATCGGCAGTTTTGGACCTCGGCGGCCTGTCCGTCTTTATCATTGCGTTTTTTCAGAATTCCGGTAGTCGGATGGCTAACCGACGACATTTCTGGATAATTAAACCAAGAACCGAAATATTTAGAGGCGAAAATATACAGATGACGGATTTCTTTTCATTGATAGTGTACCCCAGGGAGGTTAAAAGGTTCTTTACAAATGTCAGGTGCTGCTACAACACTTCCTGTCTGCTTGAATCAGGCAGTTGTCCAAGTACGGGTAAATTTGAATTTCTTTGTCTGCAGTATGCAATGGCTGGAGCCAGGAATTTTGTAAAGGGAGCAGTGGATAAGCCACAGGGAGTGCAGAGGAACTGATAATGCATAGATCCTGCCCTGAAAGGTAGATATGTCCTGCATGAGTCCCTGACAGGGATGTGCAGATGGGCTTCTTTTAGGTCTAGGGTGTCTAACCAGACATCTTTGGACAGCATAGGAAGAAGCTGCTGAAGCGTGAGCATTTTGAATTTTGGTACCACCAGGAAGGTGTTTAGAATGGAAAGATCTAGGATTGGGTGCCAAGTGCCCTCTTTTCTGGGTTCCAGGAAAAGTCTGGAATAGAACCCTTGACCTATCTGTTCTGCAGGAATAGGTAGAATTGCACTTATGGAGAGCAGGGACTGGAACTTGGTTTTGTGCCTCTCCCCACTGGTTTAGAGGAAGGTCTGGGGACTCTTTTGGGGTTAGCAGTGAGTGGAAGTAAAATCTGTACCCCTGGGATACAATGTTGAGGGCCCATTGGCCTTTGGTGATGGAGGTCCAGTTTTTTGCATGATGGGCAAAGTTTTCCTCCTAGGGGCATGAGCAGTTGGGCAGAGGTGAGGAGTGGAGTTGAAAAGTCATTGTGAATTCTTTCCATAAGGGGATGGCTTAGCACTCCCTGTTTTTGAAGTGGAGGCACTCCACTGCTTAGATCTCTGCATACCCTGAAACTGTAGTCTGGGGGGTCTGTTTACCCTGGGTCTAGTTTGGGATGGCCTTGAGGGTGCTGGAAAGGACCAATGCTTCGAGGGGAAATGCCTACTGAATCTACGAGGCTGCACTTGCAAGAAATCCTTGACTGTCTGCATAGGTTTAGCTTTCTCTTCCATCTTTTTTAGAACCTCTTCTGCTTTTGGTGACTAACAGATTGTCCTTGTTCAAAGAAGCGTCTAGCAATTTTGATTTGACATGGTCTGGCAAGGTCTGTTCCTTAAGCCAAGCATGCCTTCTCAGTACAGAACCAGTGACTGCTGCCCTGCAAGAAGCTTCTATGGCATCAAAGCCACATTGCAAGGTATGCTTGCTGACTTGGCTTGCAGAATGCATAAGCTCTTGTAATTCTTTATTTTCTGCACAGTCTGTAAAGGTAGCTAATTTTTGCTTAATTTCCATAATATGTTGCTGGTACTTCAGCATGTGAAACTGGCAATTCAATGCTCTAATGGCAAGAGTTGCAGAGGTGTATACTTTTTTACACCATCTGTCTAAAGCTATGGAATTCCTGTCCAAAGGGGTGGGATTCTTAGCTGTAGTTTTTTACACCTTTGGGCCCTGGGGAGATGACCTCTGGGTCAGCACTAGGATTTTTGAAAATACATTTGTGAGTTAGGAACTCTGTAGTACCTTGTCTGACTTCCTAGGTGCAGGGGGGTAAACTATCAGGAGTTAGACAGGATTCCATAAAGACATCATCCACAACATCCAGGACTGGAGGCATTACTAAAGGTCTATGTTGTTGCAACTCTAAAAATTCTGAGAGTGTCTTTTTGAACTGAGGATAGTCTTGGCATTCCCAGTGGAAATGCTCTCTTAAAGTATGTAGGGTTTCACCAAAAGAAAAATCCTCTGGAGGTGAAGCAGAGAGAATGGATTCCTCTGCATCAGAATCCTCATAAGCAGATAAAGGCATGTCTTCATAATCAGAAACCTCAGAGTCGTCGGATTCTTGGTCAGTTAAAGCTGCTGGGGACAGGTCTCTTTCTCTTAGCAGGGGTGGCTGGCTTCCCCTAATCAGCATAATCAGGTCTTCTGCCATTTTAAGCATTTGATGTTGTGGCAAGAAAGCAAGTGCCTGAGTTTGGGTAGTCTGTTTTTTAGGCGTAGCTCGTACTCTTGGCCATAGAAACTAGGTAGTTTTAGACAGAACTGAAGATGTGAAAGAAGTCGTCAGTTTGTGTCGAATATCGGTAGTGCTAAGAACTTCCTCAGAAGCCACTGCATGCACAGCGGCTCCGGACCCATCCAAGGTAGAGACATCCTCAGATTCCGTAGTCAAAAGTGTCTCGCGGCATACTGGACTACAAACAGGTCTCTGTAGCGGCCTGTGAATCCACCGCAGTGGGCATCATCGGCTGCGAAAGCACCTCACTGAGTACTGGCGAACCGGCGCTAGCTTAACGGAAGAGTCGTCGTCGGTTTTGGACCTGTGCTGTCTGTCTCTGTCTTTATCCTTACGTTTTTGTTTGGAAGATCGGTAGTTGGATGGCTTATTGAAGCCATTTCGGAATATGGAGATTGAGAGCGGAAGTATTTAGCGACCATAAGGGCCCGACGACAAATAGTTTGGGCGTTGAACAAAGCACAAAACTGAGTGAGGTATGTCGTGGTCTGGGCCTAAACAGCAGTAAGAACGGAAATCTCGGTATGGTATTTACCTTCCACAGACGAGACAATTGTTAACTTTTTCTGACATCGGTTGGAGCAAGAAAAAAGAATCCCCAACGGGGTACTTAGCTTTAGAAGACTTAAGGATGATTCAATTTGGAAACAAAAACTCAGGTAGTGGCCGACCAGCACTAGTGCAAGCTTTAGAAGACTTAAGGATGATTCAATTTGGAAACAAAAACTCAGGTAGTGGCCGACCGGCATTAGTGCAAACTGCTTCTGCTTCAGGCTCGTCGACAAGAAAGACTGATGTAATGGCGTCAGCTGCCTGTTTTTATACCTCTGACGACTTGAAGTCAGTCCTGGAGTGACAGCAAACAAAGCAGAAATACTAAGTCTCTGGTATTTGGGCCGAATGAGGGCTACCTGCAGGCAGATAACCCAAGTGTGATGACTGCAACAGTGAAACACAAAGAACATCACCAATATTATCGCATAAAAAGACGATGGCTGAGTGCAAGAAGTGAGAAATGGAAATTAGGTGGAGTGAACTAAGGATGAAGAGCTAGTGGAAACATAGGAAGAGAACTGGAAGGCTAGGAATATGACATCTATGGAAAAAGTGGGGGCCCACATGAGCAAAAGGGTAATGATAGAGTGGAAAAATAGCAATGTATAGGACAGAGAATGTGTTGCCAAGATTTACAGAGATTTAGGTGGAAAACCTGTGCTATGATACATGTGGGAAAGATTACAACAGGAGATGCAAGTTGAAAGACATATGAACTAGACTACAACATGTTAATTTAAAGTTACATACTTCCTGGAACGACATACCTGTGCAGATAATTTCTTATCTTTCACCTGTAGGACCAAGACTGGCAGGTACTTAGTCAACCCAACTCAAAAACTTTCCCAGGTCACCCTAGTACCTCCTCTTTAACCATAATGCAAAGTGCCTCAGGACCTAACTTCAGATCTCTGAAATCTAGGAGGAGAGAGAAATAGAAAATGAAGAAGGGGGAAACCAGACAAAAAAATGTATACTGTAACCACTTCCTCGAGACCAAAAAGCTATGGGGAAAGGAGGAAGGAAGTTGAAACAAATAAAGCTACCACAGCAAATCTATCATTATACTACGAATGTAACTTTCACATTGATGTTGGGAGCTTCACATCCTTTATCTACAGGACAGTGTACCAAGCAAACAGATCATGAATGGAACTCCAGAGGGAAAACCACCGATAGCACGGACCCCTGGATTCATCACTATTAAGATACAACCTGGCAGTGGAGTACCCAAACGTGCAGAGCATGCTCTCTTAATGACTACAGCAACAAGATCCATGAAGTCAAACTTCTGTCCAAAATCTAGAAAGTGACAGACAAGCTTCAGCTAGGGTTACACAGCAGATGGACACAAACTGCACAACACTTACTACCAAGCAGTTTAGAGAACAAATAGACCCAGGTTACAACCTCTCAAAAAGAACATGGAAATCTGAGGAAGTCAGACAGCAATAGGCAAGGATACTAAGACAGGCACCACTAGAAATTAAATACCAAGGAATTAGCACCTACAACTGGTGTGGAGATGCTTTCTTAACCAACATCAGCAGAGAGAGAGGGAGAGGCTACACCATGTGTAGAAAGGAACAACTTTCCAAAACAGCAACATGTTCTGAGGTCTCATAAGAGGAAATATCACCTGGATCAACCAAGGGAGCTGTGAGGATACATGTGATACAAAGATCATCAAAAAGGTCCAAGCAGTAATTATTAGACATACCATACAATAAAGCAGTGAATGTTTAAGTGTATAAGTGGGATGAGGAGATGAACCACAGCAAGGTAGAGCCTTCAGCCTTTCAAATGATGTTGTTTCACAAGGGAAAATGATCACTTTCCCAAGAAATCAGTAAACAGACTATTCAATGGAATGTAGCATGCTAGAAAAAATGACAATTTGATTGAGAAAGTGCTTGTATGTACCATGGAACACAGTACTCGCAGGTTAAGTTACAGAGAAAGGTTATAAGAACAAAAAACATTCAAAGGATGACATGGGCCTACAGTCCAAGTGAGAACACCCAATAAGCTGATGTAAATACCAATTATTAGAGTGGATCTCCACTGTACAGGCCTATTGATGATGTCTGAAGTAGATGTGAATGCATATGCAAACCAACAAATAGACCTAGCACTAAACTAGAAACACACTTTCCACAAAATGCCCACAATCAAAACAGACTGGAGCAAAAAAGGCCATAATGCTTAAAGCCTTGGAAAAAATGTCATCATAAAACGATGTTACAAAAAGAGGAAGCAGTCAGGGCACTGACTTGGCTGTGTTCAGTTTTTACCAGAAAATCAGAGAAATGGGGTACATCATGTCTGAGCAGCTGATGTAAGAGGAGACATGAGACACAAAACAGACTGAAATGAAAACTTTACAGGGCAGATATTTAAAGTACAGTACAGTTGTTTAAGAACTTGCCCCAACAGTAGGTGTCCTATGTCCTACTGATCACTATTACAGTATTCCAAACAAATGGGTCATCATTGCTGACATAGCTGGAGTACCAAAATTGACCTTCCCTGGGTCATACATCTGACATGTGACCTCAGCTCATAATTGTAGAGGAATACAGGTGGATGTACGAGTATAGATCCTCAGACTATTTCCAAGCCAGCAGCCTCAGGAACCCTAAGAAAAAGACTTGTCAGCTAGTAGGGACCAAGCATGAAGTGCTCAATAGTCTCCTCAGACCTAGAGTCTTGTCTACAGAGGAGAGAGAGGATGGCAACCGAAAGAATACTGCAACAGTGCTCAGAGGACATCTACTGTTATGGTTAGGTCTTAAATAACTGAATGAAACCACTGTTGCAGTACTCCAAACAAATTTCCAGAACTGGAGAACGTAAGGGGGATTGGCTAGTTGATAGAAGAACTGTCCAAGTGGCCAGAGAAGATTGACCTAACAGCGGCAGCTCTGGACCTTGTAAAGGCATCAATCTAGTGTTTTCTGAAGGTCTGTACAGAAGACCATGTTGCATCTTCCCATATGGCCTTGGCATCCACTCATTTGCAGAAGGCCCTGGTGGTGAGAATGAGGTCATGAGGGCTGGGGTTTGCCATGCAAAGAACAACAAAAGGAGATGGACTTGGGAGATCCACCTTGCAATGGTTTGCTTAGACAATGGTTGGCCCAGCCTTGAATCCATGAATTAAGACAGAAGATCAAACTTATGAACAGATTTTGTCTTGTCAAAAAAAAAAAAAAACCCTCAGCTGTTTGTTAACATCTGGAGAATGTAGGAGTCTTTCTCCCTCCCTCAATATTGACACTGGGGAAGAAAGTGGGTAGATTGGTGGCCTGGTTTAGAGACAGCTTATTCACTACTTTTGGCATAAAGGAGGGGTTAGCCCTCAGGGTCAACGTCTCAATATGAAAAAGTAGAAAGGCATGAATGGCCAAGAGTGCTTGTACTATGAGAATCTCCTATCTGAAGTGAGAGCCAAAAACAGCCTTCCAGGTGCAGAATTTGAGATTTGCAGAAGCTGCTGGTTCAAAGTAAGGCAGAGTAAGCTTTACAGCATGAAGTTGGGGGTCCCAAGGAGGGATACAAGTTTCCTTGGTTGTCTAAGATGCAGAACCGCTATGGAACTGTTTGATATCAGGTCTGGAAGTAACAGGTGGGCTGAGGGGCAGACAGGCAGAGATGGCCAACAGATTGCTTTAATGGATTAGTAGATCAGACATGCATCCATGTGTGCTCACAGACATTTTAAGATGGAAGATACCCTCCAGTTTGTTGGGGACCTGGTTATTCCTATGGCACAAGAAAGAATCTCTTCCATTTTTTCTATATAGGATTTTTGAGTGGTGGGTCTCCTTGCTTCTTGGAGAACCTTAATCACATCTTCTGAAAGCTGCTGCCTGAAAGGAATCATAACCCCATCATCCACAAGCTTAGGTTTAGAAATGACAGGTTGGGATGCAATAGTGATGCTTTACACAGAATGATGAGATCCACCTTATGTGGCAGTTTGCAGTGTTTGCCCTTGGCCAGATAAAAAAAAAAAGACCGAACCAATGCTATCTTGGCCAAAAAGGGGAGACTAATAAGCTTTGTTTTTCTTTTTTAGATCTTTAGTAGAACTCTTGGAATGACAGTTAGTGGAGGCAGATATAGAGGGACTTCCCTGTCTATTAAAAAGAGGAAGCATCTGTCCTCCAGGCTAAGGGACAAGTGTTTCTGGTGCAAAAAGAAGTTGTTTGTTGCACTCTGAGGCAAACATATCTACCTGAGGTATCCCCCCAATGCTGAAAAACATCCAGGAAAACTTTTATGCTCAGGGTCCATTTGTGAAGGTTCTCCAATGCCCTACTTAATGTGTCTACCAGCAACTGTCATGTGATGACATGCACATGGCAAGTAGGGGCATGCTTTTCTGGGAGGCAAAGTTCCAGGCCCTCTGTGTTACTCTGCAAAGTTGGTATGATCTGGTGCCTTTTTGCCTGCTTATGTACCACATAATGTTGTGTTGTCTGTGAATACTCAGAGAGGAACTAGTTTATAGATTTGTGAGAATAACATGAAGAGCTTGGATGAGGGCTCTCAACTCTTTCAGGTTTGTTCCTTTTGGAATTCTGGCTGCACAATACCCTGGACTCAGTGCCTAAGTCCCCCAAGCCATGCCTGAGGCATCTGTGCACATCTTCTAAACTGGGACTGGTGAGATGAAGGGGAGTCCTGGATTGATTTTTCACAAGAAGCATCCACCATGGTTATGTCAGGAGTCTACATGGCAATACTCAGATCTGCTCTGAGTTGCAGCACAATGGCAATACGTACACAGAACCAACTATTGCCAGCATATTGGCCAACAGGTTCAGTGTGAACTTTACCCCCCTTCATCCCCTAAAGGACCTATCACAATACCAGAGGAATGCCAAGACCCTACTATCTCAGCTACACAGGCAAAAACAGCACTGTCCAAAGCCAAGAAGCTTCCATGGGACCTGATAATATCCCTGGCTGCGTTCTACATGAATTACAAAGTGAACTGGCACCACACCGGAGTACCCTGTTCAATCACAGCCTAATTTCAGGCTTTGTTCCTACCGAAAAGTGCACTGCTACAGTCATCACACTCCACAAAGAGGGAGCAACTACAGACCCAGGGAACTACCACCCCATTAGTCCGATAAGTCTAATATGTAAGGCTATGGAGTGCATCATCATTGACCTTATAAATAAGGACATGGTGAATCTCCAAACTCTGGACCCCACGCAGTTTGTGAAAGGTAGATCATGCCTGCTCAACATGATGAGACTTAAGAGTCTGTCACCAAAGCTAAGGATGAGGGCAAGGTAGTTCACACAGCCAACCTAGATCTTGCCAAGGCCTTCGACACCATCCATCATAGATAGACTCACTAAACTAGGCATAAACCCCTATGTCAGAAGATGGGTTGCCAACTGGCTCACTGACAGAACCCACACTATGAAAGTAGTGGACTCCAAATCTAACTACCGACCAGTTACAAGTGGTGTCCCACAGGGATCGGTCCTAGGTCCTCTCCTGTTTGGCATCTACTTCTCTTAAGTTCAAGCCAACACAAAGGGACTCTGGCTGACCAAATTCGCAGATGATTGCAAACTGGGAGCCATTATTAATTCTCCAACTGATGTAGACATTCGACAAAAAGGCCTCACTGACACCAGTGACTACTGCCAGAACCATGGCTTTAAGTTCAATGCCAAAAAGTGCATAGTCATTCCCTTTGGGAAAAAATTTGGTGCCCATGAACTACCACATTGGCGGTAGGCCACTAAACACCGAGGGTGTGATAAGAGACCTGGGGACACAGATTGACAGCAATCTCTCCTTTGATAACCACATTGCCACTGTAGTCAGAAAGTCCTTCTATGTGGCACATCTCATTACAAAAGGTTTCTCATCCAGGAAGAAAGAAGTCATTTTCCCTCTCTACTCGTCCCTCATTAGATCTATTATAGAATACAATGCCCCATTTGGTATGCACCTCACTAGACACTTACAACTGGAAAGGCCACAAAAATACCTCACTAAGATGATCTCAGGCCTTAGACACATACCCTATACGGAGAGACTCAAAAAAACTCCAGCTATACTCTGTCTCTTATCACCTACTTAGAAGTGATCTCTGCTTGACCTATAAAGCCATGTTTGACCCAGAGCTGCTAGATATGCTACACCTAAAGAAATCCCAATCCCTCAGTGCCACACACTCCAGGGACCTAAACCTCATTACCACAATAAACAGAAAATGCAGGAGGGACAGGTTCCTAACCAGAGACTTACCATACTCGGGAACAAACTTCCCATTCACGTCAAGCAGAGCACTTCACTGGCCCTCTTTAAGAGAAATCTTGACGAGTAGATGGGCAATAGGAAGTTCACCCTGGGGATCACTTCAGTGGTCTTGCTTGACAGGGGCACTGGGAACGAACTTTGGTCGGCATGATGGCAGGGAATCTTCTTGGGCTAGGCTTATATAGGCTCCAGGGCCGTTAGCCTAGTACACACCTATGAACCATAAGAGCTCCCACCTAAGATGCAAGGTATGAAGGAATCACCATGTCTACAGGATGTGAATGTTGGGAACTGACTGTTTTCAGCTACCAATGAATTTTCTTCATATGCAGTCTGGCTAAAGGGAGTATTGGAATAGTTGCTGCCATGAATCCCTGAACTCTTAGGATTTCCCTGGTTGTGCATCAGTTGAGGGAGGAAAGGCTATGAAAGTAAGATGTAAAATTCTGCACTTTTTTACCAGAGGCAAGTAGGCATGTATCCTTCTGCTGTCCAGTGTGCAACCTGGAAACATTAGGTCCTGGGTGGGCTGGAGGAAGGATTTATTTGTAGCTAACAGTGTATCCCAAGTGCAATAAAGTTTAGGATGAACTGGAGATGCTGTAATAGGTTCTGTGGTAAAGCAGTCTGGATTAGTATACTGTCTGAGGAGGAGAAAAAAATCTGAACTTCCTGAGTTCAGCAGAATGCCATCACTGCTGCTAGACACTTTGTGAAAACGTTTGTGGCTGTGGAAAGCCCAAGAGGCAAAGCAGTAAAATAACAGTAAGATGAGCCAGCACAGAACCTGAGGAATCTCCTGCATGGGGCAAATTGGTATATAAAGGTAGATGTCTTTTAGATCCACAGATAATAGGTATGTCTGAGGAAGTACGAAAGGCAGAAGTGTGTACAGCGAGAGAATTTTGAAGGTTGGCACTTTTAAGAGAGTGTTTGGCAGAATGAGATCCAGTATGGGTCTCCATTGCCCTTCTTTTCTTGGAAGTAGGAAGGATCTAGAGCCAAAACAGTTTACTTCACATTCTATGGACACTGGTTCTATAGTGCCTGCAATTTTTAGAGTATGGGTGGTAAAAGATGGACATCGTTGTTTGAGGAGGGGGGTTGTCGCTTTTATGTTAGGACACAAATAAACGAATCTATGAGAGTTCTGTGCAAGCAGCTTTATTACATACACATTACTACTATTGACTAAATTAAATAACTTGTATACAATTAATGACTATGAAAATGCACGCTCAGTCCCTTAGCTGCTTCTACAAAATGACACCAAGGTTGAGGACGTGTGGGTTATATACGTGCATGTACAGTCTCTCATGCTTCTTTAAAGCTACAAGCACACACACTTTACACTCTGATCTAGATCCTCCCTCTGAAAAATGGACCATACAACTGTTATACGAGACTGTTTAGCTTACAGAAATCACAGGTAATCCACAGACATGCATTACACAGTACTAAACATATAGGTGTATACAATCAAGTCCACGTTGCTGCATATTTCACACTTGGTTTAGATATTCGCCATATTGTGAGAAATAAAATTGGGAATTGGATGTAGCAATTGGGACAGTTTCTGCAAAATGATTGATCTATGGAATGTCCAAATCACTTTCTGGAACACAATCTTTTTTGATTTAGAGTTTGCATCACAGATACAATGTTGCGATTGTGATGAGGATGATGGTTCTGGTACAGGAAGAAGATTTTTTGCAATTCCTCCTATACTCCATTCCTTCGGAATTTACCAAGTAAGATCTTGGCTCGGCACACATGCCTGCAATCTGTTCTATTCAATCAAAACATTTTGTCTGAATTTGTACAGTCTCTCCTTCCCTCAATGGACTACATAATCTACTTGATTGGCTGTAACTAGATTTCTGGCTATTACGCTTCTTAAACAATTGAGCCTTGATGGTATTAGTGTTCTTCAACTTAGGCTGCAACAAACTTGGAACAGGTAGTGTAGTTCTAGTTTGCATGGAAAGTAGTCTGAGAAGGTGAACCAAGAATATCATCACAGGGCATGTTTGAGATTAAGCAAATTAAAGAACATACCTGTATTGCCACACTTCGAACTTTCTAGTAATTGCTTTGCAATCTCTACTGCTCCTTCAGCTAGACCATTGGATTGAGGATATTCAGGACTACTAGTGACATGTACAAAGTCCCATTCTTTTGTAAATTTCTGAAACAAGTGGCTAGTAAACAGAGTACCATTGTCAGAAAAAAGTTTGTCTGGACCATAATGAATTGAGAAATGATGTTTTGACATAGTAATAGCAGATGAGGTTAAGTTTGTTACTGATCAATCTCGAACCAATCTGAATAAGAGAATACCAAAACAAAGTAGTGTTGACTGTTTCACTCAAAGATGTCAGTAGTTACAGTAGACCAAAGTAATTCAGGAAATGGACTTGGCTGAAGAGGTCCTCTTTGCAAATGTGATCTGGTACTATTGCATACTGAACCAGTAGAAAGAACTCCATCAATGTATTTCGATAATGAAGGCCAAAATACTAATTCTTGTGCTCTTCTCTTAGTAGATGGAGCTCCTGGGTGACCAGATTGTAAAATCTGGATGTAAGCAGGGACAACAACTGTAGGACCTATGAAAAATATGTCATCTTCCATCAAAAATTCATCTCTGTTAGGAAAATACGCTAGAACTTCAGGTGATACACAGTCTGAGTATGATCTCTTAACTCATCAAATCTAGTGGTGGAAAAATTGCGCACTGACATCACAAAGTCAAAATTCTCTCCATCAAGTTGTTGTGTTGTAATTCTAGGAGATGTGGATAAGGTATCAGCCAGATAAAGAATTTACCGTTAGTGCAGACCAATATAAAATTGCACTTTTGCAATTTGAGCATCATTCTTTGTAATCTGTACTTTTGCAATTTGAGCATCATTCTTTGTAATCTCACAGAAGTGGAATGCATAGGCTTTTTTTTAGAATAGTAACTAAAGATTAATCAGTTTCAATCTGAATAACCTGACCCTAAATAAAATCGTGCAACTTGGAGCATGTAAATACTACTGTCAACAGTTCCTTTCATTTTGAGCATACTGCATCTCAGTCTGCATTAGTGTTCTAGATGCAGAGGCTACTGGTCTGTCCTCGAAGTATAACTACACCTTTCGCAGTAAAGAAAGTACAGTTGTGTACACTTACCATGAATGTAGATGTTTGAGCGTATTTACTGTTGCAGTCATCACATTTGGGTTATCCTGCCAGGATAGCCCTCAGCCGGCCCGAATACCAGAGGCTTAGCATTTCTGCGTCGGTTGCTGTCGCTCCAGGACTGACGTCAGGTCATCAGTAGTATAAAGTAAGGCAGCAGACACGATTACATCAGTTTTTCTTGCCCTGCCAGGAGCCCCCATGTGGGAGCCAGGTAATGGTGGAACCCCCCCCCCCCCCACCAGCAGAAATCAAATACCAAAATTTTCCTTGTAAGTAGAGCGACAGAAAGAAGAGGGGGATGGAAGGAGGGAAACCAGGACTGCAACAGTGAATACACTTGAACATCTACATTTATGGTAAGTGTACACAACTGTACTATGTTCTTCATGTTTCACTGTTGCAGTCATCACATTTGGGTTGATTCCCAAAGCTGAGGAAAAGGGTGGAGGCAGTCAATTTGACTAGGGGCTGGCAAGGATGCCCTGCAAAAGTGCAGTGGCAAAGCCTGCCCTGGATTTGGAGAGGATAGGAAGGTGGTAATGCTTAGTGAAAGTGTGAACAGATGTTCAGGTGGCAGCCTCCAAGGTGTCCCTGGTGGGGACTCCTCTGAGGAAAGCTGCAGAGGTGAGGTTGCTCAGGTGGAGAGAGTCCTGACCCCCTTAGGGGGGGAGGTTTTCCATGTTGCTTGTAACAGAAGTGGATGCAATGTGCTATCCATTTGGAAATTGTTTGGAGAAGGTTTTGCCCCCTGCCCCTGCAGCAAAGCTAACCAGTAACTGATCAGACGTTCTGGATGATTTAGTCCTGTCTAGATAGAATCTGAGCTGCCTGTGCACATCTAGAGTGTGCAGGATTCTTTCCCCCTTGTTTTGTGGGTTAGGAAAAAAGGTGGGCAAATGAATGGATTGGTTTAGAGCCACACTGGACACCACTTTGGGCATGAAGGATGGGTTAGTCTTGAGGGACACCCTATCAGCATGGAAGATGATGAAGGGCTCCACACCCATGAGTGCTTGTAGCTCAGAGACTCTTCTGGCTGAAGTGATGGCCAGAAGAAATGCTGTCTTCCAGGAGAGAAATTTTAACACTGCTGAAGATGCTGGTTCAAAGAGGGGCAGGGTGAGCTTTTCCAAAACAAAGTTAAGGTCCCAAGCTGGGGTAGGTGCTCTTCTGGGTGGCCTCAAGTTGATGGCCCCTCTTAGGAATTGTTTGATCAGTGAGTGTGAGAAAAGGGGCTGCTCAGTGTGGAAATGAGCAGAGATAGCAGAGGCATGAATTTTAAGAGAGGAAAATGAAAGACCACTGTGCAGCAGGTCAGCTAGGTAATCCAGGATGAGAGGTAGGGAGGGCTGTGCCCTATCAGCTCCCTTAGCCTGAATCCAGATGCAGAACCTTTTCCATTTGTCAGAGTAAGACTTTCTAGTGCTAGGGCATCTAGCCTCACGTATAACATCTACAACCTGTTTACTGAGGTTGGCAGATTGATCAGTGGTCAGGGAATAAGCCAGGCTGCCAAATTGAGGGTATGCAATTGGAGATGCATGAATTTTCCTTCCCTCTGGGTCAGGAGGGTTGGGGTCTGAGGGAGATGCCCAGGTGGCAGTGGGGACAGGCTGCGCAGCAGTGGGTACCAGTGCTGGGGAGGCCAGTCTGGAGCAATAAGAACTGTCCTTGGTTTTTCCTCCCTTATTTTGAGCAGTACCCTGGCGATGAGAGGTAGTGGAGGAAATGCACAGACCGATAGACTGACCCAGGGGAAGGACAGGGCATCCACTTCCCAAGCCATGCAGTGATGCTCCCTGGTGCAGAACTTGCTGAGCTGACGGTTGGTGTGGGAGGCAAAGAGGTCGACCCTTTTGGTGCCCCCTTTCTGAGTTATTAGGGTGAAGGTTCTTTTGTCTAGCTGCCACTCGTGAGTCCAGAAGATTTCTGCTTAAGTGGTCTGCCAGAGAATTTTGAGAACCTGGCAGGAATTGTGCTAACAGGTGGAGTTGCATGGCAGAGGCTGTGTGCCAAAGGGTCATGGCCAGCCTGCATAGAGGGTAGGAGCGAGTCCCCTCCCTGCTTGTTGATATACCACATCACAGTGGTGTTGTCTGTTTTGAACAGGAGAGCCCCTGGGGAGAGAAGGGGCCTGAAAGATGTCAATGCGTGTTGGACAGCTAACATCTCTTTTTGGTTGATGTGCAAATGGATTTGCTGTGGGCTCCATTTGCCCTGTAAGCACCTGCCATCCAGGTGTGCATCCCAGGCATAGTCTGATGAGTCTGGGGTGAGGGTCTGGGCGGCGGGGGTTGGTGAGAAAAGTAGTCCCTTGTTGTGGGAGCATGCTGCTGCCCACCAAAGAAAATCTTTCCTTAGGCAATGTATACTTGGTATAAGAGTTTCCAGGTCCTGAGAGTAGAAAAACAAGTATATTACAAGCACTGTATCCCAAACGAAGGAGACAACAATTGTATAAAAACAAAAATGTTTAATAGAAAAAGGTGAGCACTTTTGCAACATTTCCTGGTTGCTTCTTCAGACCATATAACAGGCAAGAATGCATTGCATTCATATTTAAAGCACTTCCCATTTAAAAACAGCCTATCAAAGATTGATATTCGTTTGTTCACAAGTCCTGAGAGTGCTGACAACAAAGGCTTTTTAGGTACCATGCAGTCTGGCATATGGAACGAGTAGAATGCAAGATGCCATGAACCCCAGAGCTTGGATTTTCCTTGCAGATAACTAGTATCTGGTGGCTAGTTGAGAGAAGTAGGCTGCCAGGTAAGTTTGCTTTTCTGGTGTAAGGAATGCCATCTGGGATGCTGAGTCCAGGCTTGCTCCCAGGAATATAATCCTTTGGGTGGGTACTAGTTTGGATTTTTTTTTGTTGATACTGTACCCTGGGGAGGTCAGTAGGGACTTTACAAATTCCAGGTGCTTGAGCAGCTTTTCCTGTCTGCCTGCCTGATTTAGGCGGTCATCTACGTATGGGTAAATTTGGATATTCCTTTGTCTGCAAAAGGCAATGGCGGGAGCCAGACATTTTGTGAAAACTCTGGGAGCAGTACATAAGCCAAAGGGAAGTGCAGAAATCCTGCCCCGAAACGTACATACTTCATGCAAGATTCCCTGATAGGAATGTGGAGCTAGGCCTCTTTTTGGTCTAGGGTGGCTCGCCAAGCATCCTTGGAGAGCATGGGTAGCAGTTGCTGAGGGGTGAGCATTTTGAATTTTGGTATCACCAGGAAAGTGTTTAGAATAGATAGATTGAGGATGGGGTGCAAGGTGCCCTCTTTTCTGGATACCAGAAAAAGTCTGGAGTAGAAACTTTGGCCGATTTGTTCTGCAGGAACATGCTCTATTGCCCTCATGGATAGAAGGGAAAGGACTTGCTTTTTGGCCTCTGCCCACTGGTTTGGAGGTAGATCTGGCAACCCTTTTGGGACTGGAAGTGTGTGGAAAGAAAATTTGTATCCCTGGGACCTTATGTCGAGGACCCAGCAGTCGTTGGTAATGGTGGCCCAGGTGCTTGCGTGAAAAGAAAGTTTTCCTCCTAGGAGTAAGTGCAAGTGGGCAGAGGGACGGGGTGGGGGAGGACAGTCATTGTAAGTTCTTACCATGAGGGGGTGGTTTAGAACTCCCTGGTTTTGAAGTGGAGGAACTCCACTGCTTTCATCTCTCCATTCAATGTGGCTGCTGTCTGGGGGGGGGGGTCTGCTTCCTCGGGGTCTGGGCTGAACTGACCTGGTCGGAGCATGAAAGGACAAGTGCTTGGAGGGGCAATGCCTGCTGGACCTGTAGGAAATCCTTAAGTGTCTGCATAGATTTAGCTTTTCCTTCCATATTTTTTAAGACCTCCTCTGCCTTGGTGCCACATAAGTTGTCTTTGTGCAAGGGTGAATCCATGTTCCTTAAGCCATGCATGCCTTTTAAGGTCAGAACCGATGAATGTTGCCCTGCAAGAAGCTTCTAGGGAGTCAAAAAGTACAGTTGTGTACACTTACCATAAATGTAGATGTTCGAGTGTATTCACTGTTGCAGTCATTACATTTGGGTAATCCTGCTGGCAGGTTGCCCTCAGCCGGACTGAATTCCAAAGTCCTGGGTCGGCTGCTGTCACCCCTTCCCTGACGTCAGGTCGTCAGGGGTATAAAAGAAGCAGCCAACACCATTTTCTTTAGTTTTTCTTGCCCCAAATGTCAGGTGCCCCCTAAAAGGGTTGCCAAAAATTTATATATGTATAATTACATGCACCAATATAAAATTTACCTTCATCTACAAGCAAATACACCACACAGGTTGTATAAATCACAGAAGGAAAGATAGGCTCCATCAGAAGAAAAGGGGGATGGTGGGTGGTAACCTGGACTGCAGCAGTGAATACACTCGAACATCTACATTTATGATAAGTGTACACAACTGTACTATGTTCTTCGTATTTCACTGTTGCAGTCATTACATTTGGGTAGAGTCCCAAAGCTAAGGTTGGGAGGCTGGAGCTAAACAGCATTAGGAGCGACTATGAGGCCCTGCAGAACTGCAGTGGCAAAGCCTGCCCTGGATTTAGAGTAGAATGGCAGATGATAGTGCTTTGTAAAGGTGTGCACTTAACTCCAAGTAGCAGCCTCTAAAATGTCCTTGGTTGGTACTCCCCTGAGAAAGGCTGCTGAAGTGACTGCAGCTCTGGTTGAGTGTGGCCTAATGCCCTTAGGTACTGGCTTGCCATGGTGTACATAGCAGAAACAAATGCAGTGGCCTATCCACTTTGAAATAGTCTGCTTTGAGATGGCCTTTCCTTGTGATCCTGCAGCATGTCACTAGTCATTTATGTCTCTTTCTGAAAGCTTTGGTTCTGTCCAAGTAGAATCTAAGCTGTCTGTGTACGTCCAAAGAATGCAGAATTCTCTCCCCTTTGTTCTGTGGATTTGGATAAAAGGTTGGCAGGTGAATACTTTGGTTGAGAGCCACACTGGACACCACCTTAGGCATAAATATTGGGTTTGTCCTCAGAGAGACCCTGTCTGGATAAAAAATGAGAAAAGGTTCCACAGCCATGAGTGCCTGTAGCTTTGAAACTCATCTTGCAGAAGTTATTGCTAGGAGCAGAGCTGTTTTCCAAGATAAAAACTTTATATCAGCAGTAGCAGTTGGCTCAAAAGGAGGCAGGGTGAGTTTTTCCAAGACATAGTTGAGGTCCCATGCAGGCATTGGTGATCTCTTTGGAGGTCTTACATTTTTGGCTCCTCTGAGGTACTGCTTTAATAAGGAATGAGAAAAGATTGGTAGCTCTACATTGTAATGAGCCAAAATGGCAGAGGCATGAATTTCAATAGATGAAAACGATAGGCTTTTGCCCAGCATCTCAGTTAAGTATTGCAAAATCTGAGGAATATTTGGCACAGCTGTATCAGTTCCTTGTGCCTGGTTCCAAGCACAGAATCTCTTCCATTTTCCAGCATAAGATTTTCTAATACTAGGCATTCTGGCTTCCAAAATGACATCCTTCACAGCTTTACTGAGGGGTGTATTTTGTATGACTACATTATTCGCCATGCTGTCATGTTTAAAGTTCTGAGTTGGCTGTGCAGGATCTGATTGTTTTGCTGGGACAGTAGATGAGGTATTTGAGGTAAGGTACAAGCTGGGCATTGAGACAAGCTCCTTAGTATTGGATACCAGTACTGGCGGGGCCAGTCTGGGGCAATCAGTATCATCTTAGGCTTCTCCTGTCTGACCTTTATGAGTACCTTGGAGAGGAGAGGCAGAGGGGGAAATGCATATACTGACAGGTTTTTCCAGCTGAAAGATAGGGCATCCACTTTCCATGCTTGTCTGTGATAAATCCTTGTGCAGAATCTTTTTAATTGGTAGTTGTGAGGGGAGGCAAATAGATCTATGTCCGAGCATCCCCATTTCCTTGTTATCATGCTGAAGACTTGTGGATCCAGGTGCCACTCGTGGGGATCCATGAGGTTTCTGCTTAGTTAGTCTGCCAGAGTATTTTTCCTTCCTGGCAGGAATTGTGCCTGCAGATGTACTTGGTAAGTCAATGCTGTGTCCCACAAAGTCATGGCTAGTCTGCAAAGGGGGTATGAATGTGTGTCCCCGTGCTTGTTTATATACCACATGACCGTGGTGTTGTCTGTCTTTATCAGTAGTTCTCCTGGATGAAGTAGGTCCTTGAAGGCTGTCAGGGCATTTTGAACTGCTAGCGTCTCTTTTTGATTGACATGCAGATGCATTTGGTTTGAGGTCCATGTGTCCTGAATGCATCTTCCTGCCATGTGGGCCCCCCAGACGTAATCTGATGCATCCGTTGTTAGTGTTTGCCTGACTGGGGGTAATGTGAATGGCCGTCCCTTGTTTTGGTGACCAGCCTTTGCCCACCATCGAAACTCCTGTTGCAGGCAGGGAATGAGAGTAATCATAGTTTCCAGGCTGTGGCAATGTTGAGTCCAAACACTTTTTAGGTAGCATTGAAGTTTCCTCATATGCAGTCTTGCATATAGAATTAGTAGGATGCAGGATGTCATGAAGCCCAAAGCCTGCAGAATTTTTCTTGCAGATAACTGGGCCTTTGTTGCCAACATTTTGAAATAGGTAGTCGGTTGCCTTTGTTTGTCTGGCATGAGATAAGCCATCTGGGCAGTTGTATTTAAGCTTGCACCCAGGAATATTATCTCTTGAGAGGGTACTAGTTTTGATTTCTTTTCGTTGACTGTGTACCCTAGGCATGTTAGAAGTCTTTTCACAAATGCCAGATGCTGTAGAAGAATGTCCTTGTTCTCTGCTTGAATTAGACAGTCGTCCAAATAAGGATATGTTTGTATTCCTCTTTGTCTGCAGAATGCAATTACTGGTGCCAGGCACTTTGTAAAGACCCTGGGCGCAGTAGATAAGCCAAAGGGCAATGCAGAAAATTGGTAACGCATTGAGACAGCCTTGAATCTGAGGTATTTTCTGCATATTTGTCTGATTGGGACATGCAGGTATGCCTCTTTCAGGTCTAAAGTCACAAGCCAAGCGTTCTTGCCCAGCATGGGCAGAAGCTGCTGCAAAGTCAACATCTTGAATTTTGGTATATCCAAGAATGTGTTGAAAATAGATAGGTCCAGTATTGGCCTCCAGGCCTTGTCCTTTCTGGGTACCAAGAACAGTCGAGTAAAATCCTTGTCCCTGCTCTTGCTCTGGTACTTGTTGAATGGCCCCCATGTCTATGAGGGATGAGACTTGTTTTTGTGCCTCTGCCCATTGATTTTTTGGCAGATCTGTCCAGCCGTTTGCCTTTGGCAGGGTATAGAAATGGAACTTGTAGCCTTGTGACACGATATTTAAGACCCACTTGTTATAATGTGCCAATTTTGAGAAAAAAGTGCTAATTTTCCCCCTAAGGGTGCTGCCAGGAGATAAGTGCTTGGTGCAGGCAGGGGGAAGTCATTGGGACTGTTTCCTGTATGGCTGTTATTTGTCTTCAACTTTGGAGGTAGAAGCCCCCCATTGCTTTGTGCGGTATGAAGTTTGCACCTGGGATCTGCCTCTAGGGCATCTGGATCTGCCCCTTTGAGGTCTGTCTGACACAGGAAAGGACCAATTTTTTGTTGGCCAGTGTCTACTAAACCTAGGTGGCTGTACTTGTAAAAAAATCTTTGACCGTTTGCATAGATTTAGCTTTGTCCTCCATTTTATTTAACACCTCTTCTGTCTTAACACCAGAGTATCATGCTGTAAAGGTGCATCTAATAATTTAACTTTAACATGATCAGGCACTGTGGACCTGCTGGAGGCCTGTAAAGAATCAAAACCACATTGCAAAGTATGCTTTCCAACTTGTTCAGCTGCATGCAATAAATCCTGCATTTCCGTGTTTTCTGCACATTCAGAGTTTAACAACATTTTCTGTTTAAGCAATGCCATGACATGTTGCTGATATTTGAGCACATGAAACTGACAGTTTAAGGCCCTTATAGCCAAGGTAGCAGATGTGTAAACCTTTTTTCCCCATCTGTTCAGTGCCCTAGAATCCCTGTCAGAAGGGGTAGGGTTTTTTGCAGCGGAAGCCTTAACTCCCTTGGGACCCTGAGAAATAGTTTCTGGGTCTGCAGCAGGTTTTTAAAAGAATTTATGAGAGTCAGGAACCCTGTAATATCTGTCAGGCTTAACAGAAGCTGGAGGTAAGGAGTCAGGGGTAAGGCTAGACTCCGAAAACACATCATCTACAATGTCTAACACAGGGGGGATGGCAAGTGGCTTGTGCTGAGGTAGTCGCAGGAAATCCCTGAGCCTCTTTTTAGATTCTGAAAAATCTTGGCTCTCCCAGTGGAAATGCTCCCTCATGGTATGTAAGGTTTCTGAAAAGGAATAGTCCTCAGGAGGAGAAGCTGAAGGTATGGATTCTTCAGCATCAGAATCCTCATGGGGGGGGAAAGAATATTCCTGATCAGAAGAGGAATCAAGAAGAAATGGAAACCTGATCTGAAGATTCATAGTCTGTCTCTTGCCTAGGCCTCTTATCAGGAGGGGGATAGGAACCCCTGATCAAGGTAATCAAGTCTTCGGCCATTTTGAGCATCTGTTTTTTTGGGCATGGAGGCCTGTCCATGTGGCTCTTGAGTTTGTTTCTTTGTCTTTACAGGTGCTTTAGTCTTTGCCTTTGAAGCTGAAGTATGTTTAATGTATAATGTTTAGGTCTGAAAACACCCTCAGAAGCTGGTGCCTGCTCAGCGGCTCCAGACCCATCTGAGGGAATAGTGGCCGAGGCTCCAATACCTTCAGTTTCCAGCGGCATAGCAGACTCCACGTGGGAGCTGGTAGCGGCCTGCAACTCTAAAGTAGCGGGAGTCAGGGGCTGCGAAAGCGCCTCACTGAAAACCGGCGACTGGCTTAGGAGAAGCTTCGTCATCGGGTTTGGGCCTCAGCAGTCTATCCTTTTCTTTTTCTTTGTTTTTTGTGAACTCCGGTAGTCGGATGGCTATCCGACGACATTTTATAATTAAATCTGCACCCAAAATAGTTTAATGCAAAGTCATACCGATGCTTAATAGTGCGTTGGTTAAATCTAGCACAAAACTGACAACCTGAAACGTCGTGGTCAGGGCCTAGGCAAGGAATACAGTAAGAATGAAAGTCCTTATGAGGTATTTGCTTCCCACAAGAAATACAATTAACTTTTTCTGACATCGGTCTGGAGCAAGAAAAAAGTTTCCCCAACGGGGTACTTAGCTTTATTGAAGACTTCGGATCTGAAATTCGAACTCGAAAATCTCAGGAGTCGGCCGACCGGCACTTGTGAACTGCTCCTGCTTCGCGCACCGTGCAGCAAGAAAGACTTAAGAAAATGGCTTCGGCTGCTTCTTTTATACCCCTGATGGCCTGACGACAGCCAACGCAGGACCCAGGACTTTGGAATTCAGGCCGACTGAGGGAAACTTGCCAGCAGGATTACCCAAATGTAATGACTGCAACAGTGAAACACAAAGAACATCCACGCAGTCAATTTCTCTATCAGATTGCATCTGGCCCTCATGTCTCTATTGGGAACAGAACTGCTACTAAGCATACATACATTTGCTAGAAAAAAAGCCTCATTATATTCAATACTCTTTTTCGTTTACTTGTTTTCTCTTAAAACGTGTTACTAAATCACTCCAAGGTCCTTAATCCAGTCATTCCTCTTAGCAAGAATGAGAAAAACACATTAGTTTTTATTTTGTTATGCTCTTTTAACCAGGCTTTTTTTTACTGCAGTGCCTACATTTCTTAAAACTGAACAAGGAGAGAGAGAGAAGGGAAAAAATAACAGCAAGCACCTATTTACAATCTCCATTACACACAAAAAAACCTGAGAAAACCATATTTTAGAGCATGCAAATTGTTTTCTTGACTTTCCTATCTCCCTCCCTTCCCCAAAGCACTTTTCCGAACATTAATGACATGAAGTAAGGCATATACTTCAGCGTCCCCCCCAAGTCCAACAAAATTCTGAAAAAGAACAATATTTCCAGATTTTCTTGTTCTGTCATATTTCACAAATATAATTACTGCATTGTAATCCCACATTACATTACTGGTTTTATTATTGTTCATCTCCATCTCCCAAATCCTGTCTCTGCTTCATTTCCAACATACTCTGAATTCTTCTATTCAGCTCTAGTGCTCCCTTCTTTTGCCCCAACATTTTCCGTTTAAACAGTGGAAAAGGTTTCACAGGTACAGTCTTTCTGTAGTATTTATTAAGTGGCCTAATGGTTAAGGTGTTTGCCTTACAAACACAAGGTGCAGGGTTTGAGTCTCACAAGGGATAATTGGCTAGGCTTAAAATGGCTTGCAAGAGCAGTTAGCTTAGTACTAATCTATGAACTATGAATTACCAGAACAGCAAGCAGCAGAATCTCCTCCTGTTTCACATCTCCATTTTTGCTGGACAAACTTTTGTATTTCCTCCTTAGCATGTACTTCAGAAAACTGATTTTGTCCCTCCAGGGAAGAATATCTTGAAGACTGCTGGATACATTAGTTTGAACCTCACACCTGCGTCTCAACATTCCCTGAATAACTGAATTAATTTAATTTACTCTTCTTCTGCCTGGCTTACAATGAAAACCATTTTCCACAAACACTCTGCTGTCTCCCACTTTTAGTATTTTGTCCTCCTGACAGTTTTGACAGAATCAACTCCCATTGGTAGGATTGCACCATTACTATTAAAGGTCTACAGCCAGGTTTGGAGCATACACATGGTTTGCCCTTTCAACTAAACTCCTGATGTGCAATGTGTGCCCCTATATAAAATTAATGAAGTCTGTGCCTTTCAGCTTCTCTGGAATAGAAGAAAATATCAGGTTTTCTCTAAGTGCTCTGTCCTCTAATTCTATTATTTTTTTAAACATCTCTTCCTGAGCAGCCTTTTCTTCATTTCAGTGTGCCGTAATTCTTGAAGTCAGCCTTTTGCAAACCTTGAGAAAAGTGTACCCATTCCTTAAGTTACATGCTTATTTTTGCGCTCGTTTTTGGTGTGACATCTGCCTGAACCAATCATGGTGGCTCAGATTCCTGATGTACCTTAGTATGTTTACCCGAGATCTCATCCCTAAATATTATGTGGGGAATGTCCATTTAGTCTTATGAGGTAATTTACAGCTCAGCTTCTTCTGTGGATTCCTTAGTCACAAGATCCTCCAAAATCATACTGGCCTCACAATAGGTCTAAGGATAGGGCATCTGAGATTGAATCGGACATTCTGCAGGTTCTGAAACCTCAGCATGTATGCCAAATAAGAGACAAATGACAGAGGTTCCATCCCAAGTCTTTTAAACATTTTTTAAAGTAGATGTAGTATACCTACAGAATTGGGATCCACCATTTAGAGTGAACAAGGGTTTCTGATTTTGGATCTCCTGAAAAGTGTTAAGTGAAGACAAATAGGATATCAATATCTTGGGTACAAACAACTGGGAAATGGAACAGGCATTGTGTTAGTGTTCGCCTCCTAAACAGAACAAACACTGGGTATGAAAAGTCTCTGTGGAGAATTTGCCCATCACATTCACACTTACCCTTCTGTCTGAAATGCAATACTGGTAAGCAAAAAGTACAGTTGTGTACACTTACCATAAATGTAGATGTTAGTGTATTCACTGTTGCAGTCATATTTGGGTTATCCTGCCAGGGGTAGCTCTCAGTTGGCCCGAATACCACAGGCTTAGTATTTCTGCATTGGTTGCTGTCGCTCCAGGACTGATGTCAGGTCGTCAGTGGTATAAAAACAGGTAGCCGATGCCATTACATCAATTTTTCTTGCCCTGTCAGGAGCCCCCCAAATAGGGAGCTAGGTAATGGTGGAAGAATACCACCAGTAGAAATTAAACACCAAAAACTCCCTATAAGGAGAGCTGAAGAGAGAGAGAGAGAGACAAGGGGGATGGAGGGAGGGAAACCAGGACTGCAACAGTGAATACTCTCGAACATCTACATTTATAGTAAGTGCACACAACTGTACTATGTTCTTCGTGTTTCACTGTTGCAGTAATCTCACTTGGGTTGATTCCCAAAGCTGAAGAAAAGGGTGGAGGCAGTCAAAAATACTGTGGGCTAGCTAGGATGTCCTGCAACACTGCGGTGGCAAAGCCTGCCCTGGATTTGTAGAAGATGGGCAGGTGGTAATGCTTGGTGAAGGTATGAACAGATGTCCATGCTGCAGCCTCCATGATGTCCCTGGTGGGGACCCCTCAGAGAAAGGCTGCAGAGGTGGAGGTTGCTCTGGTGGAATGTGTCTTGAACCCCTATGGGGGTGGTTTCCTGTGCCGTCTGTCTGTAGCAGAAATGGATGCAGTGTGCTATCCATTTGGAGACAGTTTGTTTGGATATGGCCTTGCCCTCTGGCTCCTGCTGTGAAGCTGACTAGCAATTGATCAGTTTTTCTGAAAGATTTAGTCCTGTCCAGATAGAATCCGAGCTGTCTGTGCAAATCTAGAGTGTGCAGAATCCTTTCCCCCTTGTTTTGTGGGTTAGCGAAAAAGGTGGGAAAATGTATGGATTGGTTGAGAGCCACATTGGACACCACTTTAAGGCATGAAAGATGAGTTAGTCCTGAGTGAGACTCTTGTCAGCATGGAAAATGATGAAGGGCTCTACAGCCATGAGTGCTTACAGCTCTGATACTCTTCTAGCTGAAGTGATGGCCAGAAGCAAGGCTGTTTTCCAAGAGAGAAATCTTAACTCTGCTGAAGCTGCAGGTTCAAAGGGGGGTAGGGTGAGCTTTTCCAACACAAATTAAGGTCCCAAGCTGGGTTAGGAGCTCTTCTGGGTGGCCTTAAGTTGTTAGCCCCTCTTAGGAACTGTTTGATGAGAGGGTGTGAGAAGAGAGGAGGCTCTGTACTGTAATGAGCAGAGATGGCAGAGGCATGAATTTTAATAGAGAAGGATAGACCCCTGTGTAGTAGGTCTGCCAAGTAATCCAGGATGAGAGGTAGGGAGGGCTGTGCTGTTCCGGCTCCCTTAGCCTGGATCGAAGTGCAAAACCTTTTCTACTTGTCAGCATAGGATTTGCTAGTGCTGGGACATCTGGCCTCACACACAACATCTAGGACTTGTTTGCGTAGGCTGGCAGCTTGAAAGGTGATCAGGGAATATGCTAGGCTGCCAGGTTGAGGGCCTGCGATTGGGGATGCATGAATTCTCCATTCCCCTGGGTCAGGAGTGTTGGGATCTGATAGGGGTGACAGGCTGCGCAGCAGTGGGTACCAGTGCTGGCATGGCCAGTCTGGGGCAATCATGATTGCCCTCGGTTTTTCCTACCTTATTTTGAGCAGTACCCTTGATATGAGTGGTAGAGCAGAAATGCATAGACCGAGAGGTTTAGCCACTGGAAGGATACAGCATCCACTTTCCAGCCCTTGGAATGGGAGGCAAACAGGATGAACTTCGGGGTGCCACATTTCTGGGTTACAAGGGTGTAAGTTCTATGGTCTAGCTGCCACTTGTGTGGGTCTAGCAGGTTTCTGCTTACGTGGTCTGCAGAGAGTTTAGAGAGCCTTTCAGGAATTGTGCTAGCAGGTGTAGTTGCATGGCTGAGGCCATATGCCAAAGGGTCATGGCGAGCCTGCAGAGAGGATAACAGGGAGTCCCTCCATGCTTGTTGATATACCACATCACTGTGGTGGTGTCTGTTTTGATCATTAGAGGCCCTGGGGCGAGTAGGGGTCTGAAGGCTGTCAGGGCGTTCTAAACGGCTAACATCTCTCTTTTTAGTTGATATGCACATGTATTTGATTTGGGAAACAATGGCCCTGAATGCACCTGCCGTCCAGGTGTGCACCCCAGTCATAGTCTAAAGAGTCTGTGGTGAGGGTTTGGGTGGCGTGGAGTTGTGAGAAGGGAAATCCCTTGTGGTTACAAGCTGCTGCTCCAAGGAAATCTTCCCTTACACAAGGTATCATTGGTATGAGAGAGTTTACAGGTCTTGAGAGTGTTGACACCAAAGGCTTTTTAGGGTCTGTATCGAATTAGCGAATGCTTAGAAAAGCAAACGCTAATTCATCTACCCCTTTTAAGAGAAAGCTTACAATCTCGAAAACCCGGAACAGCGATTTTTTTCACAGGGCAAAAAAAAAAAAAAATCGCCGAGCCGGTTTCGGGAGTTCGCCATTTCCTCCACTGTGGTGTGATCTCGGAATTGGTATATTTAAGTAGGGGGGTGTGGGGGGCATATAATGTTTTAAGTTTTCTTTTCTTTTTTTTTTTGTGGATATTCGAGATTTTAAGCTTTCACTTAAAAATGGTCGATGAATTATCATTCGCTAATTCAATACAGACCCGCTTTTTAGGCACCATTGTAGTTTCCTCATATGCAGTCTGGCATATGGAATGAGTAGGATGCAGGAAACCATGAACCCCAGAGCTTGCAGGATTTTCCTTGCGGTTAACTGGGTTCCGATAGCTAGATTAACACTGAAGGAGGATGTATTTGTCTGAAAGCTTTGTTTTATTAAAAAGGATTTACACAACGCTGTAGAACTTGCTTTTGTTGGTATTTGGACTTTTTGTTTGCCAGCTCCACTTTATCTTTGGTTCACTTTTTTGCTTTTTGACTAGTTGAGAGAAGTAGCCTGTTCGGTAGGCTTGTTTTTGTGGAGTAAGGAATGCCATCTGGGATGCTGTGTCCAGGCTTGCTCCCAGGAATACAATTTTTTGTGTGGAGACTAGTTTTGATTTTGTTTCGTTGATACCCCAGGGAGGTCAGTAGGTCCTTTACAAAAGTCAGGTGCTGTAACAGCTTTTCCTGTCTGCCTGAATCAGGCAATCATCTAAGTATGGGTAAGTTTGAATATTTCTTTGTCTGCAAAAAGCAATGGCGGGAGCTAGGCATTTTGTGAAAACTCTGGGAGCAGTGGATAAGCCAAAGGGAAGCGCAGATAACTGAAAGTGCATAGATCTGGCCCTGAAACACAGGTAATTCCTGCAGGATTCCCTGACTGGGATGTGTAGGTAGGCCTCTTTTAAGTCTAGGGTGGCTAACCAAGCACCCTTGGAAAGCACAGGAAGAAGCTGCTGGAGGGTGAGCATTTTGAATTTTGGTATCACCAGAAAGGTGTTTAGAATGTACAGATAGAGGATGGGGCGCCATGTGCCCTCTTTTCTGGGTGCCAGGAAGAGTCTGGAGTAGAAACCTTGGCCTATCTGTTCTGCAGGAACATGCTGTATTTGCCCTCATGGAGAGCAGGGAAAGGACTTGCTTTTTGGCCTCTGCCCACTGGTTTGGAGGAAGATCTGGGAACCCTTTTGGGGTTGGCGGAGTGCGGAAATAAAATTTGTATTCCTGGGACACTATGTTGAGGACCCATAAGTCGTTGGTAATAGTGGCCCAGTTGCTTGTGTGGAAGGAGAGTTTTCCTCCTAGGGGCACAAGCAGGTTGGCAGAGGTAAGGGTGGAGGTGTAAAGTCATTGTGAGTTCTTACCATAAGGGGGTGACTTTGCACTCGCTGTTTTTGAAGAACTCCACTGCTTATCTTTGCATTACCTGGGGCTGCTGTCGGGGGGTCTGCTTCCCCTGGGTCTGGTCTGAGCTGGCCTGCAGGGGGCAGGAAAGGACCAGTGCTTGGAGGGGCAATGCCTACTGAACCTCAGAGGCTGGACCTGCAAGAAGTCTCTCTGCATAGATTTAGCTTTTTTCTTCCATCTTTTTAAGACCTCTTCTGCCTAGGTGCCAAATAAGTTGTCTCTGTTCAATGGGGTGTCCAATAATTTGGACTTGACATGGTCTCTCAAGGTCTGTTCCTTAAGCCAAGCATGTTTTCTAAGGACAGAACCAGTGACTGCTGCCCTGCAAGATGCTTCTAGGGCGTCAAAGCCACATTGCGAGGTGTGCTTAGTTACTTGACTTGCAGAGTGCATTAGCTCTTGTAATTATTTTTTGCACAAGCATGAAATGAAGATATGTTTTGTTTGAGGAGTTCCATGGCATGCTGTTGATATTTCAGCATGTGGAACTGACAATTTAATGCTCTAATAGCAAGAGTAGCAGAGGTGTATTCTTTTTTATCCCATCTGTCTAAAGCTCGGGAATCCCTATCTGAGGGGGTGGGATTCTTAGCTGAAGTCGCTTCAATTCCTTTAGGTCCTTGAGAGATGACTTCTGGGTCAGCAGTAGGATTTTTGAAAAGAAATTTGTGAGAGTCAGGGACTCTAATACCGGTCGGGTTTCCTGGTAGCAGGAGGAAGGGTGTCGGGAGTCAAACTGGAATGAATAAAAACATCATCCAGGACAGGAGGAATGGTCAAAGGTTTGTGCTGTGGTAAATCTAAGAATTCACAGAGTCTCTTTTGACTGAGGATAGTCTTGACATTCCCATTGGAAATGCTCCCTTAAAGTATGAAGGGTTTCCACAAATGAAAAATCTTTGGGTGGAGAGGCAGAAGGAATGGATTCCTCTGCATTAGAATCCTCATATGCAGAGAGGGGTTGCATATCTTCATATTCAGATTCAGATGTATTAGAGTCATCGGACTCCTGTTCAGATAAAACTACTGGGGACAAGTCTCTTTCTTTTGGAAGCAGTAGCCTGGCTTCCCCTAAATAAGCATAATAAGGTCTTCCACCATTTTAAGTTTTTGAGATTGAAGCAAGGAAGCAAGTGCCTGAGCTTGTGTCATTGTTTTTTTGGGTGTGGCTCGTACCCTGGCCCTTAGAAACTTGGTAGTTTTACAAAGAATGGAAGACGTGAAAGAAGTCGTCAGTCTGTGTCGAGTATTGTTAGTGCAAAGTACTTCTTTGGAAGCCGGTGCCTGTTTAGCAGCTCCAGACCTATCCAAGGTAGAGACATCTGCAGGATCCTTAGTCGAAGAAGAGTCTCACGGCATACCAGACTCTGCAAGGGTCTCGGTAGCAGCCTGCGATCCACAAAAGCGGCATCAGGGGCTGCAAAAGCACCTCACTGAGGACCGGAAAACTGACTACTAGCTTAGCAAAAGCATCGTCGGCAGTTTTGGACCTGTGCAGTCTGTCTCTATTCCTACGTTTTTCAGAAGATCGGCAGTCAGATGGCCTACCGAAGCCATATCGGAATTCGAGGACTGAGAGAGAAAATATCTAGCTACAATAAAGGCCCAACGACGTACAGTTCTGGTGTTGAACAAAGCACAAAATTGACAGCGGGGGACATCATGGTCTGGTCCTAAACAGGTGACGCAGTAAAAATGGAAGTCTCAGTGTGATATTTGCTTTCCACAGGCAAAACAATTAACTTTTTCTAACATCGGTTAGAACAAGAAAAAAGGATCCCCAATGGGGTACTTACCTTTAGAAGACTTCAACTTCAATTCAGAAACGAAAAGTCAGGTAGCGGGCCAACCGGCACTCATGCAAACTGCTTCTGGCTCCTTAGCAAGAAAGTTTGATGTAATGGCGTTGGCTGCCTGTTTTTGTACCACTGATAACCCGTCAGTCCTGGAGCGACAGCAACCGACGCAGAAATACTAAGCCTCTGGTATTCGGACCGACTGAGGGCTATCCCTGGCAAGATAACCCAAATGTGATGACTGCAACAGTGAAACACGAAGAACATCAGAAGGTTCCCCAAATGGGCACTTACCCGTTTACCTGAAGCAACTGTACCAATGACCAAACAATCAGTCCAACAGATATGGGAACTGCATTTGGGCTGGTGGTGACATTCTGAAGAATTATATTCGTACATCCATCTATATACCCTTACAATTATGAGCTGAGGTCACATGTCAGAAGTATGTCCCTGGGAAGGTAAAGTTTTGGTACCTCTGCCAGACGTCAGCAGTAATAACCCATTGATAAGGAATAAAAAGACTTACTAATTTCAGGTATTCAGTGGTGCTAATGCTTGCGTAATTTCTGTTCTAACCATTACAAGAGATGAAAACACTTCTTACAGATCAAGCATTATGGTTAAGTACATAACTTCTGTTACTGGGAAGAGGCTTCAGATACAGTAGTTTAACTGTCACCAGCAACAAAGTGAAAGGTGGTGGAGAATATATGGAAGATAGCAAGGAAGACAGGGCAACCACTCGCAGTGTCATAAAATTCTCCCAGCACCCATATGTTTCAAGGACAGGAAGTCTGAGTAACTATCCCCTTACCCACCTCATGGTCCTGATAGGCTTATCTACTTCTTGTTACACAGAGGCCTACAGCAACGCCATATTTGCAGATGACTATCTGTTGATATTGGAGAGGTGGTTTCAACAACTAAAGAATTAGTTAATTCTTTTGATATAAAGGCTGGGGCATGTACCATCTTTAGCTGTTTTGATGTCAAAGATGTTGCCAGGGTTGATTTCTTAATGATTTTGGCTGAGGAGCCCTTGCTTGCCAGATCCAGCTTCAGTGTCGATATAAAAAATTCTTAATTATGTTCTTAGGCATATTTTATCTTTCCTATTTGTTAACTAGGGAAGACCACTGGAAAAGTACAGTTGTGTACACTTACCATAAATGTAGATGTTCAGATGTACTCACTGTTGCAGTCATCACCTGTGGGTTATCCCTGCTGTGGTAGCCCTCGGCTGGCCCGAATACCAGTGTCAATGTTTTTGTGAGCCGGCTGCTGTCGCTTGTAGTCTGACATTAGGTCGTCAGTGCTATAAACCAAGGCAGCCGATTTCATTGCATCAGTTTTTCTTGCCCTAGCCCATCAGAAGCACAAGGGAAAAGAGAGAAGTGGTCCTGAGAGCCACCCTGGGAAGCATGTGTCCCCCTAGGGGAAGAAGCGAAAAGGGGCATGAAGGGAGGAAAACCAAGACTGCAACAGTGAACATACTTGAACATCTACATTTATGGTAAGTGTATACAACTGTACTATGTTTTTCGTGTTTCACTGTTGCAGTCATCACCTGTGGGAGGATTCCCAAAGCTGAGGTAATGGGTGGAAGGATAGGTAGAGTCCTAGGTATGGGTCAGGAGGCCCTGCAGAATTGCAGAGGCAAACTCTGCCCTAGACTTAGAAGGGAGAGATAGGTGGTAATGCTTTGTAAAGGTATGGACAGTGGTCCAGGTGGCAGCTTCCAAAATCTCCCTGGCAGGTACTCCTCTGAGGAAGGCAGCGGAAGTGGAGATTGCCCTAGTAGAGTGGGTACAGATAGACTTAGGGATGGGTTTACCATGTAGTCTGTAGCAAAAATGGATACAGTGTGAGATCCATCTGGAAATGGTTTGTTTGGAGATGGGCTTCCCTCTGCCCCTGGGGCAAAGTTTACAAGAAGCTGGTCAGTTTTTCTGAATGGTTTAGTGCGTTCCAGATAGTATCCGAGTTGTCTGTGCACATCTAGTGAGTGTAGAATTCTTTCCCCCTTGTTTTTATGGTTGGGAAAGAAGGTGGGACATTGTATGGCCTGGTTAAGGGTCACGCCAGATACCACTGTGGGCATAAAGGAGGGATTAGTCCTCAGTGACACTCTTGTCTGCATGGAAAATTATGAAGGGCTCAACAGCCATGTGAGCTTGATGTTCTGAGACCCTTCTGGCTGAGGTGATCACTAGTAGGAAGGCATTCTTCCAGGAGAGGTATTTCAATCTTTTCCATTTTCCTGCATAAGATTTTTTTGTGCTGGGCCTTCTGGCCTCTGTGATGATGTCCGGGAGCTATTTGCTTAACATAGACTTCTTGCTAGTTTTTAGTGTATGAGCCATGCTTAAAGTTTAAGAGTCTGTAGGTTTGGGTGCAGTTCCTTCCCCCTCTCCCTGGGTCAGGAGGTCTGACCTTAGGGAAAGCAGCTTTGGGGGCTGTAAGGTCAGACCGTGTAATAAGGGGTACCCAATGCTGTCCGGGCCAATCTGGAGCAATGAGGATGGCCTTTGGTCTCTCCTCTCTTATTTTGATCAGCACCTTGAGAATCAGGGACAGAGGAGGGTATGCGTACACAAAGAGGGTGCTCCAAGGGAAGGTCAAGGCATCCACCTTCGATGCTTGGAGTTGATACTCCCTGGTACAAAACCTGTGCATCTGGTGGCTGAAGTGCGAGGCAAAGAGGTCCACCTCTGGGGTTCCCCACTCTTGGGTGATTTGCAGAAAGCTTTCTCTGTGGAGCTGCCATTCGTGGGGGTCCAGTAAGTTTCTACTTAGGTGGTCTGCCAATGTGTTGTTGATCCCTGTTAAGTATTGGCAATCACGTGTAGCCCCATGGAGGTGGCTGTAAGCCACAAACTCATGGCTAACCTGCACAGGGGTAAAGATTGGGTGCCCCCCTGCTTGTTGATGCATCACATTACTGTGGTGTTGTCTGTTTTTATAAGGAGTTCCCCTGGCCTGAGATGGGGTTGGAAGGAAGTCAAGAGCGTTTTGCACTGCCATCACTTCTTTCTGGTTGATGTGCAAGTGAAGTTGCTGGGCATTCCAAAGCTCTTGGGTACACCTGTCTGCTAGGTGAGCTACCAAGCTATTTCTGAGGCATCGGTGGTGATGGTCTGGCAGGAAGGACAGAGGATGAAGGGAAGACCCTTGTTCATGGCACATGCCTCTGCTCACCAGAGAAATTCATCCCTTATGCAAGGAATCAGTGTGAGAGTGGTCTGTAGTGACTGAGTGTGCTGACCCAAAGGTTAAGTATCACTGAAGCTTTCTCATGTGCAGCCTAGCCAGAGGGATGAGAAGGATGCAATATGCCATGTATCCCAGGGCTTGCAGGACGTTCCTTGCAGTGAGGTGACTTCTGGAAGCCAGCTGAGTGAAGTAGAGAGGCAGGAAGCTCTGCTTTTCTGGGGATAGAAACGCCATTAGGGTTTGTGTGTCTAGCACAGCTCCCAGGAAAACAATTTCCCTGGTAGGGTTTTGCTTTGATTTTTTCTCATTGATGGTGAACCCTAGGGAAGTTAGGAGTTTTGACAAAGAGAAGATCCTGGGGCAACTTTTCTTTGCTGTTCGCCTGAGCGAGGCAGTCATCCAGATAAGGGTAAATCTGTATATTTCTCTGCCTGCAGAATGCTATAACCAGGGCCAAGCATTTGGGGAATACTCTGGGAGCAGTACATAAGCCAAAGGGCAGTGCAGTGCAGATAACTGAAAGTTTTGACAGCCTGCTCTAAAGCACTGGACTTTTCTGTACGATTCCTGGATGGGGATGTGGAGGTAGGCATCTTTTAGGTCTACTGTCACCAGCCAGGCATTTTGTGTGAGCATAGCCAGGAGCTACTGCAAGGTTAGCATTTTGAATCTGGGGACTGCCAAGGAGGTATTCAGTTTGGATTGATCCAGGATGGGGCGCCAAGTGCCCTCTTTTCTGGGAAGAAGGAATAGCCTGCAGTAAAAACATTTTCCCATTTGATCCGGAAGGACAGGTTCTACTGCCCCCTGGGATATTAGTGTTTTTACTTGTTTTAATGCCTCTGCCCACTGGTTTGGGGGGAGGTGTGGGCACCCTCTTCGAACTGGGAGTTTGCCTAAGGAGAACCTGTATCCCTGAGAAATTATTTTTTTAACACCCAGTGGTCCTTGGTTAGAGAGGGTGAGCCTTCCTCCTAGTTTCAGATGAGTGAAAGGAGGACAGCGTGGGGAGGGAGAGTTATTGTGAGGGTTTTCCATAGAAGCTTCTCTTAGAACTCCATGCCTTAGAGGTGGAAGTGGTCCATTGTTTGCTTCTTTGCTGGCCCTGGGATAGGGGCCTGGATGTCCTGCCCCTGCGGAGCTTACTTTGGCTCTGTCTTCTGGGTGCAGGGAAGGCCCAGTGCTTAGAGGGGAAGTTTCTGCTGAATCTGGGTGGTTGAATTTGAAAGAAGTCTTTTACCGTTTGCATAGATTTTGCTTTCTCTTCCATCTTTTTAAGCACCTGTTCTGCTTTTTCTCCAAACAGGCGTCCCTTATCTAGGGGTGCATCAATAAGTTTAGACTTGACATGATCAGGGAGAGGCTGCTCCTTCAGCCATGCATATCTTCTAATAACAGATCCCGTCACTGCTGCCCTGCTAGTGGCTTCTAGGGTGTCATATCGACACTGTAATGAGTGCTTGGCCACTTGACCAGCAGGAGTGAAGTAATTCTGCCCCCTCTTTTGAGTTGACACCATCAGGAGAGGTAGCAATCTTCTGCTTTATTTGTTCCAAGGTGGTGGTGTTGATCTTTTAACATATGGAACTGACAACTGAGTGCTCTGATAGCTAAGGTTGCAGAGGTGTATACTTTCTTACCCCATCTGTCCAGAGCTCTGGAGTCTTTATCAGAAGGAAGATTCTTGGCAGAACTAGTCTTAGTTCCTTTGGGTCCCTGTGTAATGATCTGAAGGTCTGCAGCAGGGTTCCTGTATAGGTATTTGTGAGAATCCGGTACTCTGCAGTACCTGTCAGGTTTACCTAGAGCAGATTTCCTAGGAGTGGCCTGGCTTCGAGGCCTGAGAGAATCCGGTCTCTGAGAAATGGTAGTCGGAAGATAAGACGTTGTTTTTGTCTAGAATCGATAGTGCGAATGGTCTCCTCTGAAGCTGGTGCTTGCGTCGCAGCTCCAGACCCAACTGAGGCAGAGACAGCAAAAGGGTCTGAAGATGAAGTGGATTTCTGCGGCATACCATACTCTGAAAGGGTCTCGGCAGAGGTCTACATAGAAAGCGAGTCGGGCATCATGGGCTGTGAAAGCGCCCCACTGAATTCCGGAGAACTGATGACTTGCTTTGCGGTAGTGTCGTCAGAAGGCTTAGCCTTGTGTGGCCTCTCTTTCTCTTTACACTTTTTCGGAATATCAGCAGACTGTTGGCTGATGGATGCCATATCAGAATTCGAAGACAGAATACAAAAATAACTGTCTACAAAGAGCTCTATGGCAAATGGTTCTCGCATTAAAGAGGGCACAGAACCAGCAACGAGGGACGTCGTGGTCTGGGCCTAAACAAGTGATGCAGTAGGAATGAAAGTCTCAGTGTGGGATCTGCTTTCCACAGGCAAGACAATTATTAACTTTTTCGGACATCGGTTAGAGCAAGAAAAAAGGGTCCCCAACGGGGTACTTAGCTTTAGACGTTTTCTATTGAAGTTCGACTTCTGGTAGCGACCGACCAGCACTCGTGCAAACTGCTTCTGCTACAGGCTCCATGGCAAGAAAGACTGATGTAATTACGTCGGCTGCCTTGCTTTATAGTACTGACGACCTGATGTCAGGCTACAGGTGACAACAGCTGACGCCCAAAACCACTGACTCTGGTATTCGGGCCGGCCGAGGGCTACTACAGTAAGGATAACCCACAGGGGATGACTGCAACAGTGAAACACGAAGATCATCAACTGTCCCTTTTCAGGGGCAAACTGGAAGCAGTGTCTGGTTAAGTGACTTGCTCAGTCACACAGCAGGCAAAAAAAGGTGGAAGGAGAAAGGAATCAAACCTTGTGCCTCTGTCCACAGGAAGCAGCTCATTAACAGCTTAGCACTTCAGTTGTTTGCATTAGCTGTCTGACTAAATACATACAAGTGGTCTAATTGGTTAAAGTTGTCTTTGGTACAGAAAAAGTCACCAAGTGTGAGATAGGTTAGGTTCATGATATGAATGGTCAGAAACCTGTTCCTGAAGCCTTCCTAATAGCTAGCAATGTTTTCATTTAATTGTCCTCAGAGTTAAATACTTACATATTAGGCAGTCTGCCAAAAGTGCTGTTCTTCAAGCCAAGAGAGACTTTTTGAGCATGTCAGTTACTGGGAACAAAGTATCTGCTGCAGCTGCCCTCTTAAACGAGGTTTCAGTATGGCGTCAACAAAACACACAGGCGTTGGGACTTATAAATGAAAGTCTAGTTTGTGCTGGAAAAAATTACTAGCAAATGTCTAACTTTTGTGTATAATCCTGTGTTCAAAAGCAGTACCCAAAGGTCAACATATAGAATGTACCAAGCTTCCAAGCTGGATTATTCATTTCCATTACAGGCAACTATTACACTTCTCAGGGTGACGAATGCAGCAATGTCCAAAATGCGTCTTTATCTGGTTGCTCTTACATCAGAAATAAAGCATATACACTTCTCCAGACATAAAAGTTGTTTAGTGAATGGTAACTTTGCACGAGGAAGGAAGTATACTACAATCAAATTCAGCACTGAGATGCAATGAAAACCCCCCCAAGGCATTCTTAGGCAAGTTATGCAGGAGCGTCCCTCTTTAGTTCGATGAATCTCTTTAATGCTCTAAAAGGGAATCACATATGACCTTAAGAATTCCAAACATAGGACTTCACAAGCACTTCACTGTATATCAGGCATTCTCCATTCTATTCATTCTGTTCACTCTTCGGAATGCAGCTCTTGCCCAGAATGCAACTTTACCATACTGTCATTAAATTAAAGGTAAAAATGTATTTTATCGGACCAAGCAAATTTTTCCAGTTCAAATACTGATGTGACCAATACTCCTTGTAATGTTGGAAACTGTGCTACATTCAAATTCATCACAAAGCTGCAATGTGGTACCGAAGTACAGAAAGACCGTCTTGGGTGCATTCTTTATAATATTCTACTACAATTTCTAAAATTTTGCAAAGAACTCAAAGACAGACTGCAATAGGAGCAAAATGCAGGGTTTCACAGACCTATCAAATTGGTACATATTGCACCATACTGCATTAGCAATAGAAATGAGTAGGTAAATGCCTGCAAATAGTACGGAATGCAGCACATTTCCAAAACAAATTTTTATTGAGCTGCCACTACAGAAGTAAATGATATAGGTATCAATGTATGTAAATGTGCCTGCATATATATTATTTTTAAGAAGCAAAGAAACTTTTTCAATTCAGTCATATGACAAAACTTTCTGTGCTGAGGGAGACAATATGGTACAGTCAAATTCAGCACCACAATGTACTGAAATCCCCAATGGCAGAACAGCAGCCACAGGAACACTGCATTCAAGTGTCCAAGGACAAATCCTGAATGCACTCAAACAGGACTACGGTACTGCCTCAGACATAAGAACAGCAGTTTCACAGCAAATGTTTGGCATGCTGCATTATATTTGATTTTCATTTAAATTTTTCACTGGACAATGTCTTGCCACTGCATGTCCTTCATGAACAAAATTCAATGTACTGTGAGGAAGGTAATGAGCTGCGTGGTAGCAACACGTGCACTGTGTACCCTCACTTCCAAGGACAGTTCCCTGAAAGATTTATAAAGACGTCTCAAACTAACAATGTCTTAGACAGAAGCAGGCAGTCTGGCATAATGTTAATCATGCTCAGCTTCGACTAGAAATGGCTATTTGAGCTCTACTCAGGATTAGACTACATGATGCCCATAATATATTTCTGAGTTAATACATCAGAAGAAAAAACCCTATTCATTTTACTAGAGAAAGCAACATTTTTTTCTGACTTCAAATTTGGACTCAAACAAGTCCACTGCATGAGGAGGACAATGCATGGCAGATTAACTCTGGTAGCAACTTGCAATGAAATCCACAAAAGCAGAGGTGCATTTTGTATCTGCTTATCCTGCTGTCATTTCTTAATCTCATACCAACTCATACCACACTTCGGCCACCAAACCAGGACCGGAACACTAAAGGTGGAGGAGTGTCCATATTCACCAAGGATATTCACACCACCAGGCTAGTTGCCCAACACAATGCATCTGAAATTCTCCAGGTGCAACTAACACTAGGTAAGACTGCAATCCAAATTGTAGCTTGCTACAGATCCCCCACCATGCCCTAAGATTCTCACTACACCTTTCTAAACATACTGGAAAATATTAAGCTACAACCGAACACCTTAATACTGGGTGATTTCAACTACCCTGCCATTAACTAGGAAAACTACTCGTGTATCAACACCTTTGCCCAACGGTTCTTGGAATTCATAAATTCCAATGCCCTGGATCAACTAATGCATAGTCCCACCAGGGGCACCAATATCCTACACCTGGTCATTACCAACATGGGAAATCGATGCTCCACACCTATGGTCACTCCCTCGTTGGTCAGGTCTGACCATAAGCTAATCATCCTTGACATCAACAACCCTCCCCCATCCCACAGTAAGGAAACCTCCGTAAAAACTTCTCCACTGCCAACTTCATGCTACTCAAGTCATAAGTGACAAACTTCATGACACCCATGCAGATGGGAACCAAAAGTTCAACTGCTGAATCCTACACTAAGTCACTGTACAAGCACATCCACTTGTACATGAATCGTGCCATCCCAAATAGAACCAAGACACACTCCTCCAAAAAAAAGGAAGCCAATCTGGTGGTCCCCCTGCCACAAACAAACTTTACAACAAAAGGAAGAAACTGTTGCAGAAAAGAAGAAAACAATCTCAGGATGCAAAAAATTCCCTTTCCAGCCTCAGTAAGAAGCTGAGATTCCCTCATAAAATCCTCCAAAGCTAGTTACTAAAATAAAATTGCCAAAGATTCCAAAGACAACCACAAGGCATTCTACAGCTATGTCAAGAATCTAAATGGCAATGCTCACATCTGCTCTGAGCTACAACAGAATGGCATTAAATATACTCTTCCCAAGGATATTGCCAAAAGGGCCCATCTCAACATCGAAATATTGCCAAATTCCAGTAATAACGGGCGCACAGGTAAAAAACGCACTCTCCAAAGCTAAGAATACACATCCATGGGACCAGACGACATCCTGGGCTGTGTACTACATGAACTACAAAATGAACTGACACCTCACCTAAGTGTCATGTTTAATCATAGCCTCACTTCAGGCTTCGTGCCCACTGAGTGGGGCACAGCTACAGTTATCCCACTTCACAAGGAGGGATCCACCTTGGATCCTAGGAAAGTACAGTTTTGTATCTACCATAAATGTAGATGTTCGAGTGTTCACACTGCTGCAGTCATTACACTTGGGTTCCAAAGTCTTGGTCCGGCGTCAGTTGCTGTCACTTCTTCCCTGACGTCAGTGCGCCAGGGGTATATAACATGCATCCGACGCCATTTTCTTCCGTTTTTCTTGCTCCAGATGTCAGGTGCCCCCAAGGAGGTAGGCAATACATATTTCTAATAAAAGATATACATATAAAAATAAAAACAATACCTTCTGTTACAAGCAAATACACCACAAAGGTTGTATAGGATAGAAAGGTATAGGTAAGTCCAGCTAGTTCAGAGGGGATGGAGGGAGGGTAACCTGGACTGCAGCAGTGTGAACACTCGAACATCTACATTTATGGTAGGTACAAAACTGTACTATGTTCGTGTTACACTGCTGCAGTCATTACACTTGGGTAGAATCCCAAAACTAAGGTTGGGTGGCTGGTCTATAAAGAGTTAGGAATGGCTATGAGGCCCTGCAGAACTGCAGTGGCAAATCCTGCTCTGGATTTAGAGTAAAGAGGCAAGTGGTAATGCTTGGTAAAGGTGTGCACTGAACTCCAAGTTGCAGCCTCCAAAATTTCCTTGGTAGGTACTCCTCTGAGAAAGGCTGTTGAAGTGGCTGTTGCCCTGGTGGAATGTGGCCTAATGTTATTTGGGACTGATTTTCCATGCTGTGTGTAGCAGTAATGAATACAGTGTCCTATCCATTTGGATATAGTCTGCTTTGAGATAGCCTTGCCCTGTGATCCTGCAGCATATGCTACAAACAGTTGCTCAGTTTTCCTGAAAGCTTTTGTTTTGTCCAAGTAGAAGCGTAGCTGCCTGTGTATGTCCAAAGAATGCAGAAGTTTTTCCCCTTTATTCTGGGGGTTTGGATAAAAAGTTGGCAAATGGATAGTTTGGTTAAGAGCCACACTAGATATCACCGATATCACCTTTGGCATAAAGATAGGGTTTGTCCGTAAGGAAACCCTGTCCTGATGAAAAATTATAAAAGGTTCCACTGCCATTAATGCCTGTAGCTCTGAGACGCTTCGTGCTGAAGTTACTGCCAGGAAGAGCTGTTTTCCATGATAAAAATTTTAGATCAGCTTTATTGGCTGGCTCAAAAGATGGTAGGGTAAGTTTTTCAAAAATGAAATTGAGGTCTCTAGTTGGTGTTGGCGCTCTCCGGGGCTGTCTTATGTTTTTAGCCCCTCTGAGGTACTGCTTTAGCAAGGGATGAGAGAATAAAGGAGGATCCGTGTTGTAATGTGCTGAAATGGCAGAGGCGTGGATCTTAATTGATGAGAAGGATAGGCCTCTGTCCAGCATCTCAGTTAAGTATTGTAAAATCCGAGGAATGTTAGGAACAAGAGGGTCAAGGCTTTGAGCCTGGTTCCAGGCACAGAATCTCTTCCATTTTTCTGAGTAAGCTTTCCTGGTGCTAGGCCTCCTGGCCTCCAAAATGACATTCATAACAGCTTTAGAGACAGAGGGGTTGCCTGTTTGACTAATGTATCTGCCATGCAGCCAGGTTTAGGGTTTTGAGCTGACCGTGCAGGATCTGATTGTTTTGTTGAGTCAGAAGGTGTGGAATTTGAGGCAAAATCCATGGTGGGCCTTGAGCCAAGTTCCTTAAGATAGGGTACCAGTGCTGGCGTGGCCAGTCTGGAGCAATCAGGATCATCTGTGGTTTTTCTTGTCTGGCTTTTAGGAGTACCTTTGAAAGTAGAGGCAGTGGTGGGAAGGCATAAACTTTTAGGTTTTTCCAGCTGAACAAAAGAGCATCCACTTTCCATGCTTGTTTGTGATAAGTCCTTGTGCAGAATTTTTGTAGTTGGCAATTCAGTGGGGAGGCAAAAAGATCTATGTCTGGGCATCCCCATTTTTGCGTTACCATGCTGAAGATTTGTGGATTCAATTTCCATTCGGGAGGGTCCATGATATTTCTGCTTAGATAGTCTGCCAGAGTATTTTTCTTTCTTGGCAGGAATTGTGCTTGCAGGTGAACTTGATACGTTAGAGCTGTGTTCCACAAGGTCATGGCTTGCCTGCATAGGGGATAAGAATGAGTGCCCCCTTGATTGTTTATGCACCACATTACTGTGGTGTTGTCTGTCTTTAGTAATAATTGTCCTGGATGAAGAAGGTCCTTGAAAGCTGTTAGGGCATTTTGAACAGCTAACATCTCTTTTTGATTGATGTGAAGATGCATTTGGTCAGTGGTCCACTTGCTCTGAATGCATTTTCCTGCCATGTGTGCTCCCCAGGCGTAATCCGAGGCATCTGTTGTTAGAGTTTGCCTGGCTGTGGGTTGGGTAAAAGGCTGAGCCTTGTTTAGGTGACATGCCTGTGCCCACCATCGAAACTCCTGTTGTAGGCAGGGAATCATTGGTATTACTGCTTCTAAACTGTGAGAGTGTTGAGTCCAAACACTTTTTAGGTACCACTGTAATTTCCTCATATGCAGTCTGGCATATGTTATTAGTAGTATGTAGGATGCCATGAATCCCAGGGCCTGCAGAATCTTTCTTGCAGGGAGATGGGACTGTTTTGCCAGTAATTGAAAATACTGAGTTAGTTGAACTTGTTTGTCTGGCCGTGAGGTAAGCCATCTGGGCCATTGTATTTAAGCTGGCACCCAGGAATATAATCTGTTGCGAAGGCACTAGTTTTGACTTCTTTTCGTTTACTGTGTACCCTAGAGAAATTAGCAACCTTTTTACAAACGCCAGATGCTGTAGAAGAATGTCCTTTGTTTCTGCTTGAATGAGGCAGTCATCTAGGTATGGATATATTTGAATTCCTTTTTGTCTGCAAAATGCAATTACTGGTACCAGGCACTTTGTGAAGACCCTGGGCGCAGTAGATAAGCCAAAGGGCAGCGCAGAGAATTGGTAGTGCATTGTACCAGCTTTGAATCTGAGGTATCTTCTGCAATTTTGTCTGATAGGGACATACAGGTATGCCTCTTTGAGGTCCAGAGTAACAAGCCAAGCCTTCTTGCCCAGCATGGGTAGACGCTGTTGCAATGTCAACATTTTGAATTTCGGAACCTCCAGGTAAGCATTCAGAATTGAAAGGTCTAGTATGGGCCTCCAGGCCTTGTCCTTTCTGGGGACCAGGAACAGTCTTGAGTAAAATCCTAGTCCTTGTTCCTGTTGTGGTACTTTTTGAATAGCTCTCATGTCCATGAGGGCTGAAATTTGTTTTTGTGCCTCTGCTCATTGATTTTGTGGCAGGTCTGGCATTCTTTATAGCCTTGGTAAAGTATGAAAGTGGAACCTGTAACCTTGAGTCACAATATTCAGTACCCATTTGTCTTGGGTGATTGTCTGCCAGTTTTGAGAAAAAAGTGCTAGATTTCCCCCTAAGGGGGCTTCCAAAAGGGACGTGCTTGGCGTACGAAGGGGAAAGTCATTGTGACTGTTTCCTGTAAGGTTGAGACTTGTCCTCACCTCCTTTTGGGGTTGAGGTGCCCCACTGTCATTGTCTGTTTGAGCCTTGGGGTTGAGATCTGCCTCTTGGGCATCTGTATCTGCCTCTCTGTGGCCTGTCTGACACTGGAAAGGACCAATTCTTTGTTGGCCAATTTCTGCTAAACCGAGGTTGCTGTACCTGTAAGAAATCTTTGACTGTTTGTATAGATTTAGCTTTATCCTCCATTTTCTTTAACACCTCTTCTGCCTTAACACCAAACAAGGTATCATGCTGTAAAGGAGCATCCAATAACTTTGCCTTAACATGATCAGGTAAACTCGTTTTTTTAACCAAGCATGTCTTCGAATCACAGAACCTGTAACTGCGGCTCTACAAGAGGCCTTTAAAGAATCAAAACTACATTGCAGAGTATGTTTTCCCACCTGTTCAACTGCATGCAATAAATCCTGCATCTCTTTACAATCAGGAGCTTCTGAGCTTGCAAGCATTTTCTGTTTTAACTGAGCCATTAAATATTGTTGGTGCTTAAGCATGTGAAACTGGCAATTTAAAGCCCTCATTGCTAAAGTTGCATTAGTGTAAACTTCTTCCCCCATCTATCCAAAGCTCTGGAATCTCTGTCAGAGGGTACTGGATTTTTTGCAATGGACGCTTTAACCCCTTTTGGACCCTGGGAAATAGTTTCTGGATCAGCAGAAGGGTTCTTATAAAGAAACTTGTGAGAGTCAGGGACTCTATAATACCTATCTGGCTTGGCTGGAGCAGGGGGCAAAGAATCAGGAGATAAGCTGGATTCAGAGAACACATCATCCACAATATCTAGCACAGGCGGAATAGCCAGGGGCCTGTGCTGAGGCAATAAAAGGAAATCCCTGAGCCTTTTCTTGGATTCTGAGTAATCCTGACTTTCCCAATGGAAATGCTCCCTCATGGTATGTAAAGTTTCCCCAAAAGAATAATCCTCAGGAGGAGAGGCTGAAGGGATAGATTCTTCAGCATCAGAGTCCTCATAGGGGGGTAGAGAGTATCCCTGGTCTGAAGAGGAATCAGAGGAAATGGAAACCTGATGAGAGGAATCAGTCTGTATCCTGCCTAGGCATTTTCTCAGGAGGGGGATGGGAACCCCTGATTAGAGTAATGAGGTCTTCGGCCATTTTAAGCATCTGTTTCTTAGGCATGGAAGACTGTCCAGGAGAATGCTGTACTTGCTTCTTTGTCTTTAATGGTACCTTTGTCTTGGCTGTTGTTTTAATGGCAAGTTGTGAAGGTCTGAAAACACCCTCAGAAGCCGATGTGCTCAGCGGCTCCGGACCCATCTGAGGGATTAGTTTCCGTAGGCCCAATACGTTGAGTTTCCAGAGGCCTAGTTGTCTCCACGTGGGAGTCGGAAGCGGCCTGTGGCTCTGAGGTAGCGGGTGTCAGGGGCTGCGAAAGCGCCTAACTGAAAACCGGCGAACTGGCGACTGGCCTAGAAGAGGTTTCGTCATTGGTTTGGACCTCGGATGCCTGTCTTTATCCTTGTCTTTGCGTTTTTTCGGTACTGAGGTCGTCGGTTGTTCCGATGGCATAGTATAATCGAACCTTCGGCCAAACTAGTGCAAATCAAAATCAAAACGTCTTTTTATAGTGCGTTTGTTAAATCTAGCACAAAACCGACAACTAGTGATGTCGTGATCAGGGCCTAGGCATGGAATACAGTAAGAGTGGAAGTCCTTATGAGGTATTTGCTTCCCACAAGAAATACAATTATTAACTTTTTCTGACATCGGTCTGAGGCAAGAAAAAAGTTTCCCCAACGGGGTACTTAGCTTTACTGAAGACTTCCGATCTGAAATTCGACTTCGAAAATCTCAGGAGTCGGCCGACCGGCACTTGCGAACAGCTTCTGCTTCGGGCACCGCACGGCAAGAAAGACTGGGGAAAATGGCGTCGGATGCATCTTATATAACCCTGGCGCACTGATATCAGGGAAGAAGCGGCAGCAACCGACGCCGGACCAAGACTTTGGAACTCTGGCCTACTGCAGGACCGCCTGACGGCAGGATAACCCAAGTGCAATGACTGCAGCAATGTAACACGGTGAACATCTACCGCCCCCATCAGTCTGATGAGCCTGATCTGCAAGGCCATGGAATGTATTATCACTGAACTTATAAACAAAGACATTGGCAACCTTCAAACACTGGACCCCACCCAGTTTGGGTATGTGAAGGGCTGAACTTGACTGACTTCTTAGAATTAGTCTCCAGAGCTGTGGACTAGGGTAAGGCGGTCCACACAGCCTATCTGGACTTCGCCAAGGCCTTCGACACAATTCCCCCAGTCTGAAATCATAGATAAACTTACTAAGCTGGGCATTAATCCCTACATCACTCGATGGGTTGCCAACTGGCTTACTGACAGAACCCACACTGTAAAAGTAACAGACTCCAAATCCAGCTCCAGACAAATGACAAGTGGAGCACCTCAGGGTTCAGTCCTGGGACCGCTCTTGTTTGGCATCTACTTCTCTGAAGTACAGGCCAATGCTAAGGGACTCTGGCTAACAACGTTCGCAGATGACTGCAAACTGGGAGCCATTATTGAATCCCCAAATGATGTGGACATTCTACAAAAGGGCCTTACAGAAACAGATGCTTGGTGCCAGAGCCATGGGCTCAAGCTTAATGCCAAGTAATGTATAGTTATCTCCTTTGGGGAAAAAACATGTACCCATGAATTAACACATAGGTGACAATACACTAAACACCGAAAGTGTGATGAGAGACTTAGGGACACAGGTGGACAGTGGTCTCACCTTCGATAACCACATCGCCACAACAATCCTTCTATGTGGCACACCTCATCACTAAGGGCTTTTCATCCAGAAAAAAGGAGGTCATTGTCCCACTGTACTCATCCCTCATTAGACCCATTATAGAATACAATGCCCTGTTTGGTATGTACCTCTCAAGACATCTGCAACAACTGGCAAAGCCACAGAAATACCTCATTAAAAGAATCACAGGCCTAAAGCAGATGCCCTATGCTGACTGTCTAAACAAACTTCAGCTATACTCTGTCGCATATAGTCTACTCAGAGGCGATCTCTGCTTAACATTCTTGGGTGGCGTAAGCCAGGGAATTTTGTTGGCTAGGCTTACTTAGGCCCTTGGGCCGATAGCCTAGTACCTACCTATGAACATACAAGGCCATGTCAAACCCAGAGCTGTTGGACATGCTACACTTAAAGAAATCCCAATCCCTCAGAACCACACACTCCAGGGATCTAAACCTTGTCATCACAATGAACCAAACATGCTGGAGGGATAGGTTCCTGACCCACAGACTCCCCAGAATCTGGAATAGACTGCCCATACATGTCAAGCAGAGCACCTCTTTGGCCCTCTTCAAAAGGAACCATGACAATTGGATGGGAGATAGGAAATTCACCCCTGGGATCACGTCAGTCACCCTGCTAGACAGGAGGACCAGGGAAGTAAATATTATGGTAAGAAATAGCCAGGGAATTGTTATGGCTAGGCTTGTATAAGCCCCTAAGGCCGATAGCCTAGTACCAACCTACGAATGGTTTTCTTAAGTCTAAAAGGTGGGACTGACATACAGCCCTTCATACACACACACACACACGTGGAGGGTTTCAAAGGCAATTCTCGAACACATTTTGACATGTTGCATTTCATTTGGTTTCCATAAAAGGTAAGCAAAAAACTTGTGTGGAGGGGAAGAACACATCACTTGCCCAAAATATGTTTCTTCTGAAGTGGCACTACATTGGAATAAGAAGCCTATATTTCACAACACAAACCAATTTTTTGAGACAGAAATCTTGACTTTACCTTAACTCTATGTAATGACAGTGGCAATGTGCTTCAGTCAAATTAAAAAATGAAGACGCACTGAAATCCTTAAGGTCAGAATGGTAACATTCGGTTTCGTTTGTGCTTCAGTACCCTATTATCTTTTCATGAAAGTTAACTCATGAAGGGGACAGAGGAGTATGGCATTTTACATACAAGTAATAAATGCTGGGTTCTACGGTCATTTGAGTTACCAAAGTTTGCCATGCTGCATTATACTTCACTTCCATTAGCAACGGGTACAAGACCCGCTCAGTGTGGGAAGCTAGCACACATCCAGAGTTTCTTTTCTGGACTGTCATTACATCAGAAGTTAAAAGAAAATTCATTTGCGCACACATTTTTTACCCACTGGCCTTATGGCTTCTTCAAGCCAAAGTCCTATACAGTGAAGCATGAATAAATGGATAGATTTGTGTTTGGTTCTTCATACCCAAAATCAACTGGCTTCATATATTTTGCAGTGGACAATCATGACGCATTTAGAAATGTGGTATTGTTTTGCACTGCTGGATTTTACTAGTGTTTCTATAAAGCCACCTAGATGCCTTTTTTGTGCTAGTCATTTCGCAACAAATATTACACTTTAAAGCTGACAAAATCAACATATGACTTCTAAGCATGTGTTCTTATGAAATCAAAACAAACTTCCAATAAAAAGTAATATGTCATTTAAATTGCAGGAATACAAACATTTCATTTGCTCCCACAAACACCTCAGAGATTAAATTGCCTATTTTACACTTGTTATTAAGTGAATGTGTTTCATGGAATTGACCGTCTAGAGGTCATGATCTGAAAATGTTCTAAGAATAATCTAAATCACTACAGACATTTTGTGGCAAGGCCAAATTCAGGCAAGAATGTCCATATGAAATAAAAAAAAAAAAACTTAAGATCAGTTCTCTTTCAAGTGACAAACAAAAACCTACATACATATATAAAATGCTGTTGTGGCTTTAGACCTAAAAATACATTGCATCCTTACATGACTATCTTTTATGTATTGTGTACTTAAAAGATAATTTCCCCATAAAACTCAGGATGCAGGTACTTTTTTTTGCCTTTTAGGCTAGGCCAATAATGGCATCTTATCAGCTCTAGGCCAATATTCTCTGAATTTTTTATGAGAACATGTTAAACCATTTTAAAGACAGATGCAAAGTTATTTAGGGGACAAAATCTGCCAGAAATGGTCAGTAAAATGGTTCAAGTTCATGAACAATTGCCAGTAGTAAAGAGGGTTAAAACAGCTTGTGCTGCAACACAGATGGTAGGTAGCCTTTTTACATAAAACACCCACTGTACACTTCAGACAACGCACCGACAGGAATTATGCTTTACTTAATATGTAGGATTAATTTAACATTTAAGGTTCAGCAATTTACAGTTTTTAATTTCATCAAGTAATCCATCACAAAAATGCAAACTATAAACCATATACAATATGACTTACAAAAAAAAAATGCAGAAGTGTTTACCTTATCATACCAGCAGCGCAAACTCAGTTGACCACACATGCAGTTGCTGGAAGAGCAGTCATCAGTGCAGACACAGTACTAAAAAAGAAAAGAAAACTGTACTTAAATAATTCAGTTGCTCAACAAGTGTACAGTTATATTATATCTGAAGCTAGACACACGTAAATCTAGTTTTACAGGGCCCTACCTTAACTCTGGGTCTTTGAAACCTTACCAGTGATTAAGGTGTCCCGCTCAATGTCTTCCTTTCTGCAGGGAATGTTCCTGGGTTCACTTTTTTTCTTCAATCACACTACCATTCATCAGCAAAATTAAAGGAATACTCAATAAATTGGGTAAGTGAAGCTTTCTTCCATTCTTCACAAACCCAAAGAAAGGAAGGACAGAGATTTTCTACTCACCAGAGCATATTAGGAACTTTAACCTTTAAAGAAAAAATTGGTCTAAGATGATATAGTAAAAAAAAAAAAGATACTAAATGTCCTGTATGAAAAGCTCTTGAATACCTTGCAATAAGATTTATATGTAATGAGTCCATCGTCAAGTCTCAATCATCAGGGTGTTGACAACACCGAATAGCAACATTTAAAGTGGGGCAAGCTTAGAAATATGACACTGTTCCTTATTCATCAGTCTCCTGAGATAGCCACAGTCTTTGGAAGGTGTACAGAGAATGCAATATTTGGGAAAAGGTGTGGGAGGTGGGCCAAGTGCACCTGCACATATGTCCAAGACAGAACACTACCTGTTAAAGGAAACTGTAAAAAGTAATAAAAGTGCAAAACAGAAGTGACAAAATAAAAGTGCCACAGCAAATGAACTTCCTTAAGCACAAAACGAACCATAAATGTAAAAACAGTGCAAAGAATGAAACATCAGAGGTAAAAACAAAAATATCTTAATAGGGTTAGCGCTTTCGCATCTAATATTGGTGCTTCTTCAGACCATCATATACAAACTACAAAGAAATTAAACAGCAGAAATAATTCAAATCAATTAAAACAGAATAAAAATAACAGCCAAATCAGAAACAGTGTGACGTAGTATACAAAGAAAGCTCTACACCAATATGTGTATATATATATATATATATATATATATATATATATATATATATATCTATCTATCTATCTATATAGGCAACAGCTCAAAATATAAAAATACACCTAATACTAACATTCAAAGTAAAGAATCACTGCTAAATGAAATACCACTAACATAACATATCTAAAAACAAGAAGTTATGTCTTATCATAACGTTCCATCTGTATTGTTGACCTTCTTTAATCATTGATGGGTTTGGTTCTGAGCCCTAGGAACCGAGTCGGCCTATTACTAAACTCGTGCCAGCCAAAAACTCTCGAGCTAAGCTTCTACCCAGGATGCCCTTCTCCCTGTTACCTCAGACTGAGTTTGCTGAAAATAGAGAAGTAAAGCTGAGGCCACTCCTGCACAAATACCTTAGGACACCACTTGGACCCAAAGCATCCCCCAGGAGCCTTTGGTGGTGGACAGAGGGTGGGATGTGATGAATAAATGAAAGAACAACAACACAGATGGAACATTATGGTAAGACGCAACTTCTTTATCTGATGACGTTAATCTTCTTTCCATTCATTACTGATGGGACAGAATGCCAAGCTACTTTGAGGTCCATGGGTGCCATTGAGTCGAAGGCAGCTCTCCCTCTGGAGACCAAATCCAATTTGTAATAAATGATAAATGTATGAGGTTTAGCCCAAGTGTCTGCAAAGCAAATGTCATCCATGGAAGCTCTGGAATGGAAAGCTATAGATGTTGCCACAGATCTTGTGGAATGGGCTTTAATCTTAGGCATAGGTTCTTTTGTGAGGGAATAGATAAAACGTATGCAGTCCCTTGGCCATTTCAATAATGTAACCTTGGAAACAGAACTTCCCATTCTAGGCCCAGAAAAGGAAATGAAAAGCTGATCAGATTTGCACATAGGTTTAGTCCTGTCTAGGTAGAATCTCAGCTGCCTGTGCACATCTAAGAAATGTAGCCAGTATTCTCCTTTATTGAAAAATTTGGGAAGAACACTGGTAAGTCAATGGTCTGGTTAATGAAAAAATCAGAAACAACTTTGGGAAGGAAGGATGGGTTTGTTCGGAGTGACGCTGTCTTTATGGAAGACCAGATAAGGCCTTTTGATACACAATGCCTGTAACTCCGAAACTTGCCTGGCTGACGTGATGGCTACCAAAATCAAGGATTTCCAGGACAAGAACCTTAGGTTGCACTTCACTGCGGGTTCAAGGGGATTCAGTCAAGGAGTGAATGACTAAAGTCAGGTTCCATGGTTCTAAAGGCTGCCTAGAGGCCTGACATGAGAAGCTCCCTTGAGAAAAGCTTTACATAGACACATGAGAGGGGTGCCATCAAGACCATTGTGGAAATTAGAAATCGCCAAGTGTACTCGTATGGTAGAGGTAGAAGCTCCATCATCAAAGGTATTGCAGCACTGCAGTCACTGGAGCAGAATATGGGTCTAGCATGTTATCCTTTGACCAGGTGGAGAACCTTTTCCATTTATCCTGATATAGTCTTCTGGTGGATGGTTTATGAGAGGCCAGAATGATGTTCCAAACTGGTGAGGTGAGATTAGCTTGCCTGGCAAGTAATGGAAGTAGAGAAATCAAGCTGTTAGCTTGAGACTGGACAGATTCAGATGACTCAACCCTTGAGGGTGAGTAATCAAATGAGGAAGAGGGTCCAGAATCCACGGTGGGCATACTAGGTGAGGCCTAAGGAAGGGGAAGCAAACTTGTTGAGGGATGAAGGGGGCTATGAGGATCACCTTGCATCTCAACTGAAGAGCTTTCTTTAGGAATTGTGGAATCAGTGGGATGGGAGGATAAGCGTAAAGTCCCGTGGGCCAATCGTGGATCAGCGTGTCCCTCGAGGACTCCCCCTCTGGGGGAAACAGGGTGAAATAGCTGCTGCACTTGTTCGTTGGGGAGGCGAAAAGATCGCAGCAAGGCTGGCCCCAGTGGCTGAAGATTTCTGCTGCCACCTCGGGGTTGAGTCCCGTCATTTTTGGCACCAAAAAGAATCTTGGTCTGGTGGGACTGGTTGGACGACTCTTTTTTGAGACATCTTTATTATCTCTGAAGCTGCTTCTTCTCTTTGACTGGGTGGAAAGTCGGGAAGCTTTTTTGGAAGCTCTGGTTGACAAGAAAGGGGGATGGTGTAACCGCTGGTGAATATACTCTGCACCAAACGATCGGTGGTAAAAGATTGCCAGGCAGCTTGGTGCAGAGAGAAATGACCCCCAACTGCTTCCAAAGGTAAGCAATTGGGCTGTTCCTCAGGAGTGCTGGTAAGGCTGTCCAGAGGAGTCGTCCCTGGAGCCTTGGTTACAAGGACCCCCCTCTGCCTCTGTAGAGGCATCTTCCGGAATTGTTACCCCCTCTGCCCCTGGGAGTAACATCACGTGGGGCACAGAAAGGACCCAGAGAGTTGCCATATTTTCCCACTCCTCTGATTCCTGGAGAAGGAACGTTGTGGATTGGAAAACCGCAGGCCTACGGCTGACAGGGTCTTGCCATCTTGCTCGCACCTGGCTAGTGTGTCTTTCACCTTGGAGCCAAAAAGGGGCTATGCGTCTACGGGAGCATTCAAAAAGGAAGACCTGAAGGGATCGGTGAGGTCACAAATGCGCATCCAGGCATGAAGCCTCATGACAATACCTGAAACCGCTGCTCTAGCTGCCCCTTCTGTTGCATGTGATAGCAACCTCATGGATGAGTTGGAAATCAATTCCAAGGTTGCGACCTGCGAGGCAACTTTACCCCTTACCTCGTTAGACACCTGTCCTGCGAGTGTCCCAAAGAGTTCAGAGATCAAGTCCCTCTGGAGCCTCATAAAATGTGCCAAACAGCTCAGAGACTGTATGGCCAAGGTCGCTGATGCAAAACTTCACTTCCCAAGTCTGTCCACTGCTCAGGACTCTCTGTTGGGTGGGTGGACAGCAGGACTCTCCTCAGCCAAGTCCTTTTACATGGCCATCGCCACCACCATAGCGTCGACTGGCAACCCTCTGGACTGATGGAGGGGAAAAAATTTTGGCAGGTCTCCGAGGGATCGCCTCAATGGAATCAGGGTTCTTCCAAGTGAGCTGCACAATGAGCTGGATGAGCTCGTCGACAGGCAGGGTCACCCCAAGAGGTAGATGGCCGGGCGCAGAAAGCCTGCAGGAATACGGACTCCTCAGATGAAGGGTTGGAGGGCTTCCAGTCACCTCTGTTTCAGCATTTCCAGGATAGGAGGTGACCATGGGGACCCTTCACCATCATCTTAATCAGTGTCTTGTTAAAGCTTCCTCGGGCGAGTCCATGTGCTTCCTCTTGCATGTTCTCTTTCGAGAGGGCTCCTCAGTGGGGGTCTCCGAGGACTCGAAAGAGCGGGTACCCTGAACAGGGGTGTCCTGTGGCTTCCCCTGCCCAGTGCCCCGGAGAGGTGGTCTGTGGCAGCTGTAGCTCAGGGGATAAAAACTGGGGTTCCGACATCAAGAGAATGCTTCTAGAAGTGAGAGCTCTCTCCATCATGCAGAAAGCAGGTTCGCCCTAAGAGGGATGGGAGCCCGGAACAGAGAAAGAACCTCGGGACCGGGGTTACACCCTGTTCCAACGAACCCAACACTGCGGATGGAGCCTCAAGCAGGATCGGTGCAGACGAGACTATCGGCACCAAAGATGGAACCAAAGACACACATTGAACCGTGCCCCAAGCCGAGGAGCATGCCCTCCAATCCAGAGATTGAGGAAGGACCAGTTCCCCAGGAACCGCGGACCAAAGGGGCAAACCCGGAACCTGAGTGAGGTTCACGACAGGTGCCGAGGTGGTGGGTTCCAAGAAGGACGTCAGAGCAGAAAGCTTCAGAACTGGAATGGTCAATAGAGTGTAAGGAGGAGTCCGTGGAGAAACCAACTAAGTCCTGCAGGTGGATGGATCTTAGAAGGTGTGGGTATCACCCTGGCTGCCAACAGCTGGTCCACAACACGCACCACAGAGAGTTCTAACAGGCTTCTGGTGGATCTAGTGGATACTCCGGATGGGGAGTTAGGTTGATCAGTGAACTGGCTATACATATGGCCCAGGAACTGATCTATGGAATGAAGAGTACTGGGTCCATGGTGCAAGGTTTTCCGGTACCGATATCTCACGTTTCGAGACCGGGATTAATGGGGTCAAGTCCACTTTGATAGGAAAAATGCTTGGTGCCAAAGGGGCGCCTGGAGCCGAAGTGGTAGGTTCCAATATCATAACAGACTAAGGCATCAAAGGCATGCCCTGAGCCATAGTGGCCACAGGTGCCAAAGTTGTAGTAGGCGTAGTGAGGTCTATCGTCAGTGCCAGAGGCAGGATCGAAGCTGGTGCCGATATTATACGTTTCGAAGTGCTCGGAGCCATAGAGACAGATTTATGTTCGGAGGACAACTTGGGGACTTTTGATTTCACGGGCTCACCCTGATCACCCGAGGGTGAGGAGGGAACCGAGTGGGACCCTCTTTTTGTCTTTTGTAGTAGGGGATGAGACTTCCATCGCAGAAATGGCCTCTGAAAAGGGAGACTAAAGTAACCCTTTCAGTATCAGTTTATTCTTGCGCTCATTCAGAGTGCGTTGACAAACTCTGGCAAATGCCACAGGGAGGTTGCACCGAAAGATGGGGCACCTCCAAACAATATATACAATCACTGTGAGAATCACTATTAGGTAACTTGCCATTACACGAAGTACCATGCTTAAACCCTGAAGTACCTTTCTTATCAGACATCTTGACAGACACAACAGGCTAACACTTTAAAGACAAAAACGTAACAAGTCTGTTCTAGCAAATCAAACAGTTCAAAAACCACACAGTCATATAGATATATATAAAAACAGAAATGTCCTACTAAAAAAACACTAACAGGTTAGGAGAGAAAATAGAAACACCAGCTATGGTACTGAAGGAATACCACAAGGGTAAGGAGAGAAGGCCGTATCAACAATGGTACTTGAAAGTTTACCAACGGGTAGAGCAAGGAAGAAAGGATCAAGATCTAACTGTAAAATAACACTAGAAAGACTAACACTAAAGGAAGAAATACATACGAGTTTTCCACACAAAAAAAATTTAAAAAGTTTTCACTTAGCTGAGAGGTCGGCTGAAATACGGCTTTACGGAGAAGGGCATTCTGGGTAGAAGCTTACCTTGAGAGTTTTTGGCTGGCACGAGCTTGGTAACAGGCCAACTTGGTTCAGAGGGCTCGAAATCGAACCCATCAGTGATGAATGGAAAGAAGATTAACAACATCAGATTATTTATTCATGCAGGAATGTTTAAAACTATTAGATTTTTACTATTTCTAAAATGAAATAAATCAGAGAATTGGTTTATACCCACGTCTGATGAGCAGGTATAGACTATAGTGGATAAGAATACGTTATTTCATTTTTAGAAATAGTAAAAATCTAGAGAGGCCATCCATGCTACAATGACAGCAAAGGGCGCATCTTACTGGAGGCTAGATGTACGATTCCGTGTAGGACATGCAATATTTGCAATGCCCTGAATACTAGTAATAGTTGTAGACATCCCTCCATGAATAAAAATTTTAGATTTAACATTACTGCTACATTCTCTACTTATAATGTTATTTACTTACCTTTACGTGTCCAATGTTGCTCATTTTACATCAGTAAAACCAATTGCTCCTTGGGTGAGCAAGACAGCAGTTGGCTGCTATAAGCAAGAATGACGTTGAAGAAGTGTCTTGGCTAAGCATGCTTACATCAGTTAGGTGATACCCATGCATTTACTTATAAGGTTATTGAATGTCTGAAATATATGTTTACATATGGGAGACTTCAGAAATACTGCAGAGCAACATCAGGTTAAATGGACTGTGATACTGAATGCTGCCAAGTCTCCTGGATTAAATGAGATGGTATCACTTAAACTGTATTTAAAAGCATGGTCACTACGATAGTGGTATTTCACTTAGGAGTGATTCTTTACTCTGAATGTTAATTTTAGCTGTACTTTTATATTTTGAGCTGCTGCCTCTTTATATATATATATATATATATATATATATATATATATATATATATTGGTGTAGAGCTTTCTTTGTATACTACGTCACAGTACACACCCTTTTTTACTAGTTCTGATTGGCTGTTTTAATTTATGTTGATGAGCTAACTGATTTGAATAATTTGTGGTATTTTAACTCTTTGTAGTTTGTATATGATGGTCTGAAAAAGCACCAATATTCGGTGTGAAAGCACTAACTCTATTAAAGCTATTTTTGTTTTTACCTCTGCCGTGTTTCGCCTTTTGCAATGATTTTACATTTAAAGGAACCTGTACCAGTGAATTACCCATGAGAAACTAATGAATGCATTCTAACATGAATATAAAACAAGTCATGTACCCCAGGGTAAGTCAAAGGGCATTAATGCAATAACCAGCATAACAGACACAAAAAGATAAAACTGCTTGACTTTTTAAATTATCCCCCAGTATTGAGTTTTCCCCTGAGGGACTTATTTTTCTTTTTTTCCCTCTTCTTCCTGTTGCATTTTCCTTGATTTTGGTAACCTATTAACCTGGTTTGGTTTTCTGTTTAACTTCACTTTCAGTGTTTGAATATTTTCTGCTGTATTTTCTTTTACAAGCTTACCTGATTCCTCTGTACTATCTTGTAACATCACATTCCCTTGCCATGACCGCTAAAGGCCTCTTGTAGTGGTAAAGTATAAAGGAATACCTACTGTAGTAGGATTGGAAAGTATGGTTGTGTAAAATCTTACCATAACAATATATGTCCTCCTCTTCTATATGCTGCAGTATTCACAACATGAGGGATCCACTTCCGGATGACTCGTACGTCCGGACAGTATACCAAAGTCTAAATGCTACTGTAAGGTACGTGCGACATTGCACATCAGTTAGCATATATCGGGTACAAAGCGTATGTCAGCATGTACCTACCTGAAAAATGAAAGCCGCAAAACACCACCCTGATAAGGTGAGAGAGCATGTAACCATGGACCAGGCAAGAATCAGGAGGAAGGGGGGGCATACTGTAGCATGTAGAAGAGGAGGACATCTATGATTATGGTAAGATTTTACACAACTATTCTATGTCCTTCTATTCATATGCTGTAGTATTCATAACATGAGGGAGGATGCCAAAGCTCATGCAGATGAGGAACTGGGAGGAGAAGCAGAAACATTTTCCACAAAGCCATGGAGAAAAGCTCTGACAAACCCCTCCATGGACCCAAAAATAGCATACAGTTTATAGTGCTTGGTGAAAGTATTAACAGAAGACCAGGTAGCTGCCTCCAAGATAGAGGCTGTGTCCAATCCTTTAAAGAAGGCCTCAGAGGAGGACACTGCCCTCGTGGAATGTGCCCTTACATGTGAGGAAAGATCCTTTCCATTGCCTGACTAACAGAGACGGATTGTTTTAGAAATCCAGGAAGAAATATCTTGTTTGGAAACAGGTTGTCCCAGGGCCCTTGGGTGATAGGAAAAACAATCTCTCGGACTTATGGATAAGCTTAGTTTTGCTCAAATAGTACTGGAGTTGCCTATGTATGTCCAAAGCGTGAAGAATCCTCTCACTGGAGGATTGGTGGGAGGGAAAAAAGGTAGGGAGATTGACACCCTGATTCAGGGTTAACTCATTAACCACCTTGGGCATAAAGGATGGGTTAGAGCAAAGAGAAACCTTGTCCCTATGAAACACTGTGAAGGGAGAGGAGGCCATAAGGGTCTTCAGCTCAGAGAACCTTCTGGCAGAGCTAACAGCCACAAGAACAACTGTTTTCCATGTACAATATTGCAGGGAAAATGACACTGCTGGTTCAAAGGGGGCTACGGAAAGTTTCTCCAGGACAAAACTGAGATCCCAAGGAGGCGACACGGATTTCCTTGGTGGTCTAATATGAAGGATACCTTTTAGGAAAAACTTGACTTCCAGCTGGGAAGCTAAAGGACGGACATTGGCAGACATGCAGAGATGCAGAATGATGTGTCTTGACTGAAGAATAAGACAAGCCACTCCATTAATTTGTACAGGAAAGACAAAACCAGTTGGACCTCTGCTGACAGTGGTTGTGTTTTTGTTTTGTGACACCAGATGGAAAACCTCTTCCATTTGGAGGCACAGGATTTCCTAGTAGTGGGTTTTCTGGCCTCCAGCAGAACTTGTAGTACGTCCTCAGAATAAAGGTGTCTGAAGGGGATTAAAGCCTTATCATCCCACTGTGTCAAGTTTAAGGTCATCTGTGGATGTACTAGAGTTCCCTTGTCCTGTGTGAGTAGGTCCATCCTGTGGGGTAACTTGTGGTGATTCCCCTTGGCTAAATGTAGGAGGAGGGGGAACCAATGCTGTCTTGACCAAAAGGGGATCACTCGCAAGATTTCTGGCTGTTCCCACTGAATTTTCAGCAGGACCTTCTGGATAGGTGGGAAGGGGGGATTCATACAGAAACATCCCCTTCATGGAAATGATAGTGCATCCACCTTCCATGCCTCAGGATGTGGTATCCTGACATAATACTTGCAAAGCTGTCTGTTCATGGGGGAGGCAAAAAGATCTATCTGAGGAAAACCTCACCGATGGACCAGATCCAGAAACACATCACTGTTTAACATCCACTCATGGGATTGAGTCATGGACCTGCTTAGAGTGTCTGCCAACACATTCTGAGCTAAGGGAATGTAAATTGCCTGAAGACAAACCTAATTCTGCTGGGCTAGTTCCCAGACGTACAATGCCAGTCTGCAGAGGATATAGGACTCTGTCCCCCCTTGCTTGTTGATGTACCAGAGGACTGTGGTATTGTCGGTGAACCACCTTACAACCCAGAGTGAAATCCTGGACTTGAAGATTTTGAGGGCAAAGATCAAAGCTCTCATTTCTTTTATGTTGATGTCCTCCTTTGCTTGAGGTGGGGACCACAAGTCCCTGACCTTCCAGTGTTCCAGAGTTGCACCCCAGTCTGTGTCCGACACATCTGTGTACAGATCCTGGGTGGGTGGAAGAGGTTGAAGGTGTAGGCCTGGATTTCTGAAGATCTGGACAATTCACTACTCCAACTCCTTCAGACAGGGTAGGAGGGGAACAACAAATTCCAGAGGGCGACACTGTTGCTTCCAAACTGATTTCAGGAACCACTGAAATTACCTGATATACAGCCTGGCAAAAGGAAGCATTGAAATAGGTGAGGCCATTAATCCAAGGCGCAGGAACTCCCTGGCAGTCAGAGATTGAAGAGGAAGTAGGCCCTGGAAATAAGGTAAGGGACAGCCTCTCTTTCTTTTCTGAGGATAAACAAGCTATCATTCTGCTTGCTAGAATCCTGCACCTCAGAAAGACATGATCTTGGGAACGGATCAGGGAAGACTTCTGAAGGTTGATGGTAAATCCTAGCCCTTTCAGAAGGGACATTGTGCAGGAAAGATTGTCCAAAAAGGGTTTCTGCAGAAGAAGCCTGGAGAAGCAGGTCATCTAAATATGGAAATATCTGTATGCTCTGTAGCCTGCAGTAGGCTATGACAGGGGCTAAACGTTTTATGAACATCCTTGGTGCCGTAGATAGACCAAAATGCAAAGCACATGACTAAAAATAAGAGGAAGCAACAGAAAAAAGTGAAGAAATCTCCTGAACCAATGATAAATGAGGATGTGATAAGCATTCTTTATGCCCAATGACACCATGAAGGCCTGGGAAAGGATAAGAGGTAGAAGAGTAGGTAGCGTCAGCATGCGAAAGGTGGGCACTTTCAGAAACGTGTTTAAATGGAGAGGTCCAGAATGGGCCTCCAAGGGCCATCCTTTCTTGGGACCACAAACATTCCGCAGTAAAATCCTTTTCTCCTTTGAGAGGGTGGTACCCTCCTGGATAGTGCCCAGAGAAAAAAGAGAGAGGAGAGGAGGGGACTAGTGGGAAGAACTCCAATTGGTCTTGTGGAGGTTGTGGGATGCCCCTGAAGGAAGGAGAGCTTTCCCATACCTTGACATATGACCGAAAGGACCCAAGAGTCCTGGGTTATCTGTTTCCAAGCTGGGAGGGAAAGAGTGGTGAGGAGAAGGGGGGTAAGATGGATCTGGGAGATGGTAGTTACACTACCGGGTTTGGCCTGAAAAGGCTTTTTCTGAGAAGGTGTGGAAGAAGCAGAGTTGGATGGAACCTGTCTCCTAGAATCCCTCTTACCTTTGGATGGGAGAGATTTAGTTGCCTTCCTCACAAAGGCGGTTCTGGCTGGGTAGTATCTCTGGAAGTGGGGGAGAGGAGAGACAAAAACGTGTTTTAAATCCTGGAGCTCCTTCACCTTCTCAACAGTTTTAAAAAGTTCTGCAGGTGCACTGACAAATAGGGCTTTGTTGCCCAGAGGGGCATCCATAAGCTTAGCTTTGATATCATCAGGTAATGGTCGTAATCTAAGCCATACGTACTTTCTCAGGACCGACTCCATAGCTGCAGCCCTAGCTGAGGCCTCCACAGCATCACAACTGCATTTGATGGAGTGCCTGGTAACCTAGAAGAGGGAACTACGAATGGTTGAGAGCTTGGCTTTGGTGGGTGAATCTGGGAGCTCTGATAGGAGTTTCACTGAATCTGCTAGAAGAGCCAGGGAATATTTAGCCATGTGCATCTGACAGTTTATTGCCCTGAATGCCAATGTTGCAGACATATACACTTTTTCCCTAAGTGTCTCCATGACCTTGCTACCCTTATCAGAGGGGAGCAGAGTGTCGGAAGGCAAACGCTTAGAAACTTTATCTGCTGCCACTGAAACAGTAGCTGGATTAGCAAGGGGTGCCTTAAAAAAGGATCTAGCATCCTCAAGCTCCTTGTAAACTCTGTCTGGCCATTTAGAAGTTGGGGGCTGGAAATCTGGGCATTTGGAAGCTGTACTGAAGGCATCCAAGAAGGCCGGTAGGACAGGAAGGATGCCTGATGGATTAGGTGATTCCATCTGGAGGAGATCAAACCTCTTCTGGATTTCAGAGACCTGGGAGCAATCCCACTTAAAGTTCTTCACCTTCAAGATGGTCTCCCTAAAGGAAATATCCTCCCCAGGGGAATCCATACCATTAGATTCCTCCTCTGGGAGGCATATCCTAGAGGAGAGGTAATTTGAGTAGAGTAAACCAGAGACTCATCCACTGATGAACCCTACTCCTCAGAAAATATGTCCTCCGAAGGCCTCTTCAATGGGGTAGAAGGAGAAAACGCCAGTGAAGAAACAGAAGGGGCTGAAATCTGGTGGGGGGTCATGAAGGCATTAAAGAGGCCTTAGGTAAAGGAGTGCCAGTCAGGAATTATATGAGGAGCTTGGCCCTAAGGGACCGGAGAAACATGTTTAGTTTTAAGTTTCTTCTTCTTTATCACCTCAGGAGCCATGCGGTGAAAAGTTGATGGGCCTGACGGGCGGAATTCCAAGGCGTGTGGGAACATCTTCATGCACAACAATCTAAGCGACACCAAGAGGGCCCTCAGAAATAACCAGCCGTGGCTCCCCCCCAGCGCCTCTATCGAACACCTGTGAATTCCTCTGGGACATGCTTGCAGATTCCTTGTTGGCTTCTGCAATGGTGCCCATTGAAGTAGGCTCTGCAGATTCCGTAGCAGCCTCCGGGCCTTTATCGACCTCGGGAGGAACACCCAAAATAGAGGGAGCAGCAGTATGGTCAGGCCGAGGCTTCTTGGCCTTCCCGAGTTGCAGCTCGTCTGACGGGCCCGATTTCAGTTCCATATCTCGAGCTAAACACTTAAGGCACTGATTTTCCAAGTATAACCTAAGGGATGCTAGATGGCTACGGAGGATTTTACAGATAGCGCAGGAGGTGTGATCGTGATTCTGGGCCTAGACAAAACAAGCAATGCTCGTGGGAGTCTATGTGGAATCTGCCTTCCACAATGACAACTGCCCTTCCTAACTGACGTACTCACTACAAAAAAAAAAAGCACATAGCAGCCAAAAGGAATATAAGAAAAAGCCACAACGGAGTAACTTAACATGACTTCTCTGGCAAGCGATGACTGGAGCTGGCAATTGGACAGGCGGCAGAAAAGTTCAGCGGTAGGTACGTGCTGACGTCTGCTTTATACCAGTCACATTATGGCCAGCATATGCTAACTAATGTGTGGCGTTGCACATACCTTACAGCAGCATTTAGACTTTGGTGTGCTGACCGGACATACGAGTCAGCCGAAGGCAAACTCCCTCATGTTATGAATACTGCAGCATATGAATAAGACATCAAATGTTTTCACTTTATAGGTTAATTTTAAACCTAGCCAAACTTCTCAACCTCAAGGCAAGAATAAAGCCCTGTACCTTGTGTCTCAACCTCAAGGCAAGAATAAAGCCCTGTACCTTGTGTCTACAAGGTAAACATATTGCCATGCCGATCCGTAACTACACGCTCTTTTTATTTTGATTACTTTTCCTCGTTCAGTAGAATCACAAATATATGTAAGGAACATTTGCACACGACTATTTTCTCTGTGTCTAAAACCCATTTTCCTTTACATTTTTTGCTGTTCCTGATTTGCCCATCTAATATCTAGCAGAAATTCAGAGTTTGGGTGATAGGATTCTAACTCTTGGACAAAAATCTGCAGATAATGAATAGTACAAAAATGAAAAGTAGGACATCTAGTGTTATGCTACGATTTTCCACAACTATACTGTGTCCTTCCATATCACTGCTGCTGTACACAACCTCTGGGAGAGTACAAAAGCTGCTGAGAAGGTAGGAAGAGGAAGGCAATAAGGAGCCCTCCACATACCCATGAAGGGTAGCTTTGGCAAATCCTGCCCTGGCAATGGCATACAGTTTGTAATGTTTAGTGAATGTTTGAAATGAAGACCAAGTAGCAGCTTCAAGGATGGAGTTGGTATCCAAACCCCTAAGGCAAACCCGAGGAAGCCAGTGCTCTAGTACAATGAGCTCTAACAGAAGCAGACAACTGACTGCCGTGAAAGGAATAAATACAGGAAATGGTGTTGGAAATCCAAAAGGAGATGGTTTGCTTAGAAACTGCCAGACCCAATGTTCTGATATGAAAAGTATCAAAAAGTTGGGCAGACTTAAAACTACGCAAGTCAAAGTAATGAAGAACCTTTTCACTAGCAGACTGCAGAGAAAAGAAAAAGGAAAGCAGACTGCAGAGAAAAGAAAAAGGAAAGCAGACTGCTTAGAAAAGAAAAAGGAAAGCAGATTGCAGAGAAAAGAAAAAGGAAAGCAGATTGCAGAGAAAAGAAAAAGGAAAGCTGGATAAGACTGATTAGACACCTCGTTAACCACCTTGGGCATAAAAGGACAGACTGTGAAAAACCAAACAAGGAGGGACTGCCATCAAGGCATGGAGTTCAGACACCCATTTGGCAGAGGGGCAAGCAACCAAAGGAACAGTCTTCCAGGTGCAATAGTGTAAAGCAGCAGCAAAAATCTCAAAAGGAGCCCGAGTCAGTTTTTTCAAGGACAAAATTAAGATTCCAAAAAAGGTGAATGGACTTTCTTGGGGATCTGATATGGACGCCTTTAAGAAAGTGCTTGACATCAAATCTAGAGGCCAGAGGAGAATCCAGTAGCAAACGGGCAGATATTGCTGACAACTGAGCCTTCACTCAAGAATATCCCGAGCCAGCATACAGAAGTTCACAAAGGTAGGAGAGAGCCAAGGGGACCTCCACTGAAAAGGGATACTGGTGAAGCTTAAGACACCACAGAGACAATCTGTCTCACTTGGACATGTAAATTTTCTGTTAGTGGGTTTCTTGGTGTCTTACAGGAATCAAAACTGAGTGTCATCTGAAGAGTGGATAGGTGAGGGTGAATGAGTGTTACCTTCTCCTGTGTGAGGGGGTCCATGTGGTAGGATAACTTGCAATGACTGACCCTGGCCAGATGGAATAAAAGGGGGAACCAGTGCTGTCTTGGCCAAAAGGGAGTCACCAACAGGATTTTCAGAGTCTTTTTCAATCTTGTGAAGGACCTTAGGAAGAGGAGGAATGGGAGTAACGGCATAAAAGAAAAGTCAAATACAAGAGAAAGGCATGGTGTCCACTTTCCAAGCCAAGGGACATGGGACACTGAAATAGAATGAAGGGAATTGCCCGTTCAGAGGGGAAGCAAAGAGATCCACTTGAAGAATACCCAACCGATAAATTATGGCCAAATACACATCTCTGGGAAGAATCCCATTCATGAGGCTGTGCTCTGGACCTGTTGAGAGAATCTGCCATAAGACTGCATTCTGAAGATATATAGACAGCCTGTAGGGTTACGTGCAGTTGTTGTTTGTCTTTCGTCTTTTCCCAGTTAGGGGTCTCCACAGCAGAACTCCGGTCCGCTAATTACTGGCAGTAGATTTTCCCGAACGCCGAGGTGCCAGCTCAACATTCAACCTTCAACGAAGGCACGCCCATTTACGCATGTCTTTCGAACGCCCACCCAACTGCGGGGAGGACATGCAAAGTTACGTGCAGATTGCTGGCTATTTACCATGCCTGAAAGACTAGCCTACAAAGAAACTAAGACCTTGTGCCCCCTTGTTTGTTGATGCACCACACGACTGGTGTTGTCTGTATAAACTTTCAAGGCAGCTGGCACAAACAGCAAGTGGAAAGCTCAAAGATCCAGAAAAAGAGAGCCCTCATTTCCTTGATGTTGATTTTATCTGCCCTCTTCTGAGGGAACCAAAGGCCCTGATGCTTCAGGGTGTCCGAAGCAACTCCCCACCTAAGCTTTGAGGCGGGAAGAATTCCTGGGATGGCTGAGGAGGTTGGAAAAGAATACCTGGATTGAGATACCTGCTGAATTCACCAGTGAAATTCCAGTTTGAGACAAGAGAGCAGAGGAACTACACAGTCTAGGGGGTGGCAGTGTTAAAGCCACACTGACCTTAGATACCACTGAAACTTCCTCATATGAAGTTTGGCCCAAGGAAACAAGGGAGATGGAGGGGGGTGGAAGAAGCCATGAACCCATGACCCCTGAGAAACTCCCTGGCCTTAAGACAGGACAGGGGAAACAGGGAAAGAAAATTTGAGTTGACACCTTGGAGGCAGGAAAAAAGGCTAACATTGGAACAGTTTGAATCCTACAGCTTAGAAAAAAAATGTGATCCTCAGATGGAGTCAACATTGACTTCTGAAGGTTGACAGTGAACCCCAGGGTGTGCAACAGAAGCAGGGTAAAATGAAGATCCCATAATAGCTTGGACTGGGATAGGCCTGAATCAACAGGTCATCCAGACAGGGAAATATATGAATGCCTTGAAGCCTGTGAAAGGCAACCACTGGAGCTATGCATGTCAATACCTCTGGGGCTGCTGAAAGCCTAAAAGGCAAAGCTGAGAATTGACAATGAGAGCAAGAAACAGATAAATGCAAAAATGTACCTGAAAACAGGATAGGAATATATATGAAGGTAAGCATCCTTTAGGTTCAGGGAAACTAGAAAGGCCTGGGCAAGCAAAAAAGGAAACAGTCTCTAAAGAGAATTATTATTTATTTATTTACTTAGATTTGTTTATTGGGAATGTCTGACTGGGCTAGAAGCCCAGGGATAAAAGTTCCACAGAAATATAAGCAAAATGTATTTACATTTGTTTACTGGAAAAGTCTGACTGGGCCAGAAGCCCATTTTCAGCAGAAGCCCAGGGAGAAAAGCTCCACAGAAATATAAGCAAAATACAATAATTAGATTGCACAACTGTATACATACAGCAAGTTGGAAAATACATACCATCTAGTCTATACAAAGTAGTATTTCAAGACCGTTTTCTAGTGGATACAGGTTCAAAAAGAAAAGCATTTCAGTGAAGATCACTGTGAAAAAAATAAAATGAATACTGTGTACGTATTAATAGTTATGAACAAATGAGATTTCCTTTATATATATATTTCTGAGTAGTAATAAACACTGAGAAGAGGGAGAAAATGAGGTAAGGAGTGGACAAGTATGTTGAGAGAGTTACAGATAATCTTGTCATTCAGGTTTGGCGCAGGAGCAATGCCAGTTCTTGGATAGATGTTCAAACAGTAGATGTTTGAAACTGGTGGATTCAGGTATGTTTAGGAGGGTGTGGGGTAGAGAGTTCCATAATTTGACTATCTGATTTGAGAATAGGGCTTTACTGCGAGTGTTGTTACCTTTATTTACTGTGAGAAAGTTTCTATCTGCAGATCTTCGACTTTGTGGGCATGAATAGGGAACAACAAGTTCTTTGAGGGATGGGCAACTATTAGGATGGAAGATATTGTTTGTGAATTTACGTTGGTAGAAACGGAGAAGGTTAGGTAGCTTCAGGCAATTTAATTTATGTAGAACAATACAATGGTGGGTTTGGTAGAGAAGGTTGGCTGCGAAGCGGCCTATTTTGTTGTAGCAAGTTTCCAATCTGGTTAAGTCTGACTTTTTTTTAAGTTGGTAAATAGGGAGGAAGCATATAGGAATGAAGAGAGAGGAGGAAGGTTCTGGATATGGCTAGTCTGGTATTGTCAGTGAGGATTGACTTTCTTTTGTACAGTGAACCAAGTTTGATGTGAACTTTCTTAATCATGATAACTATGTGTTGGTCAAATCTGACTTTATTGTCAATAGTCACGCCAAGGAGTTTTGTATGCTCAACTGGTTGGATGACTGCAGCATATTGTTTTTGTTTTTCTATTTATCGTGTTTTTGCTGCACATTCTGCACCCTTTGCTCGTTCTTGTTTTTATTATTATGTTGGATGACTGTGTTGTTTACCGAGAGAATGGTGAAAGGAGGTGTGGTCAGTGATCGTTTGCTAATGGTAAATAGCATTAACTGTGTCTTTTTGGGGTTGAGGAGTAGTTGTGATTTACTTAGATATGTTTCTATATCATTAAAAGCTTGTTGGGCTATTATTTGGAGGTCTGGTAAGGTATCAGCTGAGCAGATTAAAGTGAATCATCAGCATACTGAACTACTTTAGTGTGTGTTGTGGATGAGGCTAGATCACTGGAGAAGATGGTAAAAAGAAGGAGTCCAAGTATGGACCCTCAGGGGACTCAGACAGAGACATGCAGAAGTGGTCAGAATTCGGATTTCCATCATGCTGCTTGTTGTATGTCAGAAAGGTAGCTTAGGGATATTTTATTTCACTCAAAAGATCTATATAGGTTAATTAATAACTCTCCTTTTAAAGACAAACCAAAATTTATAAGTTATTTATATGAAGTTATCTACGATAATAAAAATAAGAATATAATTTCAAATATTTATAAATTATTAATGAAATATAAGACTACTATTAACCAAAACTTTTGGGATTTCATTATCAAAAGACATTCATTAAACTTATGTCTGGAGAGTAAAATGGATCTACTCTATTCTATAAAACTAACCTCAAACGTTCAATACTGGAGAATTTTCACATGGAAATTTCTACAGAGATCTTTTCTTACACCCAATAGAATAGCTAAAATGAATCCCTCACAAAATGTTAATTGTTAGAGATGTCTGCAAAATTGTAAAGCAGATTGGATACATATTTTTTATGATTGTAGCAAACTTAAAAAATATTGGGAAGATATTGGTATTTTTCTCCAAGCCATATTTACTGATTCTTTTGTTTTATCTAAATCGCTAATTTTGTTGCATGTTAATGAAAAATCTACAATGAATAAAAAAAATGTATATCTGTTAAGGACTATTTTAGCAGTTGCTAGAAAATGCGTAACCAGGAAATGGAAATCCACTTCAGAACCATCATTTGAAGAATTCATGGGATTACTAAAAGACACTTCTACAATGGAAGTCAAGGTAAAGGAACTAAGAATTTTGCCTACGCCATGGACTAACAGTCCTTGGGGAAAGATCTTTACTCTTTTTAAGACACTAGAAACAAACCAGGACTCTATTTAAAAGAAGAAAATTGAAGAAAACATCTCAACTAATAACATATATAATATCTGACTCAAATAGTTATATCTAATATTTCTAACTCAGGCCTTATGTATATAATGTATATAGTTTATTTATCTGCTTGAAATAGCACAAATGTTTACAACTGAAATTCTAATACTTTTGAAATAATTCAATAAAAAAAAAATTTTGAGAAAAAAAAAAAGAAATGTAGCTTAGGAACCAGGAGAGGGAAGTCTTTTACAGGTTTAGTGAGGCAAGAGTACTAAGGAGTTTCTGATGAGAGACCGTGTTGAACACTTTTGACATGTCTAGGAAGACTGATGCTACTTGCTGGTTTGAATTTTTCAGTTGGCTGATGGTGTTAGAGAAATCAGGGTTGTGGTGGTGCTGTGTTTCGGTCTGAAACAGTGTTGGGAGGAAGAAATAAGGTTAACTCGGAAAGACAACACTATGAGAAAGGGTTCAGAAAAGAAAGCCAGGACAGGTCTCCAAGACCCCTGTTTCCTGGACAAAAACATTCTGGAATAAAATCCAGACCCTTATCAGTCTGTGGAGCTAAATAACTGGTACACTGATTCAACGAACCCTGCAATACTCCTGGAAAAAGAGGAAGTTGTTCTGCAGGAGGTTGAGGGATACCAGAGAAAGAGGGAAAGGGTTTCACTCCATAAAGTAACCCTGCTAGATAATGGCTAGAACCCAAGAATCTGTGGTGATCTTTTGCCAAACTGGTAGAGACAGAGAGTTTGAGGGACAAGGGAACCTGGCTGAGAAGAAGGGAGGACAGAAAGTCAGAAGTCTGCAGACTTGTCGGGAAAGGACTCCTTTTGAGTAGGCTTATCAGAAAACATACACCTAGGAGCCTTCTTACCATTGGAAGACTGTCTAGGTAGTGTACGCAAAAGGCAGTCTTCTAGGATAGTTTCTCGGAAACTTGGGAATGGGAGAAACAGACGTGCATCAAATCATTCATGACCTTACCCTGATCCTGCAAGGTCTTGGAGCTCTCTGCCACAGCACTGCAAAATTCTGGCTATTCCAAGGAGCATCCATGAGTTTTACTTTAATATCATAAGGCAATGTTTGAAAGTGAAGCCAGGAGTTGCACCTCATCATGCAGCCAGAGGCAGCATCCCTAGAGCAAGCATCTGCTGCATCAGAGATGCACTTTAGAGTGTGACAGGCAACATGAGAAGTAAAACCCATTAAGTACAGAGCTAAGGCCTTACGCTCAGAGTCAGGCATATCAGACACAATCTTCTCAATATGGGTAAGGAGGGACAAGATGCCAACTTGTCATATGGGTCTGGCAATTTATAGCCCTAAAAGCTAAAGTATATGCATATTTCGTCCCAATCCTCTCCATAGCTTTACTGCCCTTGTCTAAGGGAAGAAGCTTAGAAGAGGGTCAACAGCCTAGAAGGCTCATCAGTAGACACAGAAATCACAGCTGAATCAAATGAAGGGCATTTGTATAAGAATTTGCAGGCATCCAGCCACTTATAGAACCTGTCAGGCTTCTTAAGAGCTAGAGGTTGGGAGTCTAGCACCAGGGAAGCAGCAGAGATGGCATCCAAAAGAGCAGCCAGCACAGGAGGGACAAAAGGTTTAGGAGAGTCCATTTCTAACAACTTGTACCATCTTTTCTGGATGTCTAATACCTGAAAGCAATCTCATTTGAAATGTTTCATCATGTGCAAGACTCTCTCTCCGGAGAACAGCTCCTCCAAACAATCAGGACTAACAGATTCCACTTCCTCCATTCCCACAGTCTAAAGGAGAAGGCAACTGAGAGAAGCATGCTAGAGTCAGCATTAGTGTCAGAATCCTCATCTGAGCACTCAGGGTCTCTTGCTCTTTTGAGAGTAGAGGACCATGAGGGAGTAGGGACTTAAAGACCCTTAGAAGGCTTTAAAGCTACTTAAGTATTGAACAAACCTTGAGTGAAAGTCCTGCTATTCTCTTGGTGGATCTCTGGCAGCTGACATGTTTAGACTTGTGTCTTCTTTTTAAGGGGACAACTGCCCTGACAAAATGTGATGGTTCAGACCCTTGGCTGGATTTGATCAAAGTAACCAACACCTATTCCATAACAAGGATATGAGAAATCCCTTTAAGCCCCTTGGAGATAATCAGCCATGGGTTTCCCTCAATGCCCATGACACATTTGCAAGGCTTCAGAGGATGTGCGAGAAGTAGGTTTCGTGCCAGCCTCAGACAAGGTCGCAGTAGAGGAAAGCAATGTCAATACCAGACAATCGTCTGGACTCTCATGCAACACAAAAAAGACATCTGATGGAGGTCGGACAGTAACAGACTCAGGCCTAGCTTTCTTGGTCCTTTACTTGAGTGGTAGGTGTACCTCAGTGCAGACAGATTCTGCCATGATAACTTGGGTCAACAGATCTGAGATCTTGTTTCTCAAGATAAATGGAAAGGGAAGAAAAATGGCTATGTGAAGTCTTGGGTACAAAAGCCTGACAGATGAAACACTGAGTGTGGAGGAGACACACATCTAAACAAAACAGGCACCTATCATGGTGGTTCTTACAGAGGAATCTGCCTCTTACATTGACGTTTCCCATTCACGGATGACATGTAGCCCACTGAAAAACACAATAAAAAGAAAAGGTATCACTATGGGGTACTTATCGTGAAGACACAGGCTCGGAACAACCAGCAGGGTGAAAGGCATTCAGACCAACATACAATAATAGTGCTGGACTGACAGCAATAGGTTTAGAGTTGGAAACGTTTTTGTGTCACTTTTATGCACTATGCTTAGTGGGGAGCATACATGTGACATACAACACCCTTAGGTAATAAAGGCTTTGGTATACTGGCCAGACAATGGGCTATCCTTGGCATTAGATCCTAGAGGTGATGGATACTGTGGCAATGATATGGGATCATCCAAACAGTGGACAAGCATTCTGCTTTGTTACTGAAGTTGGGATATAACGTAAGTAGATGGACTGGCTAATTTAAGTTAGAAAGGAAGGATTAGTACATAGAAACACCCTGTCCTTGTGAAAGTTAAGTAAAGAGGTATACAAGACAAGGCCTGAAATTACCAAATACTCTTTGCAGATGTAATGGCTATGAAGAGTGGCCGCGGTGGTGCAACAGTTAGTGTTGCCGCCTCACAGCAAGAGGTTCTTCGGTTTGATCCTTGGCTCAGGTGCCTTCTGTGCGGAGACTGCATGTCCTCCCTGTGGTCGCGTGGGTTTCCACCGGGTACTCCGGTTTTCTCCCATATCCCAAAGACATGCTGTAGGTGTAGGTGTACTGGGCACTCTAAATTGGCCCTAGGCGTGAGTGTGTGCATTTGTGTGCCTTCTGTGGAAGGTTGGGCGCTGGGCTGGCAACTCAACACTGTAAAACTCCACTGCCAATCACGAGCGGACAGGTGATCCGCTATGGCGATTCCTAACCAGGAAAAGCTGAAAGAAGAAGATGATTTAATGGCTATGAAAAATGAGTTTTCCAAGACAGCAATTTCAAATTGACAGTAGCTGCTGTTTTAAAGGGGGGTTTAGTCAAAACTTAGAAGAAAAAAGGAAAGTCCAAAGGCTCTTTGGTAGGGGGTCTCAGGAGAAAAGTACACTTCGAAAAAGCTTTAGAAAGTTTGAGGGACACAAAAGTATATTTGTCCTTACTCAAAGAAAGTTAATATATTGCCACTAACTGGACCATGACAGTGGAGTAATTGAGTCCAGGGATGGAAAAAGGATCTAAACATGTGGCCTTGTCCCAAACATCTTATCCATTTGCTATCGTAAACTTTCCAGGATGAAGGTTTTTGGGAAGAAAAAGGATGTAAATGACACTCTCAGAAAACTTGGGATCTCGGGCCATCACTGGAACTGAGAAACCCAGCAGTCAACTTGAGGGATTTGAGAATCAAGTGAGACTGACCTCAAAGGGTGAGAAATGAACTCACAAACATGGTCCAGGACCCATGGAAGGTGCAACAGATAAGACCACAGAAAGTAGAACCATACCACTGTCAACAGAGAGGGCTACAAGGATCACATTTACTTTGCAAAGGGATGTTTTCAGAAGAAAGTACAGTTGTCTAAGAACTAACTATAACAGTAGATGTCACTGTTGCAGTGTTCCAGACTGTTGGGTGTTATCTTGCCAAACAACCTGGACATACAGTGATATGACTGTAGTATTATTTTGCATCCTACCTTCCCCTCTCTCATGATTCCTTCCCTTTCCACATGGACTAAGGGGAACCACTGTAATTCTGCTCTCCCCTCTTAGATGACCATTTTATTTTGTTATGCAATCCTCTACAGACTTACTGGCTTTAAGACTGTGTGAGGATTTATGCTCCTACGTCTGCTGATGTACCTTTACACCTGTAGACTTATGTCATAAGTAAGGATCTATGAAAAGTCATTGCTTTGTAAATTGATCAGACATCCAGGCTACCTGGCGAGATATCCCAACAGTTTGCAATATTAGCAACAGTGATATAAGGAAGGACATACGTTATTATCAGAGGGGATGGAATATAAGAGTACAGTAGACAGATGTGCCAAGCATGGGGAACTGTAGACCTCACTGACTGACTGTTCCTCTGCAGTAATAAGGGAAAATAAGCTACTGCACTTGGTGTTGAAAGGGGATGCAGAGATTGCAGTAGGGTTAATCATAGTGGATGAACCACTCACAGCCCTATCTGTGGATTGAGGGACCACTCCTAAGGCACGAGGATGCTCCTGCTCAAATTGTCTGTTAATATGTTGGACTTCATTGACGTGTGTTGCTGACAGACATTGTTGAAAGTACATTACTCACTGCCATATTCTCATGGCCTCTCAACATAGGGGGTAAGAGAGGTTCTCCCTTGTTTAAGTAACCACATCACTGCTGTGCTGCCAGACTGGATAGCTATCACACTCCTAGTGAAAAATTCCTGAAAGGTCTGTAATGCTAGGAGGACTGCTCTTATCTCCAAGACACTGATGTGAAGACAGGCCTCTGACTATGACCAGGTACCTTGGGAGTTCTTCCCTTTGAAATGCACCCCCCCCCCCAACAAAGAGGGAAGGCTCCATGGTAACCATGGCCTGGGGAGAAGAATGAACAAAAGGCCCCCATTTTAGCTACCATGCAATGTGATGGAGGCATATATTGGTAAGATGAATGAGCAGGTACACAGGATGACACAAGATTGACCTTTGAACCAAAAAAGTTCAATAAAGAATCATCTACAATCGAGTCAGCAGCACAAGACAAAAAGACACAGCCATCAGTCAGGCTGAGAAGACAAACTAAGTAAATTGGTGGCCTTTGAGAAATTAAAACTCTACTTGCTTGACTCTGCAAAGGGATAAGTCTTTTGGGAGGTGGGGGTGGCAATTTGAGTAACAGTATCCAAATGGCGACCAATGAATTCTAAGGTTTGTACTGGTTCCAGATTGAATTTGTTGTATTTCACAGTGATGCCCAAGGATAGACATAGTTAGAGAAAGTAGTTCCTGGTCTGGATTATGGACACCTTTGAGGCTGCCGTACACAGAACGCTGTCCAGTTAAAGACCTGGAAACCCTGCAGTCTAAGCCAGGTTGCCACCACTACCATACACTAACACCTGGGGGGGGGGCCTGTGGTGAGCCCAAATTGATGCACTCAAAATGGGTAATGACTGGCTCCCAGACTGAAGCACAGGATGCTCCCTGAATGCCTTGGTATCTTTACATGACAGTAAGCATCTTGAAGTCTACCCTGCACATCCACACATCCTTTCTCAGTTGTGGAAAAAAGGAGTACGCACTCACCACCCAGAACTTGGTCATTTTTATATAAAGGTTCAGGTCTGATTAGGTCCAGAGTGAGCCTGAGGTCTTTATTTTTCTTTAGCACTAAAAATAATCTCGAGTAGACCCTGGATCCTTTTTGCTATGGTAGTAGCTCTAGGGTGATTCTTTAGAAACAGGTTGCTTGTCTCAAGTTCTACTTCCCTTTGCTGAAAGGGTGACAGATCAGGAAGGGATCTTTGACTCTTGTCTTGATATACAGAAAGGGGACAGAATAACTTCTGGAAATGACTCAACACCCATATCTCTCTGAGGTGATGGTCTCCCAAGCTTTTAGGTGGAAAGCCAATCCCCCCCCCAACACAAAACTGCCAACAGATAAAGGCAGCTGGGCAACCCTTCCAGAGCTCAGGAGGGGGCTTACCACAGACAAGGCCCCAGAAACCCTGATTTGTGTGGTCCACCACTACACCTCTGCGATGGCATCATTAAATCACCCCTCTGCCATAGTGGTGGGGTCCTTCTACAGATGCATCTTGGGAAAAACGATTTACTAAAAGGGAGTCATTTTCCATCATTCTGGTTCCTAGAAATGGTCTTCTGCAGGGTGGACAAATGGACTTTTACAGCACACAGTCTTTTACTCCTGGACAACATATCTTTTATTTTGGGACTAAAACAGTAGAACCATCAGAAATGACACCCTGAAGCAGTCTGCAAAGTTACACAAGTGCAACTAGGAGCATAGTAATACCACTGCCTTTGGGTACCTTTTTGGCTGGGCTTGTATAGGTCCCAGGGCCGATAGCCTAGTACCTACCTATGAACCATACCATTTTCAACATTCAGGAACTTCGTGGATATGTCACAGATGGATATCATCATGGACAACTAAGTCTCCAGAGACTTTTCAGACTCTGGGATGGGTACTTCTATGTCACCACCATCTTGGGCATCTCAAAGACAAGCCTATTCAGGTGAGCCAAATAGTCCAGTGCATGCAAGGCATATGTGGCTGCAGCATAGGTGCACATCTCTAAACAGTCCAACAGTACATGGACAGTAGAACTCTCTCTGGAGATTTCTGTCTTGGTCTTCTGAAGTTGTCTTTTTTGCCCATATCAACCTGTGGGACAGCATCTCCAGCCAGTCTAAATAGGGGTGACATCAGGACAGAACATCCTGCAAAATGACAACCAGGCCCTTGCTCCAAAGAACATCGATCTTTGAGAGGGACTAGAATTTAGTTGGGTTTTCTGAGAATTGGCTCCACCCTTTTGAGTCCTCTCCACTCCCTCCGGGATACTAAATCAATGAAGGCATCTAGAGGGAGAACCACTTATGATGTGAATGGGCCCATGCCAGACGCCTTGAGGAACACAAACCCCTCAAATGTAGAGCCTCTGTCTATCCACGAAACTACTTCATCGATTCCAGCAGATCACCAAATGAGGAGACTTTGTGGAGGACTTCAGGGACCCTTCCACTGCACTGTCAATCCTCGGTGAGGGACTCCTCAGGGTAGTCCAAGTGCCTCCCCTTGCATTTCCTCTTCACATGAGCCTTCTGGGTAGGAGAACCAATGGGGGAGACAGAAGAAATGGGGGCTCCAACACCTTAGGATCAGTCAAGGTTCAATGGTGTGGGCTGTTTTGTATCATGTAGCTCTAGGACAAAGTAGCATGTGGACAAGAAGATTGTGACAGGCACAGCTTAACAAAAACAGCAGTCAGAGAGAATAATTTCTATGACACCGAAAGCTAAGGCCAGGTGGATAGGCACAGCTCCCCCGGGATCTGTAGATATGAGAGAGACATTGGTGCAACAACAATACCACCGGATCAAATGTTAAGACTGGAGCTGAGCAATCTAAGGCAGAGGTAAACAAAAGAAGGGATGGCTCCAACAACCTAAGAGTTAAACTGGATCCTAGGGTGCAACACCAAATCTTCAGCTCAGAGAATAGTTTAGCTTTGAAGGAGCTGGAGTTGAACACAAAGGATGAAGCCAGTAGCTGAGCTGTCGGCACTGAATGGTGAGAAGTATGGCACAATCAGACTCATGGTCAGTTGAATCAAGGGATGATTGTGGGAGGAACCAAAGTCAGGGAAACCTCTAGCTTCAGAAATGAGGAAGAGGAGATAATTTCAAGGCCCACCTTCGTCTTTAAGAAGGTGCACATGAGTTGCTCCAACTCAGAATTCTACTCTTCTTGCAGACCTACTTGCAACTACTGAAGAAGGCTTAGAATGTTTGGAAAGTGGAAAACTAGTCTCTTGGACAAGAAAGGGATAGGCCTGAATCAGAGTTTAGGAAGGCTCCAGTGAAAAATCAGTAGGGATTATCTGGAGGAAAGGGCAGTGAAGTCTGTCAGAAGCTGAAGATTAAATCAAAAACGGACTGGGTATACTCAAAGTCGGCGAGCCTGAGAACTGCAAACCCACAGCCCAAACTGTAGGCTATCGGTGCTGAGGGACCACCGAAGGCACACCAGATGTCTGGAGTCACAGGAGCAGAGGACGTCTGGATCAAGTTGGCCCACCAATGAGGAAAAACTTTTGCAAGCCTTTCTCGCCTTAATTTTAACTCATTCTCACAATTTCTCTCTCACTTTTTTCTGTATCTTTATCCTTCCCAAGCTTCTTCTCTCCTGGCTGTTTGGCAGGAGAGAGGGTTGAAGGAACCAAAGATGATGTGGATGTAGGCAGCAAAAGACCTTTAAAGACTAACTTAGCCCTTCAGTCTGCAAGGGCTCTGGTTTCAAAAGAGCATCCATGATGCATTATCACCTGACATTCAGTCTAGGTGGGATACATGTTGATAGCAAAACCATCTGTTGTGTGAATCTTGGGGGGAAATGCATCATCTGCCAGCATCCCACACATTTTAAAATCTAAAGCCTTTTTTCATCACTCGTCAATAGAGCACAACAACATACATAGTAAAGAAATCTCAAGGCTAACAAGCACTATATAATATCCAAAGGAAAGTGAAAAAATGCTGGACTGTCCTGTTTTTTTCTTTAAGGGAGAACAGGAAAAGAAATGGCAGTACAAACTGTGCACATAAATGAGAAGCCCACACCTACCGGCAAATAAACACCAAACTACACAGAAAAACTAGTCAATCAAAAACCAAACTGGAAAGCCATTCAGAGGAGGCAACAGAAAATTACAGAGCAATATGAAAAAAAAGAAACCAGTATTTATCCACAGGGAGTGTTGGAGATTGCATTAGAAGGCTGAAGTGGTAAAAGAAGGGCAGTGTATTACAAGAGAGAAGATGGGGCTTCAGATCTGGTCATAACTGATAACTCTCAGGTGGAGTCAAAGGAAAAGGCAACATCTGATCATCTTATCTAGGTGATCTCAAATTTAGCAACCTTTAAGGAAATTGCTTAACTTGTAGCAGTGAGGCCAAAGAATAGTCCATAGATATGTGAGCCAATATGGCTGAAAAATGTACCTTCACTGTAGCATACACCAGCTGTAGCTTATATGATTTTGACTGGTACTGCAGAATCAAGGATACTTGACTTGAGTGTGGGTCCTGACTCCTCTGGTACCATATGCAGAAACTTTCCCACATAGTTAGACAAGATTTGCTCAAAGGATGTTTTCCTACCATAATATTAAGCATATCCTCTGAGAGCAGGTGGCTATAAGATAACATTAAATCATCCATACTCCACATTAAGGGTCTGAATGGATAGATGAAAAGTCAGCAAGCAAAGGAGAGTAGTAGTGCTGAAACTGAATTCATCCTCAAGTCTTGGTGAATACCTTCCCAAGGTGAACCCTGTTTTCACAAACTCTCACCAAGGCGACACTGATATACATACTATTTATATAGCGTATATCATGGACAGAAGTAGGTCAAAAACTAAAAAAGATAGCTGGGTGCACAAGACCCAGGATAAAAAAAATTGCCTAATCCTGGTAGGCGAACTGGTGCCATGAGTGGAAAAGAGAACAGTATAGAATCCTCCAAATACAGAAACATTACTACAATGGGGCCAGGCTACACCCAAGGGGAGGATGGCCCACTTGTTATAGAAGGAAGTAGCAGTCCACAAAAATTGATAGGCCAAAGAAGACTCATAAAGACGATAAAGTGGACTATTGAGGATAAGAAAGAAATTATGCATTGTTACTATTATGCAAAAAGCCCAGAATTTCCAGACACAAGACATACAAAATGATTGAGAAATATTAGAGGAAAGAAAAATACTTCCGCAAGAAAAACTGTCATAAGCTTCAAATGAAAATATGTGTTCATTAATAAAACAGATTTCTGAAAAACAGTATATACATCAAGAAACCTTGATCTGTTTGGGAAAAGAAGCATCTGAGGAAGTGTGAAAATAAAAACAACAAAACCAAGAGATACTTGAAAAGTATACAAAATAATATGGACATGGGAAAGAGGGAAATTTGATATGGTGCAATATTTATGCAAAGGAGAAAGCCAAATTAATCAATATAAAGAAGGCAGCCCCAAAGATATTCAGAGAGAAATAAAGGCAAAAACATCCGGATATGGAAAATTTCACAATTAAAAAAAATATCACAAAGATGGAACGTAGAAAAGAAGATTAGAAAATTAGAAGTTAAAAAAAATAGAAGTTGACATTATGGAGTGCCTACAAAGTGAAGGATTTGGAGAAGAAGGTCCAACACAAGTTACATCACAGCAGGAGTCCCCAAAGTAGGGAAAAACAGGAAGACCAGGAAACATCTGAAGAAGAAATATGGACGTGGGAAAGAAAAAGAGATTTAATATGGTGTAATATTTATGCAAAGGAGAAAGCAAACCTAATCAATACAAAGAGCAGCACCAAAGATGTTTGAAGAGAAATACGGACAAAGGAATCCAAACTTTACAATACAAAAAAATAAGAAGACAAAGAGGAAAAGTAGAAAAAAGAAATTAGTAATGGAGAAGTTAAAGAAACAGAAACTGAGGTTATGGAGTACCTGCAAAGTGAAGGATTTAGTGTAAAAATCTAATTCAGAAAGCACCACAACAGGATAGAGTAATGGCTATCCAAATTAAGGAAGCAACTGGTCAGGTGCCATAAAGATAATTTGGACCTTTCCACAGGAAATCAGTATAAACATTCATTTGAAGCTAGCCACCAAGAGAAGGAATAGGAAACTCTGATGCAGTCAATGTTGAGGAGTGATAGGTCAGTGAGTTCCCATATGATAGAGCAACGGACGGCACAGGATGAAATTGATGAGAATGTGCCACAGGAATATGCTACAGAATCTTCTATAGAATGCCCACAGGAATTGGAAAACAAAATGAGCTAAGAGAAGAGTTGCTTGACTTAATAGACAGAGAGATATATCAAGATCAATGAAAGAAATAGAATGCAGAAGGTCAATAAAACCCAAAAAGTTAGAAGTCTGATAAAATAAATGAATGCAGTAATTAGGACTGTCCATAGAGATCCATGCAATATAACAGAAGTAAACAGGAAATATTACTGTGGAGCTAAATTAATAATTGATAAAGTTCCACCACAAGACAACAGGATAGTGAGGGAAAGGAAGGGGAGAAATCAAATACCATCATGGAAATATTGAATAGAGAAAATTATAAAGCAGCTAAGACAAGAAGTGTCACTGTTAGAAAACTATAGAAGAGGGAACAGATCAACAAAAATACTAAAAGACAGATGTGATAAAGGCAATGCGCAGTATTAGAACAGATCAGGGTGTATCATGCACTATCGTAAATAAACAAAATGTCATCACAGGTGGAAAAACGTAGAAGATAACAAGATAAATATAAAGGAAAAGTACAAAATAAGCAATTTACTGATGACCCAAAACAAGTTTTATACAGAATTGGGAAATAAGGTTAAAGGAATTGAAAGACCACCAAAAAAAGAAGAAATATATACATTTTGGAGAAGTATCTACGAAAATCCTGTGGAACATAAAGATGCCAAATGGATAGAAGTAGTAAAAGAAAGAATAAGATGTTTAAAGGTACAGGATATGAAAGGGAATGAAGTAACAGCCAGACTGACTGAAACAAAGTTGAGAAAAGCCTCTAACTGGAAAACCCCACGCCTAGATGCAGTACCTGACTTTTGGCTGAAAGTATTAGCATCTTTGTATGAAGATTTAGCCAACAGTAAGAACTATTTATATGCACACCCCAAACAGACACCAACCTGGTTAACAACAGGAAAAACAATGCTCCTACTCAAGAGTGAACCTGCAAGGTACCCTAAAAATTATAGGCCAATAACTTGCCTGCTGACGACGTATAAATTATACATGGGAATTGATGCCGACAGAGTTTATAGTCATTTAGAAGAAAACTCAATTATGGGAGTAGAACAAAAGGGCAATAAAAGAAAGTCATATGGAACAAAGGATCATTTGATGTTAAATAAACGTATGGTGGAAAACTGTAAAAAGGGGAAGAATCTAAGTATGGCATGGACTGACTATAAAAAAAGCATTTGATAGTATCCCACATTCATGGATAAAAGAGTGCTTAAATATGTATAAGATATGCCCTGCACTAACAGATTACATTACAATGACAGACTACTTTGCAATTAAGTCATAATAAAGGACAAATTATTATCCCAGAGAAAAAAATTCAAAGGGGGATGTTCCTGGGTGACACTCTGTCACTGCTGCTGTTCTGCTTTGCCCTTAACCCATTAAGCTGTTTACTTAACAGCTTAGGCCATGGCAATAATCTGGCTCCTAGGAAACAACAAAGTGTAAAGACTTATCTTATCTGTCAATGATTTAAAACTGTATAGTTCATCAGATGAGGATCTGAAAGCACAACTGCAAGTTGTCAAAACTTTTTCAGATGATTTAACAATGTCATTTGTTGTTGATAAATGTGCAAATGCAACCTTTAAAGCAGGAAAACTGCAATGCCAAGAAAACATCAGTTTGGGAAAAGAATGTGATATAAAAGAACTTGAGCAAGGAGGAGTGTATAAATATTTTAGAACTGATGAAGGATCAACAATAAAACACAACAAATGCGAATAAAACTCAGTAAGGAATACTTCAGAAGACTAAAATTAATTCTGAAGATAGCACTGACATCTAGGAACAAAATCCAAGCTATAAACCAATTTGCTCTTCCTGTCCTAACTTACAGTTTTGAAGTGACCGACTGGCCCCAAAACGTGTTGGACAGCTTATGAAGAAAACCATGAGCTTCATGCTCACCAAACGATCTATAAAAATCAGTGTATACTAAGATTATATATTCTCCGTTCTGAAGGAGGGATGGGCCTCCTTGAAATTGAATATATGTATAGATCTGCAATCGTGAGACTCCACACATTTCTGTTGACCTCACAAGACCCAAATGTAACGAAAGTTTTGAAACAGGAGGAGAATAAATCCAAGACTACTTCTCTGCTTAATTTATCAGAAGCATATCGGTGTCAAGCAGGGATGGAAATCAAATCAGAAGTAGATAAAAACAGGCAGCAACTGAATGTGCCAAAAACAAGGAATATAAGATGAAGGACCAGATGAGAAGGCAAGAAATGTGGAAAATGCATAAATATAGTTCCAAGTACAGAAAACTTCTGGAAGGACCTCATGTTGATCAGTAATGAACGTGGGAATGGTTAAGGAAAGACTTATTCAAACCAGAGATTAAAGGTTAATATTGGCGGCCCAAGACAGTGGGCTAAGTACACGCTGGTTTATAAAGTCCATTGAACCTGTGGGAGAACAGACAAATGTAGGATTTATAAAACCGAATTGGAAACAGTTGCATACCTCGTTGCTGGTTGTGACATACTAATGGCAGAAGGACTGTATACTGAAAGGCATAATAACGTGGCAAGACTGTTGCACTTGGGATTGTGCAAACATTATGGTATTGAAGTGGCTGAAAAACACTGGAAACATGAGCCACACAGCATCACAGAAAATGAAGTCTACATTACATGGGATCACCCACTACCAACAGTTCAAATGACAGATGCCAGAAGACGGGATATAGTGCTCTATGAAAAGAAGTCAAAAGTAGCACTGATCACTGAAATCTCCACACCTAGTGATTACAGTGTGTTGCGTACAGAAAGAAACAAAAGTCAAAATATTAGGATTGGCAGGCAGAAATGAGAGCAATGTGGAAGAAAGATACCCAGAAAGTTTCAATAGTAGTAGGAGCAATGGGTCTTATACAAAATCTACAATTGTATTTAGATATGTCACCAATACATGCAACCCCATACGAATTGCAGAAGGAATCAGTGCTGAGCACATTGCGGGTGCTACGAACTGCACTTCTGGCTGACATCAAAGATTGAAACAATACTAATTTCACAAACTTTAACTGCACTTTGACTTAGAAATGGGGTCCATTCCCAGTCATGGTATTAGAAACCCAAAAGACTTGGAGAAAATAAAAATAAAAAGAGAGTTCGGTAGGTGTGGTGCACTAAAAAGACCCCTTGAGCTGAGCCAAGTGGTCCACATGCTGCGGGAGATCATCCTGAAGAGTATGGGCTTTGAAGGGCAAGTGTAAAAAGTGAGACCTGCCAAACTTAATGAGTAAAGGTTCAATACACAAGGTTGCCTGAGCGGCATTCTGGAACAGAATTTTCTCAGCTGAATTTCTTGGACAGGCAAAAAGGTCTATTTTTGGCATATAAGAATATATATTCTAGCTGTGGAATAATCTCACAAATGCATACCTGCCCAGTGCTCATTTGATGGTAAACTCTGGTGGATTAGTTTTTAAGAAAGTAAGTCCCACTGGAAAAGATTACAAGCCCTTAACAACATGCCTAAGTCTATGATTTACAACCATGCGTTCATAGCCAGCCTGCAAAGTAGGTAAGTGTGTGCTCCACCCTGTTTACGTACCATATTACTGTGATGTAATCTGTCAAGTACAGAACCCTCCACCTTCCAAATGGGCTTGGCATTCCTGACATTATCTTTACACTGATGAATCTCTAAAGCAAAAATTTCTTCCACGTGCCCTGAACTTTAAATTTCCCTGTATTGGCTCCATAGGCTGTGTCTAAGGCACTCATGGTCACAGTTTTGTCAGTGAGACCCTGCTTGAACAGCACCCTTTGTTTCTTCTAGACTTGCTGGAACCATCAAGGGAGCACAAGTCTAAGAGCAGAAAAGCAGGCACTTCTTCTGGGGCCTGAAAAAGCCAATGCCAAATACTACTGAGGTACCAAAGAAACTTTGTCCTGTGGAGTCCTGTTAGGGGTACATAACCACTCTGGATGAACGTATCCCAGAACATAAGTAAATATTCCTATATAGATAATGACTTCTTTTGGGCTATGTCCAAGAAGTATTTTGCCAAAGATTCCACTTAGTCCTTAACTATTTCTTGTTCACAGAATCTATTATGGACCCCAAAGAATAATATTCTTCTAGATACGTTCAGATTGGATGGGGTCTCAGAGAAAGACAAAGCCAGAGAAGAATATTATGAAAACAATTCAGAGTAAAACAGAGTGCCCTATTTTCCTGTTCATTGGATTGGGCTAGAATCAGCCATCCAGTTAAGGGTATATGTATCTTTCCCTTAGCACAGCAATGTGCAACTAAAGACCCTGAAAGTAGCCAATTCAAATCACTCCTAAATGTGCCATCCTTCCAATGAGACTTCAAACTGAGGTCTCACCTGCTTAACTTGGTGGTAGCCCAGATAATTGTAAAAGAACCCATGGTACCCATCAAAAAAAGTATGGGTCCTTTATATACAAAAATAACCCTCAACTACAAAACAAATTACATACTTACAAATATAAGTGTACAAATACACACATTTTATATACAAACACACATATACACACACATCTGTTTATACTATCTTACTAAATTTTCATCCATTAGATCCCCACTCCTCTTTCCACAATCTCATTTTAATTGACATTGTTGCTAAAATCCATTAACCATTATATATAACTTAATTTATTCTTTTATCCCATACATCAAATAACTTGTGTATACTTTTAGCATACTCCATTTCTATTCTTATATCCATATTTAATCATATCATGTTTATTTCAAAAACTTTTTACATCTTCAAAAAATCTTCATTATATAGTTTTCCCCATAACTTTTTTACTCTTACATTTCAAAAAACAAGTATTCCATACTAGTTTATTCTTCACAATGTAAACATATTGCATCACTTTTCTTATGTGGCATACTTCATTTTACTGGCAATTTATCTTCTTCCATTCTCCACAAAAAATCTTGACATTTTATTTTCTGATTACATACCATTTTCTTATTTTTTATAGCTTTAATTTTTTTTCATGTTAGATTTTCCATTGGTTTTATACAGTAATGCTTTATTCATTACATTCTTATACCATACATCTTGCTAGAAGTCAAGAAAGCCTTTTGAATGTGCTCTTGGAATTCCAGCTTGTGTAAAGGATCTCTCAACTTGCACACTACAAATCCACACAGCTCATCCAAGTATCACCAAGAAAGCCAGGCAAAACCCACAATGCCTATTAAGTCTGTTTCAACACAAGGGAATATTTTAGTCATAAGTAACAACAGATAGGTAAAAAAGAGGCCCAACTCACCAGGCTGGGTAAGAATATGGTGAGTAAGGTGGTGGTTTTGGATTACCTGATTTGAAGGGATTTCCACAACATCCACTGGGCTGAACAACAGCTGAAAAATAACAAGTAATAATATATCCAACCAGTTTTATTTAAGCTGAGCGCTTTCGTAGTGGCAACCCACTACTTCAACAAACTCTCAAGGACATCACAAGTACAATACTCATTCCATTAAAAATACAAATCTCATCAACTGAAAAACAGTTATCTTAAAGGAACTACATTACATAAAAGCAACATTCAGTATAACATAAAAACATAGCACAAAAAGTGAAATGTTAAAAACTTCATCAGTTTAAATCTATTGAAATGTGTATTACTTAAAAAGATTCCTATTCTTCAGTATGGGTTGAAGTGGCACCCTAACAATGAGTTATTTTCCTGTGTCTGCCCTCAGCCTTATTATCCACCTGGTCTCTGATGCCTCCATGTTGTTGATAATATCTCCTCCCCTTTCATTGTGTGCAATAATCTACATGACTAACAACCTAAAAGCATGATTAAACAGCATATAGCGGAACATGTTTGGTCAGGGCATTTGTTAAGACTATATACCAAATATTCTGTAAATGTTCCCTAATTCTAAACTGGAATTTCCTATTGTTTTTTTCCCACAAAGAGCCATGCAGGCATTGTAGACAGCCAAACTGACCACATTTTCTGAATTACAATTCACCACAACATTAAACCTATGTATATTCCCATTATCTGGATGTACAAAACAACTAGTAGTGTCTAAGAAATTACAAAAATTACATTTCTTACAGGGAAAGGTACCATACTTACCCAATTGTTTATCTTTGGGGCTTTAACTGGGTTAGCATAGCATCCTCAAGGGATTTCTTATTTTTAAATAAAAAAATGGGTTCATCCCCCACTATATTCCTGATATCTGGATCGACTGTTAAGATATTCCAATATTTTCTTATACTATCAGTAATGATCTTCCCATTACTAGAAAAATAGGTTGGAAAGCATGCACTGCTCCTAGCTACCCTTTTCTCCTGTGCATTTCCTTTGGTATGTGAGAAATATGTTCTAGCTCTATCTTTTCTCCAATTCAGGACCTCATTTATTGTGTGTTGCTTTGCATTATCTACATAGTCCCTTTCAGAGAATATAGTCCTCAAATCTACAATTTCTTCCCTAAAATCCTCCTCCTTAGTAGTTAAACAGGAAACTCTTATGCCCTGTCCCTTCACTATTTTTCTAAAAATATGTTTCGGATGCATACTAGCTCTATGGAGCGATGCATTCCTGCGACATAGGTTCCTATAAATTTTAATAGTGAAACCTTTTATGGGATCCTTAATCACTTTGTCTAAAAAAACTATCTCCTTTGGGGAATGTTTACTTAAGGAACGTACTTGTATTATTCAAGTCTGTGAAAAACAACTCCATTGTGTTGCCATGCTGTATCAAGAATAAAGAATCGACAAATCGTCTATAGAAACAATCTGGCTCCTTCTCTTCGATTTAATGACATTTTAATTTTCCCATTCAGACATGACCAAGTTTGCATAAATATTGGCACTTATGTTTCCATGGCCATCCATCTCTTTGTACATATAACTTATGATCAAAAAGCACAATTGATGTGCAAATTGGTAGACAAGAAATTCAACAAGGTTTTAGATTCGGTGTTTCTCTATGAGAATAAGACTTCTAAAGCAGAAATTCAACAAGCTGGAGAGAGAGATATGAAAGACTTCAATGATGGTTATGTTTTTATATGGCCTAAAAATAAGAATTCCCCTATAGCTATACAACTAGTAAAGAAGGGAGTTCCGCGAATGGAACAGCTGACAACTGTCTCAATTCAGTGGATATACTGCACTCTAACAAAATACAGAAAAATGCTGGTAATAATGACGAGTTAGGAGATAGAACGGGAGCAAAACCAAAGAATAACGCACTCCCAAAATTACAGACCTCCGATGCAATAGGGGAAAGGAAAGAACTGCAACAATACCCAGAAGGCCATGGAGAACGGGAAAGGTCCAAATGACTGCGTTAAAGACATTATTCGGAAAACCCTCACCCCGCCCAAGTGATCATCTGGATTTTCGTGTCTTGCCTATCACATTAGGAGACCAACAGGATGCAAGACAAGAGGGCAGGCCACCCTCCAACAGCAGAGAATGACTGAGGAGGAAAATTCAGCAGGACACTACAGACACGCAGACTTTGAAGAAAATGTGGCTGAATGTTGAAAAGAACAGTCATTAGTTTGGAATACATCATCCAGGGAATTAACAGATGAACTTACACAGTTTGATAAGGGACTGAATTTTATACCCTCCCAACAGACAGAGGTAACTGAGTCAATTATTAATCTGAAACTTTTTGGGAGAAATGTAATGTTGAAAAAGTTATTTAAAGGTGATAGTACAATACAAACTGTTTTTTAAGAAACCTAGTATATACGTTCCTATTAATCATCCTGTATTGGATGCGTTTCTTAAGCTATGACAGAATGATATTCATGATGCATTTAACAAACAAGTTAAAAAGAATAGATCAGAAAATTTATTAAGGGATGAATTTAAAGCTTTGAATATGTTAAAGACAGGATAGATCTATCGTGATTAAGCCGGCTGACAAAGGTGGCCCGATTGTAGTAATGGATCGTAACTACTATTACAGCAATATGAAGGAGATGTTGAATGATCAACAAGTCTATACAAATATTAGCTTTAATGATATGTATAAGAGGAAATCCAGAGTAGATGAAGTCTTGTATGACCATTTTATTAGTAATGAAATCAGTAGTGAGTTATAAAATTATTTCAAAGTACACTCCCCTTTACTTCCACAGTTATACAGGGACTTCTAAGTTGAACAAGAACCCATTCAACCCCCCCCCCTTAAAGACAGACAGTATCCGGTAGTTCCTGGTTGACAGAACCCATATCAATTTTTATAGAGAAACACCTTAGACCACAGGTAGATAAGAATTGTTATATCCTGAGAGATTTCCAGCAGTTCCTTGCTGATTTACATGCTTGTACTTCTCAATGGGAAATGGGAAAACATACAGAACTTATATTAGTTACATTGGATGTACGATCATTATTTATTATCATTCCGAACAGCACACGTACAGAAATGCTTAGAATGTATTTATCAAGTTATGGAGCATATGATTAAAGATTGGTGAATTTATTATGCTCACTTATGGAATAAGTGCTTGAAAATAATACTGTGCTTTTTGATCACAAGTTACATCTACAAAGAGAGGGTGTGGCCATGGGAACATCCAGTCCCAATAGTTATTCCAACTTGGTCATGGCCACTTGGGAAAATGAAAATCTTATTGGATCGAAGAGAAGGAGCCAGACTGTATTCTACAGACTATTTGTCAATGATTTATTTTTGCTACGGCAAGGGAACACAACACAGTTGGAGTTTTTCACAGACTTGAATAGTAGTACCACGTTCCTTAAGTTTGATATGAAACATTTCCCAAAGGACAATGTCATTAAGGACCCCATGAAAGGTTTCACTAGTAAAATTTATAAGGAGGAATGTGTTGCTCCACAGAGCTAGTATGCATCCGAAAAAAGGAGTTATGTACTCACCATAATGTTCCATGTGTGTTGTCCATCTCACCTTCATTCTGTGCTGGTTGGGTTCAGAACCGATCCTCGGTTCCGACTCGGCCGTTGACAAAACCTCGAGGTCTTCAACTAGTTCGTGGCTTATACCCTATCCGATGATGCCCTAGGGAATTCCCCAGATCTTGTTTGCTGGTATACTAATATATTTACTTTACAAGTCAAAAAGAGGGTCAGAGAATACTAGATGCCAAATAAATCCTCTCGGTCCTCCATGAGCCAAAGGTTGGGGGAAGGAGGGTGGGATGCAAGAATGAAGGCAAGATGGACAACACATAAAATGTTATGGTGAGTATATAACTTATTTATGTGATATTGTCCTATCACGCCTTCGCTCTGTACTAGTTGGGACAGCATCCCTAGCACCATCTTTCTTGGGTGGCTCAAGGGAGAATATTCTTCATAACAGTGGACCCAAAAAGAGGCCCTGTCCCTGGAGGCCAAATCAACTTTGTAATGAGTAATAAAGGTATGAGGTCTTGCCCATGTAGCTGCAGCGCAAATGGTATCAATTGGCAGTTTGGCCCAAAAGGCGGAAGAGGTAGAAATAGCTATAGTAGAATGACCTCTTACTTTGTCGGGAAGTTGCTTGTTTTGGGATTTGTAGGTAAATATGACGCAATCTGAAAACCATCAGGAAAGAGTGGTCTTTGTAACTGGAGCACTTTTTGCAGTCTGAGAAGGACACAAACAGTTGGTCAGACTTTCTCAAGTCTTTCATTCTGTGCAAGTAGAAACAAAGTACAGTTGTGTACCTACCATAAATGCAGAGTGTATTCACTGTTGCAGTCACTACACTTGGGTTATCCTGCTGGCAGGCTACCCGCAATTGGTCCGAATTCCAAAGTCCCGATCCGGCGTCAGCCACTGTCGCCTCCTCCCGGACATCAGTGCGCCAGGGGCACAAAAGACGCAGCCTCCGCCATTTTCTTCAGCCTTTCTTGCCCCAGATGTCAGGTGCCCCAAAAAGGGTAGGCTGTAAAAATTAGGATCATAAAAAAGCATGCACATAACCTTCATCTACAAGCAAATACACCACATAGCTTGTATAGAATAGAGAGGTACAGACAAGTCCCAGCAAAGAAAAAGGGGGATGGTGGGAGGATAACCTGGACTGCAACAGTGAATACACTCGGACATCTACATTTATGGTAGGTACTCAACTGTACTATGTTCATCATGTTTCACTGTTGCAGTCATTACACTTGGGTTGAATCCCAAAGCGGAGGTTGGGTGGCTGGGCCTAAATAGAGTTTGGAGTGGCTATGAGGCCCTGCAAAACTGCAGTAGCAAAGCCTTCTCTGGATTTAGAGTAGAAAGGTAAATGGAAGTGCTTTGTAAAAAAGTGTGCACTGAAGTCCATGTTGCAGCCTCCAAAATTTCCTTGGTTGGTACTCCTCTGAGGAAAGCTGCTGAAGTGGCTGCCGCTCTGGTAGAATGTGGCCTAATGCCCTTGGGCACTGATTTGCCATATTGTGAATAGCAGAAACGAATGCAGTGGCCTATCCATTTTGAAATAGTCTGCTTTGAAATGACTTTTCCTTGAGAACCTGTAGCATATGCCACTAAGAGTTGCTCAGTCTTTCTGAAGGCTTTAGTCTTGTCCAAGTAAAAGTGTAGCTGTCTGTGTATGTCCAAAGTATGCAGAAGTCTCTCCCCCTTATTCTGTGGGTTTGGATAAAAGGTAGGCAAATGTATGGTTTGGTTAAGAGGCACGCTGGACACTACCTTAGGCATAAATGTCGGGTTTGTCCTTAGAGAAACCCTGTCCTGATGGAAAATAATAAAATGTTCCACAGCCATTAGTGCCTGTAACTCAGACTCTTCTTGCTGAAGTTATTGCTAGGAGAAGAGTGGTTTTCCATGACAAATATTTTATCTCTGCTGTATTGGCTGGCTCAAAAGGAGGCAGTGTGAGTTTTTCTAAGACAAAATTGAGGTCCCATGCAGGTATTGCAGCTCTCCTTGGAGGTCTTATGTTTTTGGCCCCTCTGAGAAACTGTCTTAGCAGTGGATTAGAAAAAATAGGTGGGTCCGTATTGTAATGAGCTTAAATGGCAGAGGCATGGATCTTAATTGATGAGAAGGATAGGCCTTTGTCCAGAATCTCAGCTAGGTATTGCAAAATCTGAGGAATATTTGGTACAAGCGAGTCAATTCCCTGCGCTTGGTTCCAAGCACAGAATCTCTTCCATTTTTCTGCATAAGATTTTCTGGTGCTGGACCTCCTGGCCTCCAAAATAACATCCACAACTGCTTTAGAGAGAGGTGTGTTCTGAATGATTACATTATCGGCCATGCAGCCAGATTTAGGGTTCTGAGTTGGCTGTGCAGGATCTGATTGTTCTGTTGGGTCAGCAAATGAGGTATTAGAGGCAATGTCTAGGCTGGGCCTTGAGACAAGCTCTTTAGGATTGGGTACCAGTGCTGGTGTGGCCAGTCTGGGGCAATCAGTATCATTTTTGGCTTCTCTTGTCTGACCTTTAAGAGTACTTTGGAGAGGAGAGGCAGAGAAGGGAAGGCATATGCTGCATGGGATTTCCAGCTGAATGAAAGGGAGTCCACTTTCCATGCTTGCTTGTGATAAGTCCGAGTGCAGAATCTCTGTAGCTGGCAGTTGTGAGGGGAGGTGAACAGATCTATGTCTGGGCATCCCCATTTCCCTGTTATTATGTTGAAGATTTGTGGATCTAGTTTCCACTCGTGACGATCCATGAGGTTTCTGCTTAGGTCATCTGCCAAAGTATTTGTCTTTCCTGGCAGGAATTGTGCTTGCAGATGTACTTGATAAGTCAATGCTGTGTTCCACAAAGTCATGGCTTGCCTGCAGAGGGGGAAGGAATGTATGCCCCCTTGCTTGTTTATGTACCACATGACTGTAGTATTGTCCATCTTTATCAGTAGTTGTCCTGGATGAAGTAGGTCCTTGAAGGCTGTCAGGGCATTTTGTACAGCTAGCATCTCTTTTTGATTGATATGAAGATGCATTTGGTTTGTGGGCCACGTGCCCTGAATACATTTTCCTGCCATGTGCACCCCCCCCCCAGGCATAATCTGATGCATCTGTTGTTAGTGTCTGCCTGGCAGTGGGCAAGGTGAATGGCCGTCCCTTGTTGTGGTGACAGACCTGTGCCCACCATTGAAATTCCTGTTGCAGGCAGGGAATGAGGGTAATTACCATTTCGAGGCTGTGGCAATGTTGAGTCCAAACACTTTTTAGATACCATTGTAGTTTCCTCATATGCAGTCTTGCATATGGAATTAGTAGAATGCAGGATGCCATGTAGCCCAGAGCCTGCAGAATTTTTCTTGCAGACAACTGGGTCTTTGTTGCCATGTTTTTGAAGTAAAAAGTCAGATGCCTTTGTTTGTCTGGCGTGAGATAAGCCATCTGGGCAGTTGTATTTAAGCTTGCACCCAGGAATATTATCTCTTGAGAGGGTACTAGTTTTGATTTCTTTTCGTTTACTGTATACCCTAGGCAAATTAGTAATTTTTTTACAAATGCCAGATGCTGTAGTAGAATATCTTTGTTCTTTGCTTGAATAAGGCAGTCGTCCAAGTAGGGATATATCTGAATTCCTCTGTCTGCAAAATGCAATTACTGGTACCAGGCATTTTGTGAAGACCCTAGGCGCAGTAGATAAGCCAAAGGGCAGTGCAGAGAATTGGTAGTGCATTGAGCCAGCTATGAATCTGAGGTATCTTCTGCAAGATTGTCTGATTGGGACATGCAGGTATGCCTCTGAGGTCAAAGTTAGAAGCCAAGCCTTCTTGTCCAGCATGGGCATTTTGAATTTTGGGACGTCCAGAAAAGTATTTAGAGTAGACAGGTCCAGAATTGGTCTCCAGGCTTTGTCCTTTCTTGGTACTAAGAAAAGTCTCGAGTAAAATCCTTGTCCCTGCTCTTGTGGCACTGGCTGAATAGCACCCATGTCCATGAGAGAAGAAACTTGTTTTTGTGCCTCTTGCCATTGATTGCGTGGCAGGTCTGGCATACCTTTTACCTTTGGAAGGGTGCGAAAGTGGAACCTGTAGCCCTGACAGACTATATTTAAGACCCATTTGTCCTGGGTGATCTTGTGCCAGTTTTGTGAAAAAAGTGCTAGCTTTCCCCCCAAGGGTGCTGCCAAAAAATAAGTGCTTGGCACTGGGAGAGGGAAGTCATTGGGACTGTCTTCTATAAGGCTGTGATTTGTCTTCTCTGCCTTTGGAGGTAGAAGCACCCCATTGTTTGGGGCCTGTATGAGCCGTGGGGCTGTTGCCTGCCTCTAGGGTGTCTGAATCTGCCTCTTTGTGGTCTGTCTGACACTGGAAAGGACCATTTCTTAGAGGGCCAGTTCCTGCTAAATCTGGGTGGCTGTACCTGTAAGAAATCCTTTACTGTCTGCATAGATTTTGCCTTATCCTCCATTTTCTTCAACACCTCTTCTGCCTTAACACCAAACAAAAGTATCATGCTGTAATGGAGCATCCAATAATTTTGCTTTAACATGATCAGGTAGATTCTGTTCCTTTAACCAAGCATGCCTTCTAATAACAGAACCTGTAACAGCGGCCCTGCACGAGGCCTCCAGTGAATCATAGCCACATTGCAAAGTATGTTTTCCCACTTGCTCAGCTGCATGCAATAAATCCTGCAAATCTTTGTTCTCAGAACATTCAGAATTTGTCAACATTTTTTGTTTTAATATAGACATTAAGTATTGCTGATATTTGAGCATATGAAGTTGACAATTTAAAGCCCTTACAGCCAAGGTAACAGAAGTGTAAACTTTCTTCCCCCCATCTGTCCAAAGCCCTAGAATCTCTATCTGAGGGGAAAGGGTTTTTGGCAGAAGCAGCCTGGACTCCTTTGGGACCTTGTGAGACAGGTTTCTGGGTCAGCAGCAGAGTTTCTGTAAAGAAACTTATGGGAGTCTGGGACCCTGTAGTATCTGTCCGGCTTAACAGGGGCAGGAGATAGAGAGTCTGGAGACAGGCCGGACTCTGAAAAAAATCATCTACTATGTCTAGAACAGGGGGAATTGCAAGAGGTCTGTGCTGAGGAAATAAAAGAAAGTCTCTAAGTCTTTTCTTAGAATCGGAATAATCCTGGCTCTCCCAATGGAAATGTTCCCTCCTCATGGTATGCAGGGTTTCCCCAAATGAATAGTCATCAGGAGGAGAAGCTGAAGGAATAGAATCTTCAGCATCAGAATTTTCATAGGGAGGAACAGAATATCCCTGATCAGAAGAGGAATCGGAGGAAATGGAAACCTGATCAGAGGAATCATATTCAGTGTCTTGCCAAGGCCTCTTATCTGGAGGGGGATGGGAACCCCTGATCAAAGTAATTAGGTCTTCGGCCATTTTGAGCATCTGTTTCTTAGGCATAGATATCTGTCCTGGAGAATGCTGTACTGGTTTCCTTGTCTTTAAAACTGTTTTAGACTTTGTCTTGGATGCTGAAGTAGGCTTTATATAAAGTTGTGTAGGTCTGAAGACACCCTCAGAAGCCAATGCCTACTCAGCGGCTCCGGACCCATCTGAGGGATTAATTTCCGAAGGGCCAATACCTTCAGTATCCAGAGGCCTAGCTGTCTCCACGTGGGAGTCGGAGGCGGCCTGTGGCTCTGAGGTAGCGGGAGTCAGGGGCTGCGAAAGCACCTCAATGAACACAGGCGAACCGGCGACTGGCCTAGAAGAGGCTTCGTCATCCGTTTTGGACCTCGGATGCTTGTCCTTGTCTTTATCCTTGCGTTTTTTATGAATTCCGGTCATCGGTTGTTCCGACGGCATTATGTAGTTAAACCTTCTGCCAAAATAATGAAAAGCAAAATCGTACCGACGCTTAATAGTACGTTGGTTAAATCTAGCACAAAACCGACAACTAGTAACGTCGTGGTCAGGGCCTAGGCAAGGAATACAGTAAGAGTGGAAATCCTTATGAGGTATTTGCTTCCCACAAGAAATATAATTGTTAACTTTTTCTGACATCAGTCTGGAGCAAGAAAAAAAGTTTCCCCAACGGGGTACTTAGCTTTATTGAAGACTTCGGATCTGAAATTCGATTTCGAAAATCTCAGGAATCGGCCGACCGGCAGTTGCGAACTGCTTTTGCTTCGGGCACCGCGCGGAAAGAAAGACTGAAGAAAATGGAGTTGGCTGCGTCTTTTGTGCCCCTGGCGCACTGACGTCAGGGAGGAGGTGACAGTGGCTGACGCCGGACCAGGACTTTGGAATTCGGGCCGACTGCGGTTAGCCTGCCAGCAGGATAACCCAAGTGTAATGACTGCAACAGTGAAACACAATGAACATCTGCCGATGTACATCTAGCTGGTGTAAAGTACAGTTGTTTACACTTACCATAAATGTAGATGTTCGAGTGTATTCACTGTTGCAGTCATTACATTTGGGTAATCCTGCTGGCAAGTTGCCCTCAGCCGGCCTGAATTCCAAAGTCTTCGGTCCTGCTGTCACCCCTTCCTTGATGTCAGGTCATCAGGGGTATATAAAAGCAGCCGCCGACGCCATTTTCTTCAGTTTTTCTTGCCCCAGATGTCAGGTGCCCCCAAAAAAGGTTGCCAAAGTTTATATATACATTTAGAAATACATCAATATAAATTTTACCTTCATCTAAAAGCAAATACACCACACAGGTAGTATAAATCAGAGAAGGAAAGATGAGATTCAAAAGAAAAAAGGGGTAAGGCGGGTGGGTAACCTGGACTGCAACAGTGAATACACTCGAACATCTACATTTATGTTAAGTGTACACAACTGTACTATGTTCTTCGTGTTTCAGTGTTGCAGTCATTACATTTGGGTAGAGTCCCAAAGCTATAGTTGGGAAGCTGGAACTAGACAGCAGTAGGAGCGGCTATGAGGCCCTGTAGAACTGCAGTGGCAAAGCCTGCCCTGGATTTAGAGTAGAGTGGCAGATGATTATGCTTTGTAAAGGTGTGCACTGAACTCCAAGTTGCCACCTCTAAAATGTCTCTAGTTGGTACTCCCCTGAGAAAGGCTGCTGAGGTGGCTGCAGCTCTGGTGGAATGAGGCCTAATGCCATTAGGCACTGGCTTGCCATGGTGTAAGTAGCAGAAACGAATGCAGTGGCCTAACCACTTAGAAATAGTCTGCTTTGAGATAGGCTTTCCTTGTGATCCTGCAGCATATGCCACTAGTAATTGCTTTGTCTTCCTGAAAGCTTTGGTTCTGTCCAAGTAGAATCTAAGTTGTCTGTGTACGTCCAAAGAATGCAGAATTCTCTCCCCCCTTGTTCTGCGTATTTGGGTAAAAGGTTGGTAGATGGATGGCTTGGTTAAGAGCCATACTGGACACTACATTAGGCATAAATGTTGGGTTTGTCCTCAGGAAGACCCTGTCTGGATGAAAAATGATGAAAGGTTCCACAGCCATGAGCGCCTGTAGCTCTGAAACTTGTCTTGCAGAAGTAATTGCCGAGAGCAGAGCTGTTTTCCAAGATAGAAACTTCATATCGGCAGTAGCAGCTGGCTCAAAAGGAGGCAGGGTGAGCTTTTCCGAGACATAGTTGAGGTCCCATGCAGGTATTGGTAGTCTCCTTGGGGGCCTTAAATATTTGGCTCCTCTGAGGTACTGCTTTAATAAAGGGTGAGAAAAAAGTGGTGGCTCTGTATTGTAATGAGCCGAAATGGCAGAGACATGAATTTTAATTGATGAAAAAGATAGGCCTTTGTCCAGCACCTCAGTTAAGTATTGCAAAATCTGAGGAATATTCGGTACCGCTGTATCAGTTTCCTTGTGCCTGGTTCCAGGCACAGAATCTCTTCCATTTTCCAGCACAAGACTTTCTAGTACTAGGCCTTCTGGCCTCCAGAATGATATCCATCACAGCTTTACTCAGAGGTGATTTTTGTATGACTACAATATCCGCCATGCTGCCAAGTTTAATGTCCTGAGTTGGCTGTGCATGATCTGATTGTTTTGCTGGGACAGTAGTCGGGTATTTGAGGTAACGTCCAAGCTGGGTATAGAGATAACGTTCTTAGTATTGGATACCAGTACTGGTGTGGCCAGTCTGGGGCAATAAGTATCATCTTTGGCTTCTCCTGTCTGACCTTTAGGAGCACCCTGGGGAGGAGAGGCAGTGGAGGAAAGGCATACACTGATAGGTTTTTCCAGCTGAAAGATGGGGCGTCCACTTTCCATGCTTGTCTGTGATAAGTCCTTGTGCAGAATCTTTTTAGTTGGTAATTGAGAGGGGAGGCAAATAGATTTATGTCCGGGCATCCCCATTTCCTTGTTATCATGCTGAAGACTTGTGGATCCAGCTTCCACTCGTGGGGATCCAGGAGGTTTCTGCTTAGTTCGTCTGCCAGAGTATTTTCCTTTCCCGGCAGGAATTGTGCCTGCAGATGTACTTGGCAAGTCAAAGCTGTGTCTCAGAAGGTCATGGCTAGTCTGCAAAGGGGGCAAGAATGTGTGCCCCCCTGCTTGTTTATATACCACATGACCGTGGTGTTGTCTGTCTATCAGTAGTTGTCCCGGATGAAGTAGGTCCTTGAAGGCTGTCAGGGCATTTTGAACAGCTAACATCTCTTTTTGATTGATATGTAGATGCATTTTGTTTGAGGACCATGTGCCTTGAATGCATCTTCTTGCCATGTGGGCTCCCCAGGCATAGTCTGATGCATCCGTTGTTAGTGTCTGCCTGGCTGGAGGTAATGTGAATGGCTGTCCCTTGTTCTGGTGACAAGTCTTTGCCCACCATCGAAACTCCTGCTGCAGGCAGGGAATGAGAGTAATGACCGTTTCCGGGATGTGGCAATGTTGAGTCCAAACACTTTTCAGGTACCATTGAAGTTTCCTCATATGCAGTCTTGCATATGGAATTAGTAGGATGCAGGATGCCATGAAGCCTGGGCCTTTGTTGCCAACATTTTGAAATAGGTAATCAGTTGCCTTGGTTTGTGTGGCGTGAGATAAGCCATCTGGGCAGTTGGATTCAAGCTTGCACCCAGGAATATTGTCTCTTGTGAGGGTACTAGTTTTGATCTCTTTTTGTAGACTGTGTACCTTAGGCATGTTAGAAGTCTTTTCACAAACGCCAGATGTTGAAGAAGAATGTCCTTGTTCTCTGCTTGAATGAGACAGTCGTCTAAGTAAGGATATATTTGTATTCCTCTGTCTGCAGAATGCAATTACTGGTGCCAGGCACTTTGTAAAGACCCTGGGCACAGTAGATAAGCCAAAGTGCAAAGAAATGATAATGCATTGAACCAGCCTTGACTCTTTGGCATCTTCTGCATGATTGTCTGATTGGAACATGCAGGTATGCCTCTTTTAGGTCTAAAGTCACAAGCCAAGCAATCTTGCCCAGCATGGGCAGAAGCTGCTGCAAAGTCAATATTTTGAATTTTGGAATATCCAGGAAAGCGTGCCTCCAGGCCTTGTACTTTCTGGGTACCAACAGTCTTGAGTAAAATCCTTGTCCCTGCTCTTGCTCTGGTACTTGTTGAATGGCCCCCATGTCCATGAGGGATGAGACTTGTTTTTGTGCCTCTGCCCATTGATTTTTTGGCAGATCTGGCCAGCCATTTGCCTTTGGCAGAGTATGGAAATGGAACTTGTAGCCTTGTGACACTATGTTTAGAACCCACTTGTCCTGGGTTATGATGTGCCAATTTTGAACAAAAACTGCTAATTTTCCCCCTAAGGGTGCTGCCAGAAGACAAGTGTTTGGTGCAGTCAGGGTGAAGTCATTGGGACTGTTTTCTGTAATTTTGTGATCTATCTTCTCCAGCTTTGGAGGTAGAAGCACCGCATTGCTTGGGCCTATAAAAACCTTGCGTCTGGGATCTGCCCCTAGGGCGTCTGGATCTGCCCCCTTTGAGGTCTGTCTGACACAGGAAAGGACCAGTTTTTTGTAGGCCAGTGTCTACTAAACCTAGGTGGCTGTACTTGTAAAACATCTTTGACAGTTTGCATAGATTTAGCTTTGTCCTCCATTTTTTTTAACACCTCTTCTGCCTTAACAGTAAACAAAGTATCATGCTGTAAAGGTTCATCTAGTAGTTTAACTTTAACATGATCAGGCAGATTTTGTTACTTTAACCAAACATGCCTCCTAATTACAGAACCGGTAACTGCGGCCCTTCAGGAGGCCTCCAAAGAATCAAAACCACATTGCAAATTATGTTTTCCAACTTGTTCTGCTGCATACAATAAATCCTGCACTTCCTTGTTTTCTGCACAACATTTTCTGTTTAAGCAATCCCATGACATGTTGCTGATACTTAAGCATATGAAATTGACAGTTTAAGGCCCTTATAGCCAAAGTTGCAGATGTGTAAACTTTTTTTATCCATCTATCCAGTGCCCTTGAATCTCTGTCAGAGGGGGTTGGGTTTTTTGCAGTGGAAGCCTTAACTCCCTTTGGACCCTGTGAAATAGTTTCTGGATCAGCAGCAGGGTTTTTAAAAAGAAATTTGTGAGAGTCAGGAACCCTGTAATATCTGTCAGGCTTAACAGGAGCTGGGGGTAAGGAGACAGGGGTCAGACTAGACTCCGAAAACACATCTACAATGTCTAACATAGGTGGAATGGCTAGAGGCCTGTGCTGAGGTAGTAAAAGAAAAAGTACAGTTTTGTACCTACCATAAATGTAGATGTTCGAGTGCTAATACAGCTGCAGTAATCACAGATGGGTTTTCTGCCGTCAGGCGGGTCCTCGGTCGGCCGAATTCCAAAGTCTTGGTCCGGCGTCGGTTGTTTTCGCTTTCTCTTCTGACGTCAGTGAGGCCAGAGTATATAAGACACAGCCGACGCCATGTTCTCAAGTCTTTTCCTGCCCCAGATGTCAGGTGCCCCCAGAAGGAAGGCAATACATAAATTATATTTATATACATGCAATGCAATATAATCCAAAATCAGTAGTTGCAAGCAAATAGAAGGATAACCCAATCAGGTTGTATGAAAAGGGGTTAGGCCCTAGGCCTTTACCAAGGGGGGAAGGAGGGAGGGAAAACTGTACTGCAGCTGTATTAGCACTCAAACATCTACATTTATGGTAGGTACAAAATTGTACTATGTTCATCGTGCATACAGCTGCAGTAATCACAGATGGGTAGAATCCCAAAGCTACGCACAGGGTGGTAGGCACTAGGTGGAACTGGGATGAGCCAGAATGCCCTGCAACACAGCAGTGGCAAAGCCTGCTCTAGTTTTGGAATATAAAGGCAGGTGGTAGTGTTTTGTGAAGGTATGCACAGAACTCCAAGTGGCTGCCTCCAAAATATCTTTGGTAGGAACTCCTCTGAGGAAGGCTGTAGAGGTAGCTGTGGCCCTGGTGGAGTGGGATCTGATGCCTGTAGGGACATATTTTCCATGATAGGAATAACAAAACCGTATGCAATGGCCTATCCATTTTGAAATTGTCTGTTTGGTAACTGGCTTCCCTTGAGCCCCTACAGCATAGGACACAAAAAGTTGTTCTGATTTCCTGAAGGGCTTTGTTCTGTCCAAATAATAACGTAGCTGCCTATGGATGTCTAAGGAGTGTAGCAGCCTTTCCCCTTTGTTTTGAGGATTGGGGTAAAAGGTAGGTAAGTGCATGGCTTGATTTAAAGCTACCCTGGATACCACTTTAGGCATAAATGACGGGTTGGTTGAAGGAAACCCTGTCCTGATGGAAGATGGGAAAGGGCTGCACAGCCATGAGGGCTTGTAGTTACGAAACCCTACGAGCTGAGGTAATGGCCAGAAGGAAAGCTGTTTTCCAGGACAAATATTGCAAATCTGTTGAGGCAGCTGGTTCAAAGGGAGGCAATGTTAATTTTTCTAGAATGTAATTAAGATCCCAGGCTGGTATTGGTTGGTTCCTTGGTGGTCTTATATTCTTAGCCCCTCTGAGGAACTGTCTTAAGAGTGGGTGAGAGAATAAGGGTGGATCCGTGTTGAATTCTGCAGAAATGGCTGAGGCATGGATTTTTATGGAGGAAAATGAAAGTCCACTGTTCAGCAGCTCAGCTAGATACTGTAATACCTGAGGCAAATTCAGTTTTCTAGGGTCCTGGCCTTTTTTCTCATTCCAGGAGCAAAACCGTTTCCATTTTGCGGAGTAAGCCTTTCTAGTAGATGGCCTTCTGGCCTCCAAAATGACATCCTGTACCTCTTTGGGGAGTAGGGTCTGTTGTGGTGTTAAGGAATTTTCCATGCAGCGAGATTGAGTGTTTTCAGCTGACTGTGAAGAGTTTTGTAGCTGTGCTGAGTCAGCAGAAGAGGCATTAGAGGTAGGGACCAGGGAGGAGTATGCGTTGGGCTCCTCAGGAGTGGGAACCAGTGTTGCCTTGGCCAGTCTGGAGCAATCAGTATCATCTTCTGTCTGTCTGCTCTTGCTTTCAAGAGCACCTTGGGCAGAAGAGGCAGAGATGGGAAAGCGTAAACTGTCCATGCTGTCCAACTGAATGAAAGGCCGTGCACTCTCCAGGACTTTGGATGAAAGGTCCTTGAACAAAACTTTTCCAATTGATGATTCTTGTGGGAGGCAAAGAGATCTGTCTGGCCTCCCCCACGCTTGGATTATCTTTGTAAACACTTGAGGATGCAACTTCCATTCGTGTGGATCTGTCATATTTCTGCTTAGATTGTCTGCCAGCGTGTTTTCCAAACCTGGCAAGTACTGTGCTTGAAGTTCGATTTGCCATTCCAGAGCCAAGTTCCAAAGTGTCATGGCTAGTCTGCACAGGGGGTATGAATGTGTTCCTCCTTGTTTGTTTATGTACCACATTACTGTGGTGTTGTCTGTTCTTATCAGTAATTGTCCTGGATGCAGGAGGTCCTTGAAAGCTGTAATTGCATTTATCACTGCTAGCATTTCTTTTTGATTGATGTGAAGGTGCTTTTCCTTTTGGGACCATTTGCCCTGAATGCACCTGTCTGTCATGTGTGCCCCCCAGGCATAATCTGAGGCGTCTGTTGTGATGACTTGATTTGCTTGAGGCTTGCAGAATGGGAGACCTGTGTTTGTTTGACATGCTTGGGCCCACCATAGAAATTCCTTTTGCAAAGATGGAATTATTGGTATTATTGTTTCCAAACTGTGGCTGTGTTGAGACCATAGGTTTTTTAGGTACCATTGAAGTTTCCTCATATGCAACTTTGCACATGGGATTAAAAGAATGCAAGATGCCATGAAGCCCAGAGCCTGCAGGATTTTCCTTGCAGTAAGCCTGGTACATTTTGCTAGTATTTTGAAGTACTGAGTTAGTTGCCCCTGTTTTTCTGGCGTAAGATAGGCCATCTGGGTGTTTGTGTCCAAGTTGGCACCCAGGAAAGTTATTTTCTGAGATGGTGTTAGCCTGGATTTCTCTTTGTTGATTGTGTATCCCAGAGAATGCAGTAACCGTGTTACATAAGCCAGATGTTCCAGAAGTATGTGCTTGCTGTCTGCTTGGATCAGGCAGTCGTCCAAATAAGGGTAAATTTGTATCCCTTGAAGTCTGCAGTAGGCAATTACTGATGCCAGGCATTTTGTGAATACTCTGGGTGCAGTAGATAAGCCAAAGGGCAATGCAGAGAATTGATAGTGGATTGAACCTGCAAGAAATCTGAGGTATCTTCTGCAGCTTTGTCTGATTGGGACATGCAGGTATGCCTCCTTGAGGTCCAATGTTACCAGCCAAAACTCCTTGCCCAGCATGGGAAGAAGCTGCTGTAATGTGAGCATCTTGAATTTTGGTGCAGTAAGAATGTGTTTAGGATGGATAAGTCCAAAATGGGTCTCCATTCGGTTCCTTTCCTTGGTACCAGAAATAGTCTGGAATAAAAATCTTGACCTTGTTCGTGAGTAGGTACCTCTTGAATAGCTCTCATGTCTATGAGCTTTGAAATTTGTAGTTGTGCCTCTGCCCTTTGATTGTGTGGCAGGTTTGGCATGCCTCTCATTTTTGGAAGAGTGTGGAAATGAAATCTGTAGCCTCTGTTTATAACGTCCAGGATCCATTTGTCTGTTGTGACAATATGCCAATTTCTTGTAAATAATGCCAGCTTTCCTCCCAAGGGTGCTGCCAGCTGAGACTTGCTTGGCATGGAAAGGAGGAAGTCATTGGGTTTGTTTCCTGTATTGCTGTGCACTGTCTTCGCCACCTCTTGGTGCTGGAGTTTGCCATTGCCTGCCTCTATATGATCCTTGTGATTGTCCTCGGCCCCTTGTGCGCCTGTATCTACCTCTTTGGGGCTTGTCCGTGGCTGGAAAGGACCAGTTTTTAGAAGGCCAATTTCTGCTAAAACGTGGTGGTTGAACCTGTAGAAAAGCTTTGACAGTTTGCATAGATTTGGCTTTTTCTTCCATTTTCCGTAATATCTCCTCAGCATTGGTACCAAACAGCACATCCTTTTGTAAAGGAGCATCTAGAAGTTTAGCTTCCACATGATCAGGCAAGCTTTGTTCCCTAAGCCAGGCATGTCTACGAATGACTGATCCTGTAACAGCAGCTCTACTTGAGGCCTCTAGGGCATCATAGCCACATTGTAAGGTGTGTTTACCCACTTGTTCTGCACTATGCATCATATCCTGCAACTCCTTCAAATCTGGTTGTTCAGGTTGAGACATTTTATTCCTTAATTGTGATAACAGAAACTGTTGATATTTAAGCATATGAAACTGACAATTTAAGGCCCTCATGGCTAGGGTGGCCGAGGTATATACCTTTTTACCCCACCTCTCTAAAGATCTTGACTCTCTTTCGGAAGGTAGTGGATTCTTAGCAGTAGAGGCCTTCATTCCCTTGGGGCCTTGAGAAATGGTTTCAGGGTCAGCATTATGGCTTTTGTAGAGAAATTGGTGTGAGTTAGGGACTCTGTAGTACCTATCAGGCTTGACTGGGGCAGGAGGCAGGGAATCCGGATTAAGGCAAGCCTCCGAATAAACATCATCAAGTATGTCCAAGACAGGAGGTATCGCCAGAGGTCTGTGTTGAGGTAACAAAAGAAATTCCCTAAGTCTTTTCTTGGAATCAGAAAAGTCTTGGCCTTCCCAATGGAAGTGTTCCCTCAAAGTGTGCAAGGTTTCCCCAAAGGAAAAATCCTCAGGAGTAGATACAGAAGGAATGGACTGCTCTGCATCCGAATCTTCAAAAGGGGAGTAAGAGTGTTCCTCTACATCAGAATGTTCTGAAAAAATGGAGCCCTGATCAGAAGAGGGAGAATCTTCCTCCACTCTGGGTCTCTTGTCTGGAGGGGGCTGGGAACCCCTGATAAGAGTAATTAAATCCTCAGCCATTTTAAGCATCTGCTTTTTAGGCATGGGGCCTGGAGATGGGCCCTGTGCAACAGGCCTCTTGGGATGCCTGGCTGATTTGGATTTAGTAAAGGCCTTAATGGAAAAGGAAGATGAGGGTCTAAAGACACCATGGGTGGAAGTGGACCTGTCCACATTAGGAGGCTCAACACTCACAGTGGCTTCGGTGGTTGTAGTCTGGGTAAGGGCCGAGGTACCTGCGGTCTCAGTTACAGAAGACACCGCCAAAGAAGTGTCGTCGGTGGTCAGGGACTGCATAGGCGTCTCGCTGAGAACCGGACCACGTGTAGCCAGTTTTGGTGTGGTGTCGGTGGGGACCACAGACCTCGCGTGTCGGTCCTTGTCCTTGCATTTTTTGGACAAAACGGCAGTCGGAGTCCCCGACGACATTTTATAATCAAAGGCTTTACCAAAAAAGTGTTGGGCGAACTCCGCCCGACGCTTAATAGTGCGTTTATTGAAAGTAGCGCAAAAGCGACAGCCCGAGACGTCGTGGTCTGGGCCTAAACAAGGTATGCAGAGGGAATGGAAAGCCTTATGCGGTATTTGCTTCCCACAAGAAATACAATTGTTAACTTTTTCTGACATCGGTCTGAGGCAAGAAAAGTTTCAACGAGGTACTTAGCTTTAATGAAGACTTCGGTTTCCAATTTTTCGTAAATTCAGGAGCTGGCCGACCGGCACTTGCGAACTGCTTCTGCTTCGGGCACCGCGCGGCAAAAAAGACTGAAGAACATGGCATCGGCTGTGTCTTATATACCCCTGCCTCACTGACGTCAGGAGAGAAAGCGACAACAACCGACGCCGGACCTAGACTTTGGAATTCGGCCGACCGAGGACCCGCCTGACGGCAGAAAACCCATCTGTGATTACTGCAGCTGTATGCACGATGAACATCCCCTGAGCCTCTTTCTAGATTCAGAAAAATCTTGGCTCTCCTAGTGGAAATGCTCCCTCATGGCATGCAAGGTTTCCCCAAAAGAATAGTCCTCAGGAGGAGACGCTGAAGGTATAGATTCTTCAGCATCAGAATCCTCACAGGGGGGAAGAGAATATTCCTGATCAGAAGAGGAATCAGAAGAAATAGAAACCTGATCTGAAGATTCATAGTCAGTGTCTTGCCTAGGCCTCTTATCAGGTGGGGGATGGGAAACCCTGATCAAGGTAATCAAGTCCTTGGCCATTTTGAGCATTTGTTTTTTGGGCATAGAGGCCTGTCCACGTGGCTGTTGAGTTTGTTTCCTTGCTTTAGAAGGTGCTTTAGTCTTTGCCTTTGAAGCTGAAGTCGTTTTAATGTAAAGATGTTTAGGTCTGAATACACCCTCAGAAGCCGGTACCTGCTCAGCGGCTCCGGACCCATCTGAGGGATTAGTGTCCGAGGTTCCAATAACTTGAGTATCCAGCGGCATGGCCGACTCCACATGACAGTCAGTAGCGGCCTGTGACTCTAAAGTAGCGGGCGTCAGGGGCTGCGAAAGCGCCTCACTGAGAACCGGCGAACCAGCGACTGGCTTAGGAGAAGCTTCGTCGGTTTTGGGCCTCGGTTGTTTTTCTCTATCCTTTTCTTTGCGTTTTTTGTAAACTCCTGTAGTCGGATGGCTATCTGACGACATTTCGGGATAATTAAACTGGTGTCCAAAAAAGTTTAAAGCAAAATCATACAGACGCTTAATAGCATGTTGGTTAAATCTAGTACAAAACCGATAACCAGTAACGCTGTGATCAGGGCTAGGCAAGGAATACAGTAAGAATGAAAATCCTTATGAGGTATTTGCTTTCCACAAGAAATACAATTATTAACTTTTTCTGACATCGGTCTGGAGCAAGAAAAAAGTTTCCCCAACGGGGTACTTAGCTTTATTGAAGACTTTGGATCTGAAACTCAAAACACGAAAATCTCAGGAGTTGGCCGACCAGCATTTGCAAACTGCTTCTGCTTCGTCATATATTCTGCCTTATTGCCATACTTGGGGGACAGGCGTCTGGTAAGTCCATGGATTTGTTTAAGTTTGATTCTGAACATACTTTTGGTGGAAAGGACGGATTTGTACGAAGTGAGAGACTGTCCTTGTGGAACAGCATATACGGGGGGTTGATAGACAATGCTTGTAAATTCAAAACCCTCCTAGCTGAAGAAAATAGTCTTCCAAGTTAAGAGCTTCAAGTCACAGGATGATGCAGGCTAAAAGTGGGAGGGGGAGAATCATTTGGGATAATACAAAATTCAGGTTCCATGGAGGTAGAGGTGATTTAATGGGCGGTCTCAACAGAATGGTACCACTCAAAAAGGCTTTGCAAAGTCTGTGGGACATAACACTTGGCCCCCGCTTCTCCTAAATGGAAATTAGAGATGGCTGCTAATTGAACTTTGATAGTAGCTGCAGCTGCCCAGTCATGAAACAGCTTCTTTAAGAACTCCAGCACAGGAGATATAGGTGCAGAGAAAGGGTCAATACAATTTTCCAAGGCCCAGAAGGAAAATCCTTTCCATCCGCTGACTTATAATTTCCTCATAGAAGCTTTATGAGAAGAAATCAGGATTAGCTGAACTGAAGGTGAAAGGTCTGGTAGCCTGGCTATGCTTGGAATAGGAGCAGCCAGGCTGTCCACTTGAGGGTTTGAAGGGATGGATGGACTCTTCCCGACAGATGGGTCAAAAGGTCGGGAACGGGGTCCAGAATCCAAGGCTCCTCCTGAAGATAAGGCCACAGGAAGGGAAGCCAGATTTGATGAGGCCAGTAAGAAGCGACAAGAATTAAGGCCCTTCTCAACAGGCTGGCTTTCTGAGGAACTTTGGGTATCAATGGGATGGGAGAGAAGGCGTAGAGGAGACTCGAGGGCCAATTGTGTAAAAGTACATCCCTTGGGGACTCTGATAAGGGCAAGGTAGCTGCATTTGGCGTTCATGGACGTGGCAAAAAAGTCGCAAGGCTGGCCCCATTTTCAGAAAATCATTTCTGCTATGTCTTATTTTAGGAACCACTCATGAGGTATCAGAATTGCCCTGCTGAGTTGATCTGCTATCACGTCAGCTTTGCCCGGAATGTGTGTTGCTACCAGAAAGCATTGGGAGGAGGTCTATCACTGCCATACTCTCAGGGTCTCCCGGCAAAGGGGGTAACTTCTGGTTCCCCCTTGCTTATATACCACACGACCAACATATTGTCCATTTGTATTGCAATCGTTCCTAGCGGAAGAGAATCTTGGAATGCCTGCAACGCTAAAAGCACCGCTCTCATCTCTAGGACATTAATATGCAAGGAGGCCTCATGATCCTGCCAAGTGCCTTGGACCATCCTTCCCTGATAATGCCCCCCCACCCTATCTGAGAAGCGCCTGTTGTCACTGTGGCTATAGGCCATGGAAAAACAAAGGGTTGACCTAAAGTCACTTGAGTGAAGTGAAGCCACCAACTAAGGTCTTTCCTGCAAGATTCCATAATCATAATTTGGTGGAACATGAGTAGTCCCTGCATGGACCACCGAGTGAATAGCAGCCATTGAAGAATTCTCATATGTAGCTGCACTAACAGGATCACAGTTATTGCTGCTGCCATGGTACTTAGAACTTTTAGAAAGTACAGTTGTGTACACTTACCATAAATGTAGACTGCCGCCACCACCACCAATTGAAGTCATCACTTATTTGGCACCAAGGCAGAGGAGGTCTTAAAAAAAGATGGAAGAAAAAGCTAAATCTATGCATTGACAGCCTTCAGGTCCCTTCTCTCCCCAGGAGTTCTATTGATCAAAACAGGCAACACCACTGTGATGTGTACATCAACAAGCAGGGAGGGACTCACTCCTACCAACTATGCAGGCTCGCCATGACCCTTTGGCGCACAGCCTCAGCCACGCAACTACACCTGTTAGCACAATTCCTGCCAGGCTCTCAACTTTCTGGCAGACAACTTAAGCAGAAATCTTCTGGACCCACACGAGTGGCAGCTAGACCAAAGAACCTTCACCCTAATAACTCAGAAATGGGGCACCCCGAAGGTCAACCTCTTTGCTTCCCACTCCAACCATCAACTCAGAAGTTCTGCACCAGGGAGCCTCACTGCAAGGCCTGGAAAGTGGATGCCCTATCCTTCCAGTGGAGCAATCTCTCCGTCTATGTTTTCCCCCCACTACCTTTCATTACCAGGGTACTGCTCAAAATAAAGCAGGAAAAACAGAGGGCAATTCTCATTGCTCCAGACTGGCATCGCCAGCATTGGTACCCACTGCTGCGCAGCCTGTCCCCTCTGCCACCATGGCATCTCCCTCAGATTCCAACCCTCCTAACCTAGAGGGAAGGAGAATTCATGCATCCCCAATTTCAGACGCTCAATTTGGCAGTCTGGCTTATTCCCTGACCACTGAACAAGCTGTCAATCTCAGTAAAAAGGGTCTAGAGCAGCTATACTTCCAGGTTCTAGATGTTATACGCAAGGCCAGATGCCCTAGCACTAGAAAGTCTTATGCTCCCAAATGGAAAATGTTCTGCTCCTGGATCCAGGCAAAGGGAGCCGATACTGCAAAGCCCTCCCTACCTCTCATCCTGGATTACCTAGCTTACCTGCTACACAGTGGTCTCTCCTTTTCCTCTATTAAAATTCATGCCTCTGCTATCTCTGCTCATGTCAACACTGAGCAACCACTTTTCTCACATCTTATCAAACAGTTCCTAAGAGAGGTTACCAACTTGAGGCCACCCAGAAGAGCACCTACCCCAGCTTGGGATCTAAACTTTGCATTGGAAAAGCTCACCCTAACCCCCTTTGAACCAGCAGCTTCAGCAGAGTTAATGTTTCTTCATAGGTTCATAGGTTCATACTAGGCTATCTGCCCGAGGGCATTTACAAGCCTAGCCCATCGTTTTGTGGCTTACGCCACCCCTTTAGTATGGGGAACTATACCCATTATTTTGCTGAGCCTCTGTCGAGCAGTGACACTGAGGTAATCCCTGGGGTATATCTGCGATCTCCCATCCATTGGTCAAGATTTCTCTTGAACAAGGCCTGCTCTGCCTCACATGTACCGGGATTTTGTTCCACAGCATAGGGAGTCTTTGGGTGATGAATCTATCCCTCCAGCACGTCCTATTAATAGCCGTGTCGAGGTTTAAGTCTCCCGCCCTTGTGGCACTGATGGATCTAGATTTTTTGAGGTGAAGCATATTCATCAAATCTGGGTTTGACATGGCCTTGTATGTTAGGCAAAGGTCACCTCTGAGCAATGGTGGCGACTGAATAGAGCTGGAGTTCTTTCAGTCGGGCAGCATAGGATAGATTTTTGAGACCCTTTATCCTTTTGGTGAGGAACTTTTGTGGCCTCTCCAGCTGCTGGATTTTCTGAGTACACTTTGAACACTTCTTAAACCCAGAGGGTTTAGTATCTTTTTGTTTAAACATGTCAGTAGCAAAAACAACTTATAATACAACTATGTAAATATAAAAAAAAACACTAAGGGAAAAGACCTCTAATGAAAACGAGCTAGCTTGGTGGATAAGGGAAACACCAGAAAAAAAACTGCTTTTCTTTTTTTTTTTTCTACAAACTTAACAGATCACACACACACACACACACACACACACACACACACACACACACACACACACACACACACACTCATGAAAAGAAGTCCTCTAACTAAAATGGGCTGAGCCGCTCTCTAACCTAAACGAGCTAGCTAAAACCAATTTACTTAAATAAAGCACACAGAAATGGTAGAAAAAGCACTTTACATAAAACAGGGCTAGAATGAAAAAACCCTCTAAGTTAAATATATATGTTTAACTAGCAACACTCCAAACTTCAACAGCTCAAAAAACAATGAGCCTAAAGTAAAAACACAGTTATTCAAAACAGTTATTTAAAGGACACAGAGAAAGGACGGGATAGGGAAGGAAAAAATAGGTCTCGAGATTAACAACAGCCACAGTAAACAGCAAAGTAATGAACACAGTCAAAAAAGTGTTAAAAGAGTGAATTAAACTAAGTTAAAAGAATAGTTGTGTAAAATCTTACCATAACCATAAATGTCTTTTTCCTCCATGTTGTAGTATTCATACTGTGGGATTTTCCGCATCAGGCGACCCGATGTCGGCTCCTATACAAAAGCTTAATGTAGGTGCGTGGGACGTCACACGCAGGGCCATAAACCAGGGACCACAAATGTGACGTCTGCACGCACAGACCTCAGAAACTGAAGCCCAGGAAATGGTGTACAAAAGAACAAGTTGAGGCTAAGAAGCAAATGTCCCTGAAGGGTTGTACAAATTAGCCTGCAGGGAGTGGATACAGAGGTCAAAAGACCAACCATCCAGTAGAGATAGAAAAAAGGGGGTATGGACGGTGGGAAGGAATACTACAACAAGGAAGAGGAGGACAACTATGGTTATGGTAAGATTTTACACAACTATTCTATGTTCTTATATTCCTATGTTGCAGCATTCGTACTGTGGGACAGTACCACAGATTAGAAGCAGTGAAGGGAGGGGGCAGAGCTAGAGGATTCCAAGAATCTTTGCAGGATTGCCTTGGCAAATCCTGCTCTGGCCCTGGAGACCTGATCTAGCTTGCAGCGTTTTGTGAAAGTGTGAACTGTAAACGACCAGGTAGCTGCTTTCATTCCATGATGGAGGCTGTGTCCAGCCCTTTAAGAAAGGCTCTGGAGACAGCCATGCCTCTTGTGGAATGAGCCCTAACTCCTTGAGGCAATTGTTTGCTATGATGTGAGTAGCAGAAGAGAATGGAGTTCCTGATTCAACAGGAAATGGTTTGTTTGGAGACTGCCTTATCCAGAGCTCTGGGGTGGCAGGAGATGAACAGTTGAACAGATTTTCTGAAGGACTTAGCTTTGTCTAAGTAGAACCTCAGCTGTCTGTGCACATCTAGGGAATAAAGGATCCTCTCTCTGGTATTAGCTGGAGAGGGAAGAAGGCAGGCAAGTGAATGGAATGGTTTAAGGATAGTTCGTTCACCACTCTGGGCATGAAGGAAGGGTTTGTGCGCGCAGGGCCACCCTGTCATTGTGGAAGGTGATACAAGGAGGACAGGCCATGAGTGCCTGTAGTTCAGACACTCTTCTAGTGGAGGCAATGGTCACTAAAATAATGGTTTTCCATGTGCACATTTGTAGAGAAGCTGCGCTGACTGGCTCAAAAGGAGGTAAGGTGAGTTTTTCCAGCACGAAAATGAGGTCCAGAGAGGAGGGATGGGTTTTCTTACTGGTCTGATGAGCAAGACCCCTCTCAGGAAAAGTTTAACGTCCAGTCTGGAAAGCAATGGTGGCTGTAAAGGCAAGCAGGCTGAAATGGCAGAAAGGTGGACTTTCACTGAAGAATACACTAGTCCTTCCTTAATATTAGAGCTTGAATATATAGCCAAGGACAAGTGAGGGATCCGCCTGAAAAGGGTCCCTGTCCTTAAGGAAACACCATTTTGAGAATCTCTGTCATATAGACAAATAGTTTTTCCTAGTAGCTGGTTTCCTGGCATCGCTCAGGACGGAGAGCACATCCTCTGAGTAATGTTGTCTGAAAGGGATCAGAAGTTGATGACCCAAAGAGTTAGATGTGGCAAAAGCAACTTGGGGTGAATGAGAGATCCCTTTTATTGTGTGAGCAGGTCCACCTTGTGGGGTAACTTGTGGTGATTGCCCTTGGCTAGGGAGAGAACGGGAAACCAGTGCTGACTTGGCCAATAGGGAGTCACCAGCAAGACTTCTGGTTGGTCATTCTTGATCTTTAGTAGGACCTTTTGTATTAGAGGGAAGGGAGGAAAGGCGTACAGGAACAGTCCTTTCCATGGAAAGCTGAAGGCATTCACCCTTCAGGCTAGTGGAGTGTGATCCCTGGTGCAGAATTTGTTTAGTTGTCTGTTCTGGGGGGAGGGAAAAAGATCCACTTGAGGTGTGCCCCACTGGTGGACGATGTCTAAGAAGGTGTCCCTGTGTAACATCCATTTGTGTTGTTGAGAGGATGTTCTGCTGAGTAAGTTTGCTTGTTTGTTTTCCTGAGAGGGAATGTAAGAGGCCTGCAGGAAAATAATGTGATTGGCTGCTAGATCCCAGATTTGTAGGGTTTATCCAGCATAACTGGTATATCTTTGTCTCTCCTTGTTTGTTGAGGTACCACATGACAGCTGTGTCTGTCACAATGTGGAGTAGCCATGGCTGCAAGATGGGAAGGAAAGCTTTTAGAGCCAGCAAGACTGGTCATTTCTCTGACATTGATGTGCTGCTTTTGCAAGGTGGGGATCCAACGGTGTTGTACCCTGAAGTCCTTTAACACTGCCCCCCCCACCCTAGGTCTGATGCATCTGTTTGCATGGATTGAGTGGTGGTGTGGAGGAGCTGAAGAAGAATGCCCAGGTTCTGTCTGATTTGCTGAATCCACCACTTCATCTCTGTTTTTAAGCAGGGCACAAAGGGAATAAGTTTATCTAGTGGATGTTGGCTCAAACCACACATTCTTTAGGTACCATTGGAATTTTTTCATGTGCATCCTGGCTAATGGGAACATGGGAATAGTAGCTGCCATGAGACCTAGGACTTGCAGAAACTGTCTTGCAGAGAGGTGAGATTCTGAAAGTAGGCTTAGAAAATGGGTAGAGTGACTGCACTTTGTCCGGTGGGAGAAAGGATCTCATCCTGATCCTGCAGCCTAGGAATACTTTGTCCTGTTGAAGGAGAGAGGATTTCTGAAGGTTTAGTGTGAATCCCAAGTTGTGGAGGAGACCTGGTGAACTTGAGATGGGTCTGTAGGGTGGACTCTGACTCTGCCAGAATGATAATGTCATCCAGGGTAAAGGTAGATTTGGATTCCCTTGGTTCTGCAAGAGGCAATGGCTGGGGCCAAGCACTTTGCAAAACCTCTGGGGGCTGCAGACAAGTCAAAGGGCAAGACTTTAAATTGAAAGTACGAAGAGTGGCCAGTAAAGCGCAGTAGTTTCCTGTGGGATAGCCTGACAGGAATGTGCAGGTAAGCATCCTTTAGGTCCAGAGTGACCATGAAGGCTTGGGAGGGGATGAGGGGTAGGCGAGTTTGAAGGGAAAGCATCTTGGAGGGAACCTTCAGGAACAGGTTATGATAAGTCTAGGATTAGTCTCCAAGGGCCATTCTTTTTTTGGAACTAGGAAAAGATGGGAATAGAAGCCTTGGTCTTCCTGTCCTGAAGGAACTGGTTCTATAGTTCCTTGAGTCAGGAGTTCTTTCAGAATGAGAGGGAGTAGATGAAGTTGACTTCTTGGAGGGAAAGGGATTCGTTTTGGTCTTTCCTTCCAGGAAATATCCTTTTTGGATGATGGAAAGAACCCCAAGATCTGCTGTGATGGATTTCCAGAAGGGAAGGCAGTGGGTAAGGCAGGCGGGACAGAGGCAGTTGAGCAAGACAGTCTTGCTGAAGAGGGGCCCCCCTCTGTCTGAAAAGGGCTGTTTGGCTGGTGGCTGAGAGTTGGGGGTCTGGAGTAAGGCTGTCTCCTGGATGCCCTGCAGGGCTTTGAGGAGGAAGGGCATGACGTTGAAAAAGTCCTTCTGACAAAGGATGTTTTTGTTGAGCAGTTCCTATAATATCTAGGGAAGAGGGACACCAGCAGATGTTTAATGTCTTGAAGTTCTTTGTTTTTCTCTTGTAAGTTTTTGAAAAGTTCTGCTGAGTTTTTCCCAAATTAAAGATTGCGGTCCATAGGAGCATCTGTGATTTTAAATTTAAAATCCTCTTGTAGAGGTTGTAAGCGAAGCCAGGAGTATCTGCATAAAGCTGAAGCCTCTGCTGCATCGTAACTGCACCTGTTAAGAGTGTTTGGATACTTGTGCAACTAGAGCCAGGTTTGATGCAATGTCAGCTTTGGTTGGACAGTCTGGGGTAGAGGCCAGCAAGATGGAAGCCTGGGAGACAAGGTCCAGGGCATATTTAACCATGTGGGTTTGGTAATTAATAGCCCTGAAGGCCAGGGTAGAGGAGGTGTATACCCTTTTTACCCATTCTGTCCATGGTTTTGCTGTCTGTTGGCAAAAGTGAAGCAGAGGGCAACTGTCTAGACGGTCTGTCTGGAAACACAGCAATAACTGCTGGGTCAGCCAGGGGAGGTTTAACCAGAAATTTCTGGTCATTAGGCACTTTGCAAAATCTATCTGACCTTTTAGGGGCAGGAGGTTGTGAATCAGGGTTTTTGGAGACAGAGTTAAAGGCATCCAGGAAAGCTGGAAACACCAGCGGAATAGCTTGAAAAGGATGGTGACACAAGTTTCAGAAGTTCAAAATATCTTTTCTGGGTATCTGACATTAAGGCAGTACCCCACTTGAAGTACTCTTTCATTTTTGTAATATTTTCCCCAAACTTAATGTCCTCTGGTAGGGAATATCCTTCAATAGAGTCTTCGCCTGGGGAGTAATAATCCACAGGTGAAGCAATTTGAAAGACATAGGAAATGGATTCTTCAGAAGAGTAGGACTGCTCTGGTTCTTCTTCTTCCTGAAGAGTAGTGGTTAAAGGTAGAGAGGAAGCAGAGGCTGACCTGGGGCTCAGCACAGGAATGTTGGTAGGTGCAGGGCCTGAGGGCCCAAGAGCCATAAAGGCCGGCATTAGTGAGTTGGTAAACGATTGCCAATCTGGAGCTCCTTGAGGCGTGGGGCTCAAGTGTTCAGTCTTTTGTTTCTTCTTTGTTGGCATGGGCTTAGGGGTAGGCTTAGAGACAAAGGCCTGGGCAGGAACAGGATAAGTCTTGGTCAGCCGATCAAGTGTTGGTTCCTCCTTGACATCGGTTATGGCCAGCATTGGACTTAACTTCACGGACATGCTTTCTGTGGCTGCAGAAACTCTCTCTTCCAGAGGAACCGTCAAAGCTGACGGAGTAATAGGATGCCCCTCGGCCCCTATATCGGTAGCAGGTGGGACATCCGATCGTGGAGTGGCATTGGGAGAAGGCCTGGAAACCTTGGCCTTCTTCCTCGGTTGTTCAGCTTGGGCGGCCAACTTGGGATCCATCCTGAGAGTGAGGCATTTTGGTCTTTGATTTTCCAAATACAAGTAAAGTGCAGGCAGTCGGGCTGCATAGGGTCTTTGGTACGAAAGACTAACAAATGGGGCAGGTCTTATGGTTGTGCTCCTTTCCTAAACAAAGCACACACTGGTCGTGATTGTCTTTATGCTGTACCTGGTGCCCGCAGTTACATTTGCTCTTTTTTTCAGACATCGGCTAAAGGGGGATCTACAGCAACCAAACAAGTGTACGCAAGAGACAAAATCCCCAACGGGGTACTTCTCTTTAGAAGTCTTTGATCATAGGAGTGAAGCGGCTGAAAAGGTCTGAGGTGTGTGTGTGTGCAGATGTCACATTTATGGTCCCTGATTTATGGCCCTGCGTGTGACGTACCACGCACCTACGGCAGCCAGAATTAAGCTTTTGTATAGGAGCCGACGTGGGATCGCCTGCGGCAGAAAATCCCACAGTATGAATACTGCAACATAGGAATAGAAGGACATCTATTTTTAATCTCAAAACAGGAGGGGACTATTAAGTTTAAAAGGAATTAAATGATTTTAGGCAAAATGGCTTAGCCAGAGCCAGTATGAAGCACCTGATCGGTTTAGCAGCAAACGAGATCTGGGGAACTCCCTATGGCATCATGGCATAGGGTGTAAGCCACAGGTTAGTTGAAGACCTTGAGCTTTTGTAAATGGCAGTCTCAGAACAGAGGATTGGTTCAGAACCCAACCAGTACAGAATGTACGCGAAATAGGACATCACATTTTTAGGAATATAGTGAAGGGACAGAGCATGAGAGTTTCTCATTTAACTGATAATGAGGAGGACATTTAAGGAAGAAATTTTAGACTTGAAGACTAGATTCTCTGAAAGGTGCTCTATAGATAATGCAACGCAACACATACTAAATGAGGTCCAGAACTGGAGGAGAAAGAGCTAGATCACATTTCTCGCATACCAAAGGAAATACACAGGAGAAAATGGTAGCTAGGAGCAGTGCATGCTTTCCAACCTATTATTCTAGTAATGGGAAGATCATTACTGATAGTATACGAAAATATTGGAATATCTTAAGTCGATTCAGATATAAGGAATATAGTGGGGGGTGAACCCAGTTTTAATTTAAAAATAGGAAATCCCTTAAGAGGATGCTATGCTACCCCAATGAAGGCCCCAAAGATAAAAATTTAAGTATGGTACCCTTCCCTGTAAGGAATGTAATTTTTGTAACTTCTTAGACAATACTAGTTGTTTTGTACATCCAGATTATTGGAATATAAATAGGTTTAATGTAATTCGGAAAATGTGGTCAATTTGGCTGTCTGCAATGCCTACATGGCTCTTTATGTGGGAAAAAACAATAGGATATTCCGATTTAGAATTAGGGAACATTCACAGACTATTTGGTACATAGTCTTAACAAATGCCCTGGCCAAACATGTTTTGATAATATGGTGTTAATCATACTTTCAAGTTTTTAGTCATGGAGATTACTGCACACAATAAAAGGGGAGGAGATACCATCAACAACACGGAGACATCAGAGACCAGGTGGATAACAAGACTGAGGGCAGACACAGGAAAATGACTCACTGATAGGGCGCCACTTCAACCCATACTGAAGAATAGGAATCTTTTTAAGTAATACATATTTCAATAGATTTAAACTGATGAAGTTAACATTTCACTTTATGTGCTATGTTTTATGTTATATTGAATGTTGCTTTTATGTAATGATGTAGTTCTTTTAAGATAATTGTTTTTCAGTTGATGAGATTTGTATTTGTAATGGAATGAGTATTTATACCTGTGATGTCCTTGAGAGTTTATTGTCTGGTAAAATAGTGGGTTGCCACAACAAAAGCACTCAGATTGAGTAAACTTGTTGGATATACTATTACTTGTTATTTTTCAGCTGTTCAGCCCAGTGGATGTTGTTGTGGAAGTCTGAACTATTTTATTTTTTTTTCCACTGAACTGTATTTCTGCCACCTACATTTGTTTGTGGATTGGACTAATCTGAAAGGATACTTAGAGCTACGCAATTAAGGCTCATATATGTAACACAAAGAATAGATTATAAATCAAAGTTGAAAGGGATGACAATGATGAAAATTGCAGTGTTTGGAAAGTAAGGAGAGAGAAGGATTTTGGATATTAGTCTTAAGGATAATACCCACCATACAAATTAGATTCATATAAGTTACAGAAAGTATTCTAAGAACTAAGCCAACAAGGGAATGGTAAAAGGAGATTCTTCCTTTAGGAAAAACTAAGTATGGGTACAGAAAATAAGCAAGAGGGGGGCTGGAATTTACTAGGGAAATTAACAGAATGGGATGAGGTCAAGGAGATGTTTGGGCTGAAGGTTAGGAAACCGCCCTCCATACCAGGATGGCAATAAAGGTAGACCTAAGGGTACAGGGGAGTTCTAAATTAAAGACCAGCTCTGGTAAAGTTTTTAATAGAGTCTAGAAGAGAAGCTGCTGTTAAAAAATAGCTATATTAGTAGGGTATCTAAAATATTGCACGACAACCATACAAATCTATTAAAGGAGGTTAGGAAAGACTGGGAAGAGATACTCTAATATCCTTGGGGGGGGGTCTTTACCAATCTGGCTCTTGCCTATTATTTCAATCCCGTATCTCCTCATCCTTGGTTAAACTTACTACAAATCAGTTATATTCTCTGTCAGGCCATATTTCAACCACTACCAAGTGAACCCATCTTTAGTGACTTCACCAGGGCAAATCTACTTCACCCTGTAGAAAACTTGGGAAAAATTCCCAACAAACCACAGGAAACAGGCCCAACTAAGAGAGCATCTACCTTTATCACCCACTTTCACTAGAACTAATACAGCTGCAAAGTAAAGACAGGACTTAGACACCTTTAAATATAATGGTACATTTAAGGGAAAAAACCTCACTGGCAGAACTCCAGAATTAATAAACACTGCATAACAAAAGCAGGAAAATGGAAAGCTGAAAGAAACCTCCACCACTTAAGTCTACAATGAAACTTGTAACACAGAGTTTAAGAGCACGACAAAAAAACGTAAAGGGGAGAATCAGTTTATTACTGTTACCAGTTCTGAAGTAAACAAGTACTTCTTCAATTGTGCCAGGAATTTAAAGAATAATGCCCAACAATGCAGTGAGTGTACTCGTGATAGTATCACAAAGTCATGAGTGTCAGGAAATAATCGCCATCTTAGCAGACACTAATTCTGACATAAGGTCTAGATCAGGTCAGCTGCCTGTTTGGTTTTGTGAAAGGACAGGTCCCATCTCCAATACAGAGCATGCTTCTTTGAAAAGGTTACAGAAGCTGTGGACAGTGGTCACTCAGTTCATGCTGCTTATCTCAGTATGTCCAAAGCTTCTGACACTATCTCCCTTTGCTCATATTACTGAAAAATTACACAATATAAAATCCCTGTATTGTCCACTGCATTGCAAAATGATAGTCTCTGAACTTAAAGCTATAACTTGTGGGTTATCCCAGAGATCAGTGCCTCCCCCTCTCCATTCCAGAATTTATTTTGGAAACATCCAAGCTCATATCCCATAAGTGCTGTTAAGTATACAGAGGACTGCAAGCCGAGCACTATTACTGACTCATCCACTGATATTTAACTGCCCTAGCAAGGAAGGAGTGAAATGTGCATATACTTGGTGTACCAACAATGGACTTAGGATAAATGTAAAATAAAGTGCAGTACAGTAGCATTAAACGAAAAAGCTGTTCCCACCTCATATTTTATAAAAGATATTCTTCTTCAGAGGTACACATTCATAAGAGATCTGGGTACTTCTGTGAACTCCACTCTCAATTCGACTATTTCCACCATATACAAGAAAGGTTTCCATCTGACATACTTAATTTGTAAGGGAATTCATCATTCTGCTGTACTCTCTTCCCTTGTAAGGCTTACTGAATACAATGTCCTCTTTTATACGTACAAGTCCAAGCAAACAACAACTGAAGGCGGCCATAGTGACTTTTAACCAAGAAAATTACAGACCTTAAATCCATCAACTAAACCAAGAAAGTAGCACAACTCTCCTTAAACATAATAACCTAACAGCTGATCCAAGGGGACCTACATCTTGCTTTACAATCCATAAATAAATAAATAAATAAGAAAAGGAAAGCAATCTTGCTTTGTTCCCCAAACTAGTGGATCTCCAAACAGCCTCACCAGGGACCTAAATCTAAACCATCACACATGACTTACTAGAGGGATAAGGAGTTAACTCAGCATATTTCTAGCCTATGGAATAAATCAGAACACTACTTACCCCTGGCTATCTTTATGGCTAGTCTTGATGACTGGATGGATAGACACAATTTTCCCTAAGGGTATCATGCAGGGCTCTGCTTGATTTGGGAGATGAGTACTATTATGTCCTCAAAAAGGAAAAAAACGTTTTAAGTGAGTCTACTTTAAGGTGTATATGGCTAGGTATCGTACTGGTCCCTGTTACTGCTTGCTTAAAATTGTTTCTATGTTCCTGATCATATTAATCAGGTTTTACAGTTTTAAAACTGTTGCTTCATGGAAGGCTTATGTTCATACGCACACTTGGGTCCGACTATATTTGGGCTCGACAGAATAAGTCAATTAAATATTCTTTAGTGATTTTTTTTTGTCACAGTACATACACTGTGCATCCCCCGACTTCATACTGCAGCAGTGAAAACCAAACATGAATTTTGTAACAAGTGCATTTCCTCCTGCCAGTTACACCACTTCCTAGCAAGTTTCACGTCACTCATAACAGGAAGTTACGGAGCTTATGAAATTAATTAGCATAAAAGCCATCGGTATGCTTGCTACATGTTACAGAGGAAGGGATTTTTTTATACTAAATAGTGTGTGCATTTATTTTTATTACAATTTTTTTCTTTGTCCTTTGTTGACCAGGTTAGTCCCACTAGGCTAGTAGTCTCTCTTCAGGGAGATTTTAGTGAGGTGGTACTTGCACTACTAGGCAAAATTTAGCAAGGGTATCAGGAAACTTCCCCTACTCTAACAGGTGTCGTAGGATCTCTTACATCCACCTGGGCTACCATCAAAATCAAGCAGATGGGGCCTTGGTTTAATGTTTCATCAAAAGGAAGGCAAACTCAGGAGCGTCAAGAACTTTCAAGACAACTGGATACTGAGAAATAGGCTTATTACATAAAAACTGAGAAATTAAACCAGTAAGTTATCAATTAGGGCAGATTTCAGTTACTGGTAGTAATTACACTGCCAGGATGCAACCAAAGTAGAAGAAATTTGGGGAAAGCAAGCAAATATATCACAAAAAAAACTCATCTGGAAAAAAAAAAAACCTTGCAGTTAATCAGCAAAAAAGTCCTGTGCAACTTTAAAGGAAAAATAAACAAACAAATCTTGTGTACTCTGAAGTGTTTAAAAATAATTGGATAACTATATAAAAAGTCAGATGAAAAAAGGCTGGAAAATAGAAACTAAGAGTGTATGCTGAAGACAGGATAAATCTGCAGAAATCAGAGAATGAAAATTAATCAATGAGGGCTGAATGGCTTTTCAAGAAGTGCAGTTTCAAAAAAATACAGTTGCAAGGCAGAGCAAAGCAGTGTGTTTTTTTTCCTACAAAGAAACTAGAAAGAAAAGACTGCATTACTTCCAAAAAAAGTATAAAACCAAAAGCAAAAACAATGAGATGCAAGTCATTATAGCCAGCTCTCTTTTGAATATTTTTTTTCTGGAGAATCAAATATTTTTGGACGCAGAACAAGCTATGGAGAAAATAAAGCTTAGTCAACCAACACTGAGCCAGAAAGGTGAAGAGGATTCTGATGTTCAATCTTCTTAAGAAAACGCACGCAATTTGCCAGTAACGCCTCTTCCACTATTACAAAGGACAATGCTTCAAC